>NC_058415.1:26682870-27021750 GCF_002201575.2 Neomonachus schauinslandi
CCAGCGCCGCCGCGTCTCCGGCCTCCGCAGCGGCGAGTCCCCGCCCCCGGACCGCGCCGGCGGCGTGGGGAGGAGGCGGTGCCGCGAGCGCGGGGAGGCAAGGCCGGCGCCTCGCCCGGACACCGGCCCCACGGTGCGCGCGCCCCGGCCTGCGGCCGCCCCTCCGCCCTAGCCCGGGCGCCGGGGTCGCGCCCCCTCCTCGGCCGCGGCGCCCCCCAACCCCCCGCCCCGGGCGCCACTGCGGGACGCCGCTCCGAGGTAGAAGGGGAGCGGGCCCGACGCTCCCTAACGAGGCGCAAGGGTGGGAAGGGGCGGCGCGGAGCAAAGGGACCTAGAGAGGACCCCTCACCTCACCCCCACCCCGGTCCGGAGGGAATTTTCCGGACTGTAGGGTCAACTATATCCAGCGCCATCCACCTTGCCACAGTCACGTCTCCCTCACTGGTCCCGGCCCAAACTGCCCAGAGGAAAAGGGGCCAACGAATAACAGGAATTTAGGGGGAGTCTGTCCTCACAAGTTTGGGTTATTTCTTTCACCAGTCCTTCCCAGTTCCTAATCTCCCCACAACTGTTATCCCTCAAGCTTTAATTTTCCGTGACTGTGACCCTCCGGACGACTTGTGGACAAAATGAAGCTTTTTGGACCCTGCGCCAAGTGTGATCTTCTAGTATTGTCTAAGGATGAAGCCTGGGAGTCTGAATTTTAAACAGCGCCCAGCGCGCACATTTGTTTGAGAAGCACCGTTAGGCCACACCTCCCTGAGAGGGTGCCAAAAACGAAAGATCTACAGGGTGTCCATACTAGAAAATTTTAAAACAATGGTTCTTAATCCTGACAGCGCTGGCCAGCTGCGAAAATAAGCTAGGCGCTTCTGCAGTATTTGGATGCCAGGGTCCCACCTCCAGAGTTCTGAACCCAAACGCGGGAATTTTTGTTGGTTATAAAGCTTGCCAGATAATTCTAACATATGGTCCGCACTAAGAATAATTCTGTTTATCTCTTTTCAAGCCTACCTAGCTCCGGTTTCTGGGAAAGGAACCTCTTCCTCTCACCCTTCCCAAATCCCAATCACACACACAAAACAACAACAGCAAAACACAACACAAGTAAATACACAAACTCCTAAGGGAATGCTCACAGCCAAAATGGTTTTCAACCAGAACAAAGACTCACCTTGAGAAAGGTGACCAAGATTCCTTACTGCCACCTGAGCATGGTCTCCCTAAATTCAGGAAAAGGATCCTTTATGGGCCAAAACCTCTTTATTTATTTATTTTATTTTATTATGTTATGTTAGTCATCATACATTACATCATTGGTTTTTGATGTAGTGTTCCATGATTCATTGTTTGCATATAACACCCAGTTGAGCCAAAACCTCTTAACTGAATTTAGAGTAATATTCTATAGCCGGAAATGATACTTTTGTGACCTGCTGTTAGACTGTTGCCCTGCTGGACTAAGACTGCAAAAAGTCGGGGATGTGTTGGACATCAGCCCTGGCTTTTCCAATGACTTGTATCACTTCTTTCTAATCTTCTACTGACTTTAAGTGACCACAATCAGGATTTTTGGACAGGTACAATAAATTGCTCCTTCTGGCTCCCCTAAGTTATATTTTGCCTTCTTAGGCTGGTGGGCCATAACTTCTACCTCGTTTGCCTCTAAGTAAGTTTGCACTGTGTTCCTCATTTATCAACAACTAATTAGTGACTAAGCCAGTGATATTTTTCCAGCTTTATTCAGAAATAATTGACATATCTCACTGTATAAGGTGTCCAGCATTGGGTTTGATTTATATATATTGTAAAATGATTACCACAGTTGGTTCAACTAACATCCATCTTCCCATATAGATACGACTGTTAAAAAAGAAGAAAGAAGAAAAAAGGAAGAAAAAATTTCTCCTTGTGATGAGAACACTTTTGATCTACTCTACTAACCACTTTCCTATATATAATACAGCAGTGTTAGCGCTAGTCATCACGTTGTACATCACATCCCTTGGTACTTATTTATCTTACAACTGCAAGTTTGTACCTTTTGACCTTTCTCCAATTCCCCACTCCTCGCCCCACCGCCTCTGGTGACCGCAAGTCTGATCTTTTTTCTCTATGAATTTTTTTTTTTTAAGATTCCATATATAAGTGAAATCATACAGTATTTGTCTTTGTCTAACTTCACTTAGCGTAATGCCCTCAAGGCCCATCCCTGTTGTCATAAATGGTAGGATTTCCTGTCTTTTTATGGCTGAATAATATTCCACTATGTGTGTGTGTATGCATATATATGCACACATACCACATCTTTATCCATTCATCCACTGATGGACACTTAAGTTGCTTCCATATCTGGGCTATTATAAATAATGCTGCTGTGAATATGGGGGTGCATATATCTTTTTGAGTTAATGTTTTTGTTTCCTTTGAATAAGTACCCAGAAGTGGAATTACTGGATCATATGGTAGTTTTATTTTTAATTTTTGAGGCTTCTCCATACTGTTTGCCATAGTTAAACCCATGATTCTTTTTTTTTTTTAAGTAGGCTCCACACCCAGCATACAGCCCACAGTGGGGCTTGAAGCTCAAGACCTGAGCGGATATCAAGAGCCGGACGCTTAACTGACTGAGCCACCCAGCTGCCCTTTTTTTTTTTTTTATTTAAGTTCAGTTAGCCAACATAAAGTACATACTTAGTTTCAGATGTAGTGTTCAATAATTCATCAGTTGCCTATAACACCCAGTGCTCATCACATCATGTACCCTCCTTAATACCCATCATTCAGTTATCCTATCCCCCCACCCACCTCCCCTCCATCAGCCCTCAGTTTGTTTCCTATAGTTAAAGAGTGTCTCATGGTTTTTCTCCTTCTCTGACGACTTCCTATTCAGTTTTCCCTCCCTTCCCTTATGATCCTCTGTGCTGTTCCTTATATTCCACATATGAGTGAAACCATATGCTAATTGTCTTTCTCTGATTGACTTATTTCACTTAGCATAACACCCTCCAGTTCCAACCATGTCAATGTAAATGGCAGTATTCAACCTTTCTGATGGCTGAGTAAGATTCCATTGTATATATGTACCACATCTTCTTTACCCATTCATCTGTTGATGGACATCTCGGCTCTTTCCACAGTTTGGCTATTGTGGACATTGCTGCTATAAACATTGAGGTGCATGTGCCCCTTCGGATCCCTACATTTTTTTTTTTTTAATTTTTTTTATTCTTATGTTAATCCCCATACATTACATCATTAGTTTTAGATGAAGTGTTCCATGATTCATTGTTTGTGCATAACACCCAGTGCTCCATGCAGAACGTGCCCTCCTCAATACCCATCACCAGGCTAACCCATCCTCCCACCCCCCTCCCCTCTAGAACCCTCAGTTTGTTTTTCAGAGTCCCTCGTCTCTCATGGTTCGTCTACCCCTCCGATTTCCCCCGCTTCATTCTTCCCCTCCTGCTACCTTCTTCTTCTTCTTTTTTTTTTTTCTTAACATATATTACATTATTTGTTTCAGAGGTACAGATCTGAGATTCAACAGTCTTGCACAATTCACAGCGCTTACCAGAGCACATACCCTCCCCAGTGTCTATCACCCAGTCACCCCATCTCTCCCACCCCACCCCCCACTCCAGCAACCCTCAGTTTGTTTCCTGAGATTAAGAATTCCTCATATCAGTGAGATCATATGATACATGTCTTTCTCTGTTTGACTTATTTCACTCAACATAATACCCTCCAGTTCCATCCACGTCGTTGCAAATGGCAAGATCTCATTCCTTTTGATGGCTGCATAATATTCCATTGTATATATATACCACCTCTTCTTTATCCATTCATCTGTCGATGAACATCTTGGCTCTTTCCACAGTTTGGCTATTGTGGACATTGCTGCTATAAACATCGGGGCGCACGTACCCCTTCGGATCCCTACTTTTGTATCTTTGGGGTAAATACCCAGTAGTGCAATTGCTGGATCATATGGTAGCTCTATTTTCAACTTTTTGAGGAACCTCCATACAGTTTTCCAGAGTGGCTGCACCAGCTTGCATTCCCACCAACAGTGTAGGAGGGTTCCCCTTTCTCCGCATCCCCGCCAACATCTGTCGTTTCCTGACTTGTTAATTTTAGCCATTCTGACTGGTGTGAGGTGGTATCTCATTGAGGTTTTGATTTAGATTTCCCTGATGCCGAGCGATATTGAGCACTTTTTCATGTGTCTGTTGGCCATTTGGATGTCTTCTTTGGAAAAATGTCTGTTCATGTCTTCTGCCCATTTCTCAATTGGATTCTTTGTTCTTTGGGTGTTGAGTTTGATGAGTTCTTTATAGATTTTGGATACTAGTCCTTTATCTGATATGTCATTTGCAAATATCTTCTCCCATTCTGTTGGTTGTCTTTTGGTTTTGTGGACTGTTTCCTTTGCTTTGCAAAAGTCTTTTATCTTCATGAAGTCCCAATAGTTCATTTTTGCCCTTGCTTCCCTTGCCTTTGGCGATGTTTCTAGGAAGAAGTTGCTTCGGCTGAGGTTGAAGAGGTTGCTGCCCGTGTTCTCCTTTAGGATTTTGATGGACTCCTGTCTCACATTGAGGTCTTTCAACCATTTTGAGTCTATTTTTGTGTGTGGTGTAAGGAAATGGTCCAGTTTCATTCTTCTGCATGTGGCTATCCAATTTTCCCAACACCATTTGTTGAAGAGACTGTCTTTATTCCATTGGACATTCTTTTCTGCTTTGTCAAAGATGAGTTGACCATAGAGTTGAGGGTCCATTTCTGGGCTCTCTATTCTGTTCCATTGATCTATGTGTCTGTTTTTGTGCCAGTACCATGCTGTCTTGATGATGACAGCTTTGTAATAGAGCTGGAAGTCCGGAATTGTGATGCTGCCGGCTTTGCTTTTCTTTTTCAACATTCCTCTGGCTATGCGGGGTCTTTTCTGGTTCCATACAAATTTTAGGATAATTTGTTCCATTTCTTTGAAAAAAGTGGATGGTATTTTGATGGGGATTGCATTGAATGTGTAGATTGCTCTAGGTAGCATTGACATCTTCACAATATTTGTTCTTCCAATCCATGAGCATGGAACGTTTTTCCATTTCTTTGTGTCTTCCTCAATTTCTTTCATGAGTATTTTATAGTTTTCTGAGTACAGATCCTTTGTCTCTTTGGTTAGATTTATTCCTAGGTATCTTATGGTTTTGGGTGCAATTGTAAATGGGATCGACTCCTTAATTTCTCTTTCTTCTGTCTTATTGGTGTATAGGAATGCCACTGACTTCTGTGCATTGATTTTATATCCTGCCACTTGACTGAATTCCTGTATGAGTTCTAGCAGTTTTGGGGTGGAGTCTTTTGGGTTTTCCACATAAAGTATCATATCATCTGCAATGAGTGAGAGTTTGACTTCTTCTTTGCCGATTTGGATGCCTTTGATTTCTTTTTGTTGTCTGATTGCTGTGGCTAGGACTTCCAATACTATGTTGAATAGCAGTGGTGATAGTGGACATCCCTGCCACGTTCCTGACCTTAGGGGGAAAGCTCTCAGTTTTTCCCCATTGAGAATGATATTCGCTGTAGGTTTTTCATAGATGGCTTTTATGATATTGAGGTATGTACCCTCTATTCCTATACTCTGAAGAGTTTTGATCAAGAAAGGATGCTGTACTTTGTCAAATGCTTTTTCTGCATCTATTGAGAGGATCATATGATTCTTGTTCTTTCTTTTGTTAATGTATTGTATCATGTTGACTGATTTACGGATGTTGAACCACCTTGCAGCCCAGGGATAAATCCCACTTGGTCGTGGTGAATAATCCTTTGAATGTACTGTTGGATCCTATTGGCTAGTATTTTGGTGAGAATTTTTGCATCCATGTTCATCAGGGATATTGGTCTGTAATTCTCCTTTTTGATGGGGTCTTTGTCTGGTTTTGGGATCAAGGTAATGCTGGCCTCATAAAATGAGTTTGGAAGTTTTCCTTCCATTTCTATTTTTTGGAACAGTTTCAGAAGAATAGGTATTAATTCTTCTTGAAATGTTTGGTAGAATTCCCCTGGGAAGCCATCTGGCCCTGGGCTTTTGTTTTTTTGGGAGATTTTTGATGACTGCTTCAATTTCCTTAGTGGTTATAGGTCTGTTCAGGTTTTCTATTTCATCCTGATTCAGTTTTGGTAGTTTATACATCTCTAGGAATGCATCCATTTCTTCCAGATTATCTAATTTGCTGGCATAGAGTTGCTCATAATATGTTCTTATAATTGTTTGTATTTCTTTGGTGTTGGTTGTGATCTCTCCTCTTTCATTCATGATTTTGTTGATTAGGGTCATTTCTCTTCTCTTTTTGATAAGTCTGGCCAGGGGTTTATCAATCTTGTTAATTCTTTCAAAGAACCAGCTCCTAGTTTCGTTGATCTGTTCTACTGTTCTTTTAGTTTCTATTTCATTGATTTCTGCTCTGATCTTTATTATTTCTCTTCTCCTGCTGGGTTTAGGCTTGATTTGCTGTTCTTTCTCCAGCTCCTTTAGGTGTAGGGTTAGGTTGTGTACTTGAGACCTTTCTTGCTTCTTGAGAAAGGCTTGTATTGCTCTATACTTTCCTCTTAGGACTGCCTTTGCTGCATCCCAAAGATTTTGAATAGTTGTGTTTTCATTTTCATTGGTTTCCATGTATTTTTTTAATTCTTCTTTAATTTCCTGGTTGACCCATTCATTCTTCAGTAGGATGCTCTTTAGCCTCCATGTATTTGAGTTCTTTCCGACTTTCCTCTTGTGATTGAGTTCTAGTTTCAAAGCATTGTGGTCTGAAAATAGGCAGGGAATGATTCCAATCTTTTGGTACCGGTTGAGACCTGATTTATGACCTAGGATGTGATCTATTCTGGAGAATGTTCCATGGGCACTAGAGAAGAATGTGTATTCTGTTGCTTTGGGGTGGAATGTTCTGAATATGTCTGTAAAGTCCATTTGGTCCAGTGTGTCATTTAAAGTCTTTATTTCCTTGTTGATCTTTTGCTTAGACGATCTGTCCATTTCAGTGAGGGGGGTAAGTAATCCCGGCTAAGTAATCTGCTCAGGTTTTCTCTCTGGGGCTTTTGTTCCCTGCGAGCTTTCCCTACAGCTTTGGAGGTGGAGAGTGAAAATGGCGGCCTCCCAATCTCCGCCCCGGAGGAGCTGAGAACTCGGGGCCCCGCTCCTCAGTGAGCCCCCAGAGAAAAGCCGTCAGTCACTCCCCTCTCCCCGGTCTCCGGCCGCACTCCGTGCTCACCCGGCCTGTGACCGCGCGTTTCTATCTCTGGCACCCGACCCCGGGTGGAGTCTCCAAACCCAGCAGATCCCTGCGGTGCACTCCCGTGCGGCTCCTCCCGGGGGAGGAAGGTGAGTCTCCTCGGATCTGCCGCTTGTTGGGTCCCTGCTGGAGGAGCAGGGGCCCGACTGTGCCGCGGATCACGGTTTATGGCAACCCCGAGCTGAGAGCCCGCGCCTGGGCTCTGCCTCTGCAGCCGGCTTCCCTGCTCCGTTACCTGGGAGCTCTGCCACACTCAGGCACCCCCGATCTTTCTGTGACCCCGAGGGTCCTGAGACCACACTGTCCCGGAGGGTTCCACCCCCCGCTTAGCCACCAGAGTGACGTCCCTTGGCGGAGCAGACTTTTAAAAGTTCCGATTTTGTGCTCCGTGGCTCTATCACTTGCCAGAAGCGGCCGACGGAGGCCCCTCCCCCGCCGTCTATCCTCCGGAATATCGCCTCGGATTCACTTCTCCGCACGTCCTACCTTCCAGAAAGTGGTCGCTTTTCTGATGAGAGAGTTGTTGCTCTTCTTTTCTTCGATCTCCTGTTGAGTTTGTAGGTGTTCAGAATGGTTTGATCCCTATCCAGCTGAATTCCTGAGACCAGACGAAATCCAGGTCTCCTACTCCTCCGCCATCTTGCTCCGCCCTCCCCGGATCCCTACATTTGTATCTTTGGGGTAAATACCTAGTAGTGCAATTGCCCAGCCCATGATTCTTAAACACTTTATGAAACAGGTCTACATGTGTTAGGGCAGTTTGAATCAATACATCTTTGCTGAGGAGGAAGCAGTCCTTTTCAAGTTTCATGAGATTCCTTATGATGAAATTTGGCATTTAAAAAAAAATTTGGCATTTTAAAGAAATAAAAAAAATTATTTATTTATTTATTTATTTATTTATTTATTTATTTATTTATTTTAGATAGAGAAAGAGTGCATGAGCTAGAGGGAGGGGCAGAGGAAGAGGGAAAGAAAGAATCTCAAGCAGACTCCCTGCTGAGCGTGGAGCCCAATACGGGGCTGGATCCCAGGACCCTGAGATCATGATCTGAGCCGACGCCAACAGTCAGTCACTCAACCAACTGAGCCACCCAGATGCCCCGAAATTTGTCATTGTAAAGATGCAGATATATGTATATATATATTTCACATATAATATATATATACTAGATTTGCATTCTTTATAAAGTACTCTTCGATTTCTTCATGGCTTCTCACCCAAAATATTTAAACTAATCAATCTCCAGCCCTAAAAATTCAATTGGGAAGATTTTGATTAACCGATGTGCAAGGGGCTGTGGTGGTTGGTTGCAGTGGGCATCCAAGTTTTGTTTATTCAACATCCTTTTCCATTGCTTCTCAGCCTTTTGGCTAAGATCCTTTTCCTCACTCACTAGTGGCACACTGTCTTCATACAGGAATG
Organism: Neomonachus schauinslandi; assembly: GCF_002201575.2. NCBI lineage: Eukaryota > Metazoa > Chordata > Mammalia > Carnivora > Phocidae > Neomonachus > Neomonachus schauinslandi. Next base: position 26,691,592 of record NC_058415.1, read on the forward strand.
TCCCCCCATCTCCAAGGGATACAGCCTTGGTAGATTGTCAATCAAAGCAATGTCCTCTCCAGCTCAAGGGATGAACCTTATATAAGTTTCCTATTTGCTGCCCTAACAAATCATTCAACTTAAAGCAACACAAATTTACTATCTTACAGCTCTGTAGGTCAAAACTTTCATCAACGTGTCAGCAAGGCTGCATTCCTTTCTGGAGGCTCTAGAGAAGACCCCTTTTTTGCCCTTTCTAGCTCCTAAAGGCTGTCTGCATTCCTGGGCTTGTGACCCCCTGCCTCCCTCTTCAAAACCAGCAATCTCATAATTAGTAACATCTTTCTAATCCTGCTTCCATAGTCACATCTCTCGGATCCAGTTGGGAAAGTTTCCTCACTTCTTAGGATCCTTGTGATTAACTGGTCTCACCCAAATAATGCAAGATAATCTTTCCCCCTCAAGGCCCTTAACTTAATCACATCTGTAAAGTCCCTTTTGTGATGTAAGGTCACATTAACAGACTCCAGGGATGAAGACATAGACATCTTTGGGGGGACATTATTCTGCCTTACCACAGAGTCCTCAACTTAGCTGGTCTGTTACACTTTGTTCCTGGGATGAACAAAGTGATGATTCGAGGACTGAAAAATATTGATATGCACTTATCTCAATGACAGTCCTCACCTTCCTCGGCACATAGTTATGGAGGGCTGGTTTCTGTGCTCCCCAAAGCCCAACTCTTTAGTTTACCCTTTAATTATTAGACTTTCCCCATAGCCTAGAATTTGCTGGAGCTAAATGTAATACATAGTAGAACAACATCAGTGTAGTATCAATTAGAGTTCTTGGTGGCAAACAACAGGAACAGCCTCTATCAATCTTAAGGAAAAGGGGAATTAACTGGATAAATGTCAGGGTCTCACAGAATCAATGGTGAGAACCAGTGAAATCATACTGATTGATTTCCAATCAGTTTGGAAAACCTGGATGCTACAGGAGGCTAGGCAGCAGAAATCACAGCAAAAGTGACACAGCAGAAAGAGTGTGTATTCTATGTGCCACATTGTGGCATCTTTAAGAAATAGGACCCCCCAACTGACCCCATGTCTTTGTAATGCTTGCTCAAGATACACAGTGTCCAGAGGAGGCTTCTAGTTGGAAGAATTTGATTCTGAGCCCAGCCCCCCAGGCTAACAGGGACAACTCCTCTGGTTTCTGCAGCGGGATGGGGCCACTAATTCTCATCAAGGCTACCCGCCATGGGACATTTTCCCCAAAAAAGGAGATTGAGATGCCTATAAAAAGAGGAGATAGAATGCTGGCAGGCAAAAAAAACTAGCAAATGTCCCCCACAAATATCCAAAGAAATTCAAAGGGCAAAAGGGAGGCAGAAATCATATCTATTTAGGAAAATCAGGAGAGACTATATTGAAAGTGGATATAGAACAGGGGCTATCCTATAGAAATGGAATTAAGCCACATGCATAATTTTATTATTTTTATATTTTTTTATTTAAGTAATCTCCACACCCAATGTGGGGTTCGAACTCATGACCCCAAGATCAAGAGTTGCATGCCCTTCTGACTGAACCAATCAGGCACCCCACCACATATATAATTTTAAATTTTCTAGTAGCTGCATTAAAAAAAGTAAGAAAACAAGTGAAAATAATTTTAAAGTATTTTTTCTAACTCACTATATCCAATGTATTATCATTTAAACACATAATTCATAAAATGTTAATGAGACGTTTTTCAGGTAATTAAGTATTTACACGGCTCCAGTTTTTTTTTAATTTAAATTAAATTAAAAATCCAGTTCTTGGGGTGCCTGGTAGCTCAGCCGGTTAAGCAGCCGACTCTTGGTTTCCGCTCAGGGCATGATCTCAGGGTCATGAGATCGACCTGCACACGGAGCTTGTGCTCAGCATGGTGTCTGCTTGAGATTCACTCCCTCTGCCCCGTCCCCCTATTCACACACACTCTCTCTCTCTCTCTCTAAAATAAATAAAATCTTAAAAAAAAAATTCAGTTCTTCCTTGATATCTGCCACATTTCAGGTGTTCAGTAGCCACATGTGGCTAGTGTCTACCATATTGGACAGCCTAGATCTAGAAGGATGGTGTATCAGTGTGGGCCCAATCAGGAGAGAGAAAACACAGTAAGTTGAACAGGGCAAGTTTAATATAAAAAAATCATTAATTATAGCAGGGTATTGGACTAACGAGGGCTTGGCTGGTAAGATGCAAAGAGAACCCTAAAAAATGTGGGAATGGGGGGCGCCTGGGTGGCTCAGTAGTTAAGCGTCTGCCTTCGGCTCAGGTCATGATCCTAGGGTCCTGGGATCGAGCCCCACATCGGGCTCCCTGCTCGGCGGGCAGCCTGCTTCTCCCTCTCCCATTCCCCCTGCTTGTGTTCCCTCTCTCGCTGTGTCTCTCTCTGTCAAATAAATAAATAAAATCTTTAAAAAAAAAAATGTGGGAATGGCAGATATACAGGGCAGCCAGTACCCCTTAGGGCTGAGATAGATCATCCAAATAAGAGCTCCCCATCTACCCACCTACCCAAGAGGAAGGAGACCAAGATCTCACTGGAGAGAGCATGGCTATGGTTCCCTGGATGGCAGAGAAATTGTTGTGGTGCCAGTAGAACTTGGTGGAAATCTGCCCTCTAGAACTTTCCAGAAATCACCTTCTGCTGTTGGTCGCCACTGGCTGTCCTGCACTGTAGAACCTCAGTCTCAAGGAAGCCGTGTGTGCTGCGGGAGCCAGAAGCATGGATATTTCTATAAAGACAGAAACATGAAGGCGAGATACTCCAGCATGATGACAGACATAGAAGGAGAAAAGCATGACACAGAACAAGGGGACTAGTTGGGATTGGGGAACCATTGTAGATGGGAGGGTAAGACAGAAGTGCAGCCCTGTTGCCAAGGGTTCATGAGTCAACCTCAGACTAAACAAAATTCCATACAGCATCATAATCTTCCCCAAACACAATTCAGGTCACATTACGCCTCTCTCCAAAAACTTTCAGTGGTCTTTCCTTGCCGATACGGAATCTTAGCTTACCATTCTAGGCTATCGGTCCAAGTTTCCTCAAACCATGTCAGGCCACTACTCTGTGCTCCCCAGAGCCTGGCTTTGCTCTGCTATTCTGCCTGAAAGCTCCCCTTTCCCTCCCCTTTTTCACAATAAGCTCAAAAGCCCCAGTCATTGAAGCCAACCCTAGCACCCACCACATTCTGCCCCACAAAGTAATGAGTGCAAAGTTCCCAAAGGAAGGGGAAGCTCAGGATCCTCCCCAACACTTGCATGGATAAATAATTCAGCCTGGACTGGAGCTCCTGTGGGTGGCCCAGAGCCCAGCACAGTGGAGACACTCTCCAAATACTAAATACCTCTCATCAATGGAAGGGAATAGAATAGACAGTCCTCATCGCAGACATCTTGCTATGTTTGCTTTCCAGAATGCCTTTTTCCCTTCTTCAGTTACCGGCATCATCATGTTTTCAAGTCATCCCTCACTGACTTTTCAATCCTCAATGTCTGTAGCGAGCTGAATGGTGACCTCCCCAAAAGGTATTTCCATGTCCTAATCCCTGAACCTGTGAACATTACCCTTAGAGGGCAAAAGATGTGATTAAACTAAAGATTTTGAGGCACTTATCCTGGATGATCCAGGTGGATCAGAAACACAATTATAAGTGTCCTTCTAAGAGAAAGGCAGAGAGGGTTTAGACAGAGAGGGGAAGAAGCCATGTGATCACAGAAACAGAGCCCGGAGTGATGGGACCACAAGCTAAGGAAGGCCTGGAGAAAGGCTGGGAGTCACCAGAAGCTGGAAGGCACAAGAAATAGATTGTCTCCTAGAGCCTTTGGAGAGAGCCCAGCCCTAGCCCCACTCCCATGAGAGAATAAAACTTCTGCTGCTGTAAGCCACCCAGTTTTGGTGATTCAGTATGGCAGCCGCAGGAGACGAATACAATCCTGGAGTCTATAGTGATTGGGTCACAGGTAGGCACGTGACCCAATGTGTGCAACGAGACTCCATATGACACATTCTCCTCAGCTACTGGGAAACAGCAGCTCTTTTTTTCCACTAAGGCAGCCCATTCTGGGAGAATATAACTCTAGAGCTTCTTAGGGTCACAATGTGGAGACAACAGCCTGATAGGCTGAGAAAGAAAAACACCAATGTTGATGATGTCATTTGGTCTTCTGGATCCAGCTGGATCTGAAACCAGATTTATCCTGGATTTTCAGTGATATTGGCCAATTAGTTTCCCATTTTACTCAAGCCAGTTGCACTGGATTTCTGTCACAAGCAGCCCAAAGGATTCTGACTCATAGTCCTTTTGTTATTGGTATAGGGTTGTTAGTTACATGTGAGCTTCAGATAAACAATAAATAAGTTTTTAGTATAAGTATGTTCCAAATATTACATGGGTCAGATACTTAAAAAAAAATTGTGGGGCGCCTGGGTGGCTCAGTCGTTAAGCGTCTGCCTTTGGCTCAGGTCATGATCCCAGGGTCCTGGGATCGAGCCCCGCATCGGGCTCCCTGCTCCGCGGGAAGCCTGCTTCTCCGTCTCCCACTCCCCCTGCTTGTGCTCCCTCTCTCGCTGGGTCTCTCTCTGTCAAAATAAAATAAAATAAAATCTTTAAAAAAAAATTGTTATTCATCTGAAATTCAAATTTAACTGGGCATCCTAGTGGTTTGGTTTTTGTCTTTTGTTAAGGGCAATCCTATGTTGGGAGAAGTTTTTTTATTGATCATCTGAAACCTTTGAAAAGCCAGGTTGTTATAGTACAAAAGACAGTAAGAATAATCTTTCTAAAGTAGATGCTTCTAATTTTAGACATTCAAATAACTATCTTCAATGTCCTGTATTAACTGGGGTTTTAAAACAGTGCGGTTATACCCTCACGGTGTTATGAACCTTAACGTGCTCTGAGGTTGAGAAAGAAATACTGTCCAGATTTTAAAGGCCTCTTACCAGTGAGCAAACCAGTAAAAAAAAAGGTGCCTTTGTGTGTTGCGAGACCTACAACTGCCTTTAAAACTGATGCACTTACTGAGCTCCATTCACAGTTGTCTCTGGTTGGTGTGACATACGTGTTAGGGAACAGTCCAGCAGCAAAGGATTAGGAAGGAACCAGCTGGAGAGGCAGGGGAAAGGGCCGTGTGATGCCTGGCAGCTTCCTTGAGCAGATGGAGGAAAAAGGCCAAGCCGAGGGTCTCCTGAATCTGGGGACCAACCTGATGATATGAGGTTCTGTATATACACCATCATACCCCAGCCTGGGATGAGTGGGGGTGGTGTGTCTCTGTTTTGTGCTAAAATGAAGTTGTTCTAGAAAAGGTGGTTCATCTGCTTTTGCAGACGTTTGCGTCTCTTTTGTTCTCAAAATATGTTCCCTCAGCCTCCTCCGAGAAGGCTTCTGAAGTGGGTTAGTGCTTTAACCTTGACACTTAGGACTGTAGAATGACAGATCCACAGTTTAACTTGGCAGTGATATTAAGAATACTTAAACACTTACAAACCTAAGTTCCCTGGCTCATGACTTTTCCACTAGAGCTGATTTTCCAATGATGTTGGGAAAAAAGAGGCTCTTTCTTGAAAACGCAGTTTGAAATGTCAATTTCATTTCGGTAGCTTTTGCTCTTTGTTGTGATGTGTCTTCTTTTTTTCATACAAGGATGTACTTAAGCACTGTGGGAGAGAGGCTCCCTCTCCTAGTTTATGTTCCCACTGACTTACTATCTTGCCAAGTCTGGCAAGTTCCCCACACCCAGCAAGATCTTCCACCAACCCGAGTGAAGAACCACTGTGTCCACCTAGAGGACACAGTGAGGTCACACCCTTGTGGGTAGTGGATGGGTCCTGCCTGGTATTAATCATGAGAACGGACTTTTTTTTTTTAAGATTTTATTTTTTATTTTTAAAGATTTATTTATTTATTTGAGAGAGAGAGTGTGTGCGTGCTCTCATGTGTCAGTCAGGGGGAGGGGCAGAGGGAGAGAATCTCAATCTCCACACTCCCCACTGAGTGTGGAGCCCTACACAGGGCTCCATCTCACAACCCTGAGATCACGACCTGAGCCAAAATCAAGAGTCAGACGCTCAACCAACTGAGCCACCCAGGTGCCCCACAAGATTTTTTAATTTTTAAATAATCACTACACCCAATGTGGGGCTTGAACTCACAAACCTGAGATCAGGAGTTGCATGCTCTATTGACTGAGCCAGCCAGGTGCCTGGAGAAAGAACTTCTAACGTGAGCAGGCAAGAGGGTCAGTCTCCTGAGTCCGGAGCAATGATTCTCGGCTGAGGATACGGTGACCCCAGGGAGCATTTGGAAATGTGAGGAGACTTCTTTTAAACCGAAATACATTTGACATATAACATTGTATAAGTTAAAAGTGTACAACATGTTAATTCAATACATTTACATATTGTAATATGGTTGCCATTGTAGCAATAATCAGCACCTCTACCAGGTTACATGATTATCATTTCTTTTTAGTGGTTGAAATAATCCAGTTCCAGTCTCTTGGCAAGTTTGAGGAATATAATACACTATTGTTGTTTATAAGAGACTTCGGATTTTTAACAATGACTCATGGGGGTGGGGGAGCGGTCTACTGTTGACCTTTATTTAAGTATCCTGCAAAACAAAAAATCCTCCTGCCCCCAATACCAACAGTGGCCCCCAGCCCCCTCTGCAATTTTTGGTCTCAACAACGAACTCTAATGATCCAGGGGGAAGTACAAGGAGGTTCACCAGGCAGAAGGACCTGGAAAGATCTTTTTTCCCTGTAGGATTCCACTCTGTGGGACGCGAACCTCAGACCCAGAAAGGGAAATTCGCTTTATACATCACTTTAGGATGAGGTTCAGCTTCCAGTGACAAGAAACCTAAATGATAGTGGCTTAACCTCACAGAGGTCTGATCTCTCACATAATAAGTCTTTGAACGGACAGTCTTAGGCTTACGTGGCAGGTCAGCAGAATCAGCAGAGGTTCAGGCTTCACTGCTCCCAGATGTGACCCTCGTTCATAGGGTCCAAGATGGGTGTTTCCGCTGAAGCTGTCACTTCCACATTCCACCCAGATGACAGGAGAAAAAGAAGAGCTTGCTCCCTCGCTTTAAGGACATCTCTTAGAAGTTGCATATGACATTTCTGATTACATTCCTTGGCCAGAACTTAGACACACGTCCACACCCAGCTGCCAGGTAGCTGGGAAACAGAGGCTCATACTCTGGGTTGCCATGTGCTCAGCTAAAAACCGTGGGTCCTGTTCTGAAAAAAGGACAGGAAGAAGAGAGATCTTTAGTGACAGCTAGCAGCCTTTGTCCTTCCTGGAAAGGCAGATTACCTACATCAATGGCAAGTGAAGCCCTAGGATTTTGCTCAAGCTGGGCTTCAATGGTCCAGCTTTGACACAGTAGGGGAAGGGGGAAGAATTGACTGGAGGCTTGAGGAGAGTTTTACCCCCCATGTCAGAGAGTCCTAATGTTGGGACCTTAGGTGTCAAGTCCAACATCCTCTTTTTAAATGTTTTTGACTGGGGTGCCTGGGTGGCTCAGTCGGTTAAGCATCTGCCTTCAGCTCAGGTCATGATCTCAGGGTCCTGGGATCGGGCTCCCTGCTCAGCAGGGAGTCTGTTTCTCCCTCTGTTGCTCCCCCTGCTCATGCTCTCTCTCTCTCTCCTGTCAAATGAATAAGTGAAGTCTTTAAAAAAAAATTAAAAAGAAATAAATGTTTTTGATTCTTATCTATGTTTTTTCTATTTCCAGGATTCTCTTCTGCCTCCTGCCTACTCAGCCATCCCTGATCTTTGATTATCAAATTTTTAGTTTTCAGGCGGCAAATGTTTAAGCAAACACATTTAAAAATGATTGATGACCCCAAAGAGTTTTTGATCATGTGGGTTTCACTATCAATGTTTTAGAAATTAAAATTGAGAAATCTTAAAAACATTCACAGTACTCACAGTACCCATGACTTTGTAACCAATAGAACACACAGATATTTTCATAACACATATTTGCATCAAATAACATGTATGCACATCAATACTTTGGAATCAAGGTTGCTTGATATATATATATATATTACATATATATCACACATCTGTTTTTTAATATATTGACAACTGTATTTCAATATGATTGGTTTCTTTATTTTTCTGCATTTAAGCTTTTTATTCTGAGAAGAAGTCCACAGACTCTTGATCTAGGCATTCCGTGTTCATGGCCTAAGGCTGGGACTAGCACAGGAAAACCAGAAAAACAAAAAAGAGGTTCAACTGGTCTTTGAATTTGACACCCAGGAGGCCTGGGGCGGAGGGGGGGTTGGGGGCGTGGGGGGGCTGGGGCCTTTCCAGGCCTCCAGCCTATCCGCTCTCCACCTGAGTGAGTGCTCTACTTGCCTCAGCCACAGACCTGTCTTAACCCAGTTTTCTGCCTCGAGACGGGTGAGGGTCACCTTCCTCTGCAGCCAGAAGTCCCCACGCACTGCCCAGGAGGACTGTGCCTGTCAGCCACCCAGCTGTGCTCCATCCCAAACAACTCCCTTCTGCCTCTTTCCATAGCCCAGGATGTGAGCCTCGTGAGATATAAAGTGGACCTAGGCCCTTAGAGGGGTGGTGCACTATGGAACAAGAGGTACCCCCACCTCGATATTGGATCACTCCGATGTCAGGTGGGATTGGGCAGAATCATCTGGAGACTTCTCTGCACTGGGTTAGAGAAAAACTCACTCCTATCACACACGGGGCAGGGAGGAGTTCTGGAGGCCATAGTCCTTTGCTCCGGCAGTAATATTTCCCTATTTTTAATGTCTCTGAGCTGGGAAACATAGAGTTGTTCCCTCTGCAGGCCTGGAGCGGCTGTGGCCCCAGATCCGGTGTGTGGGCACCCCTGCTCCCTGCCCCCATTCTCTGGGGCTGATCTCAGCACCTCGCTCCTATTGCTATGGTAATGAGCCACAGAAGCTTTTCCAGCCAGCTAGGAAGAGCAACCTTCATAAAAGAAGACAAATCAGGGCCAGAGTGTGAAATCTGGAAAGAATCAGAGAAGAGAGGCGTGAGAATTTGAGTTAATGATGGAAGAGATACAGCAGTGAAGCCAGCTTAAACCCAGGGGAAGGACGGGGGTGGCCGAGGTGCACACGTTGGGAGGCTTGGGGGTAGCTTATCCTACCCCCGGGGTCTCTGTGCAACAGTCTAACCATTCCGGATGCCTGGCAGGGACCAGCAGTACTCTGTGCTTACATGGCCTTCTCCCTAACACAGATGTGCATTCTTAAGCAAACCCTCTGGAGATAGAAATACATATCAAGGCACTAAAACATTTGATAATTTAAAAATATGTATATTTTTTCTTTTCCTGTACCAGAATAGAGAACAGTTCACATATGGAGGGAGCAGCTAAAGGGGACAGAAGGAGGCACATATATAGCAAAGAAGGGAGAGGAGAGAAAAATGGAGGGGGGTTTGCTGAAGGTGGGCTTTTGAATTGCCTAAGGTTCCCAGGACTAGAGTTAAAGAAAAATCATTCAGAACACTGACAACACCAAAGGCTGTCGAGCAGTAAGAACCCCCATTCATTGAAGCTGGGAATGCAGAATCGTCTGGTCACTCTGGAAGACAGTTTAGCAGTTTCTGACAAAACTAAATACACCCTTCCCATATGATCCAGCAGTTGTGTTCCTCGGTATTTACTGAGGGACATTGAAAACCTAGGTTCACACAAAAACTTGCACACAGGGGCGCCTGGGTGGCTCAGTTGGTTAAGCGACTGCCTTCGGCTCAGGTCATGATCCTGGAGTCCCGGGATCGAGTCCCGCATCGGGCTCCCTGCTTGGCGGGGAGTCTGCTTCTCCCTCTGACCCTCCTCCCTCTCATGCTGTCTGTCTCTCATTCTCTCTGTCTCAAATAAATAAATAAAATCTTTAAAAAAAAAAAAAAAAACTTGCACACAGGTGTTTATAGGAACTATATTCGTAACTGCCCAAACTTGGAAGCAACCAAGATGTCCTTCAGGGGGTGCATGGGTAAATAAACTCTGGTCCATCCAGACAATGGAATTTTATTCAAGACTAAAAAGTAATGAGCTATCAAGCCATGAAAAGACGTGGAGGAGCTTTAAATGCATATTGCTTAGTAAGTGAAAGAAGCCAGTCTAAAAAGGCTGCATACTGAAATAAGTCAATCAGAGAAAGACATGGATCATATGACCTCACTGATATGAGGAATTCTTAATCTCAGGAAACAAACGGAGGGTTGCTGGAGTGGTGGGAGGTGGGAGGGAGGGTGGCTGGGTGATAGACACTGGGGAGGGTATGTACTATGGTGAGCGCTGTGAATTGTGCAAGACTTTTGAATCACAGTTCCGTACCTCTGAAACAAATAATACAATATATGTTAAAAAAAAAAAAAGAAGAAGATAGCAGGAGGGGAGGAATGGGGGCGGAAATCGGAGGGGGAGATGAACCATGAGAGACTCAAGACTCTGAGAAACAAACTGAGTTTTCTAGAGGGGAGGGGGATGGGGGGATGGGTTAGCCTGGTGATGGGTATTAAAGAGGGCACGTTCTGCATGGAGCACTGGGTGGTATACGCAAACAGTGAATCATGGAACACTACATCAAAAACTAATGATGTAACGTATGGTGATTAACATAACACTAGAAAATTTTTAAAAGGCTGCATACTGTCTGATTCCAACTATATGACATTCTGGAAAAGGCAGGACTATGGACACAGTGGTTTAAAAATACCAGTGGTTACCAGGGCTTAAGGTGGGAGTGGGATGCATGGGTGGCTCACAGAGGATTTCTAGAGCAATGAAAATACCCTGTAATGATAGATCCATTTCATTATACATTTCTTTCAAACCTGCACAATACACAACAGCTAGAGCGAACCTTAGGGTAAACTGTGGACTTTTGGTGATGTATCAGTGTAGGTTCATCAGTTTAACAAGTGTGTGACACTGATGAGGGATACTAATGGGGGGAGGCTTTGCATGTTCAGGGGTGGGGGTGAGGAAGAATTATAAGAAATCTTTGTACTTTCCTCTCAATTTTGCTGTAAACCTAAAACTGCTCTTAAAAAACAATGATAGGGGCTCATAACATGTTTGTAAAATAAAGGCTGTTTTGTTACTTGTAAACACCTTTCCAAAAATGGCTGTGGCCATGTAGAATTAAATAGACATACTCCTTCACTATATGCTAAAACACGGAGTCTCTACCTCCGCTCTTATAAAAACCAAACAGTGGTGCCTGGCTGGCTCAGTCTACACATCATGTGACACTGGATCTGGGGACGTGAGGTCAAGCCCCACGTTGGGTGTAGAGATTACTTAAAAAATTAAAATCTTAAAAAAATAATAAAATAAAAAAATAGAAACCAAAACAAACAAAAGAGCTAAGTTCAAAAAGAACGCAGACCTTGAAGTCTGATTAAATACTAACACAAACATCCACGACAATAGCCAACCACCTCGTGATCACCATCGATCATACCCTGTGTTCAATTCTTACTCCTTGCAAGAACTCCCTACAATATATGAAATAAATACAATTTTTGTTCTCATTTCACAGGTGAGTCTAGGCATGGAAGTTGAGTGACTTGCTCCAATCAGAGCAAGCACGGGTGGAGGTGGTGGGAGTTGAAAACCAGGTGGGTCAGGCTGCAGAAGCCCAACCAGTAACCATTTTGCTCTACAGGACGTAGCTCCTATTCTGACCATGTTCCAAGTTTGGGGACACTCACGGGAGCCTTTCTGACCAAGGCCTCTCGATGGTCAGAAAACATGAGTTCAGGTCAGGCTCGACTTTCTAACACAAGGCTGGACCAGCTTGGTAGCCTGGTGTTCTTTTCAGATATGCCAAAAGGTGGTGTCTTTAAGAAGGAGAGGGAATGATCCAGCAAAAGCAGCTCTCTGGGACATTTACAGCTGTAAATGGCTCCAGTTTTCTGTCGGACGTTTTTCTGTGTCAATGCTGAACAATCGTTTTTAGAAAGAACAACTGAGGGAAAAGGTTTTTCTCCCTGGTTCTAAACGGACACCGCCTGGTGGGGCTGGGGGAGACCCTGCAGCGGCCATGGAGCCAGAACGGGCCCTGGCTGGGTCTTCCCTCCCAGTCCCCGCGCCACGCCGTGGCCATGGGGCTTCAGGGTCGCGGGTGCGCCGAGCCAGCTCTCAGAGCCCCGGTCCCCTGACCGCCAGACGCCTTGGCCATGGCCGCTAGCACAGCCTCGAGGACCGTGGAGCCCTCTGGGGTATTTGCGGTTCCTGCCTTGGTTTTACATGGATATTTCTGTGCTGGTGTTTGTGAAATGTGGGCACTCGCTCAGTCTGGATGCACATTCCGTTGGGATCCCTCAGTGCCCACTGGTGGGTTTGTACTTGCGCATTCTCTCTGGCACATCTGCTTGCACTCAGCAAGCATTTGCTGATGCCTACTGTGAGCTCAGTCACCCAACAAGGGGCACAGCGTGAGAGCGAGAACTAAGATACAGGCTCCCTGCTCCTGGGCCCTCCTGGGACTCGCGATGGCCCTCCTGACTCACTTCTTTTGTATTGTGGTGTAATAGACACACAAGCTTATACCGTTAAGCACACTTAAGTGTACAATTCAGCGGCAATCAGTACATTCAGTGTTCTGCACCTGCCACCTCCATCCATTGCCACAACTTTTTCATCATCCTAAACTGAACCTCTACCCATGAGACCCTAACCTCGCATTCCCCACCCAGCCCCAGCACCTACCAGGCTCCTTCCACCTCCATGCATCAGAGCGCTCTCCGTCCCTCATGAGTGGGGTCCTCCCGCATCAGTCCTTTAGGCACTGGCTATCTCACATAGCACAGCGAAGACCTGTTCAGTCCAGATGCCAGACACACACCCCGGGGGCCTCGGGCCTCACCTACCCCATCTGTACACATCAGGTGCCTGCCCCCCACTCCCCACCGACCAGCTGACCCCCTGCTTCTCCCACAGGTGTCCCCATCTCAGGAGAGGGAAACACCAAGTCCAGACCCTTGGAGTCCTCTGTGACTTCTTGCTTGCCACCAACTGTCCCAGTAGTGACGTGGCTGCCGGAGGGCGTTACATGTCGGGAACATTTAAAGGCATATGTGAGTCTCTGCTGCCTAGGGCAATGGAGAACAGTTGGGGCAAATACAATCCAAGCAGAATAATGAAGAAAAGTTGAGTGATGAGGAGCTACACATCTTGCCCTGCTCGTCTCTTCCATCTGCCTGGTCCTGAGTTCTGTCCTTTTAATGAACTGGTGATCTAGTAAGTAACATGTTTCTCCGAGTTCTCTGAGCCACTCTGGCAGATTATTCGAACCTGAGGAGGAGGTTGTGGGGACCTCCAATCTGTAGCCCATAGCTCAGAAACACGGGTGACCTCTCTGCCCAGCCACTGGCTGACCACTAAGTTAACAGCACAGGGACCTCAGTGGGCACACACAACAAAGAACACAGACTTGAAAAAGTTAGTTCAGAAAAGTCACTAAGCCAACAGCTGCAACTCCAACGAGCAGCAATCATGAAGCCTGGCGTGGGGAAAGTCTGATATTCCGGATGCTAACATTATAATATTCATCATCACACCCTGGACTTGTCACTGGGGCCAAGTCCTCTGGCTGGGGTCAGGTAGCTCCTACATGTGGCTCCCCCAGCCGTGCATAGCCCTGTGCTGCTTCCCAGCAGAGGTTGGTTTTAACCAAGGCCAGGAAGAAGAGATGGGTTTCCTGACTCCCCCTGCCCCCTCCCAGTGCTGCAGGAGAGGAGAAGGTTTTCCTCGACCTCTTAAGGTCCTTGGCTGGGTCTGGAAATTGACAGACAGATGAACAGGAAAAAAGCAGGCAAAATGTATTGATTTTTTTGTGTGTGTGTGTGGGAGCCTCACAAGACCATGGAGACCAGCAGAGGTGACTGGAACAGATAGCTCTTCTACCTTTTAGACAAAGGAGTGATAAACGTGTGAAGAACTGACAGACACAGGGGTTTGGGCTAGGGCTGGTAAACAGCAAAGAAGTAACTAGGAAGATAAGGGTTAGTTTAACCAGGTTTGTTTGTACAGGCTTGGTGGGCCTAAAATCCTTGACTCTGGTGATAAGAATGTCCTCCCTGTGGTCCAGGGAGAGAAAATTCCACATGGGAGTATTCTGACCTACTTCAGGGAAGAAGGGCTAACGGCTGGGGGGGTGCTTCCGCTCTATGCAAAAGTTCTTTCAGCTTATATATTTAATTTGCCAATGTGCCATATTTGGGGTAGTGTATCCTGACCCTCACTGACCTGGTGCTGTACTCCGTCTCCTCCTAGTATCCAGGACATTGAATGTGCTCTGTGGAGACCTCCCAGTCCTGGAGCAGCCTCTTGTCCATGGAGTCACCTGCCTCAAGGGGAGGGTTGCCTACGACTTCCCACGCTGGAGCCCCATGGCTAAGGGCAGCTGCCCCTCCTCAGGGAGAGTGGGTGGAAAAGTGCAGATCTTACTTTGAGCAACTGACCTCAAACTGTAGATGCTACTGGTGGTGGGATCATACAGGAGTTCTATTTTTAGTGTTTTTGGGAAGCTCCATACTTTTCCCCGCGTGGCTGTACCAATAAAAGTCAACTCCAGATAATTTTTACATATAAACAAGAAATTTTTCAAGAACCTCTCCAGCAGAGAACATGAAGAGAACACTTTCAAGGCCTTAGACAGGCATTGGGGTGCCCGGGTGGCTCAGTCATTAGGCATCTGCCTTCGGCTCAGGTCACGATCCTGCAGTCCTGGGATCGAGCCCCGCGTCAGGCTCCCTGTTCAGGGGGAAGCCTGCTTCTCCCTCTCCCACTCCCCCTGCTTCTGTTCCCTCTCTCGCTGTCTCTCTCTCTGTCAAATAAATAAATAAAATCTTAAAAAAAAAAAATACCTTAGGCATTGATTTCCCAGAATGCAAAGTATACTAACCATGGGAACAAACTGGTAACTTAGAAACTATTGAAATGAAGAGCTGGTTCTCCTTCTTCCATTTCTGGCTAGTGTGCTGGTCTGTGGCTCCATCCCACCCTCCCATTGTCAGCTGACCCTGAAATGGATTACTGTTTCCAGAAATCCTTCGGGGTGTGGCTGGGGTTTCCCCACCTGTGCACAGGTCAAGTTGGCGCCCTCCGACAGTGGAGCTGCTGGTCCTCCAGGTGTGCACCCAGCCCCTGCCCTCCAGTACAGCCATCACACTGAAGGTTTAGGGGGATGGGAGCGCCCCTAGGCAAAAGCATCAGAGCTTCTCATAGTCCCTACCTGAACTTCAGATGCTCCTGTTACTTGTGTGCCTCTGGTGTCTTCCCGGAACCCTGATCTGGCTGTTTTCCGACAGGCTCGTCCAGTGGTACCCTCACTTTCTGGGAGGGGGATTGGCTGTAATCCTCAGTGTGACCTGCTGCCCCACCTGGATTGCCTTTTGAAGGCACATCATCTGGGCCATCTGAGGACCCAAGACTGTGGGTCTGTGGCCTGGAGAGATTCTGAGCAGAGCTGGTGGGATGGGAGGGCTGCAAAGAACAGAGGCAGGTTTCCAGAAAGCTGTCTGGGGGTCCTTGGCATCCTATTGTTATTGAATCAAAGCCCTGAGATCTTTAAAATGCTGGCAATGTGACAGCATGGGTCACAAAATCCAATATCCCTCCTCCTGAGGGCTCACTGTGCCACGTCCTCCCTCAGCCTCTCTGGGCCCAAGTCCTCCTCCGCTTGGGGACCACCCTCAGCCCAAGCTCCACACACCAGGACTGGGAGCAGGTCGTCCAGACCTTCCAGACTTGAGCTTCTGTGCCCATGGCATGGGCAGAGGCTGGCCTCACAGACTCGTCAGAGGAGACCCAGCACAGGAAGATGCAGGCTGCTGCAAAGGGAGATGCCATGTGACCCCAGAGGGAGCACACAGGCCTTGCACAAAGCACGGGGCTCGCGGGGCCCAGTGTGGGATGCGGGTGCTAGGCCACAGGGCCCGGAGCATCCTGGCGAGGGCGGCCCTAGTGGGGGAGGCCCCTGAAGGGTCCCAGAGGGGCAGGAGACAAGGAAGACAACAGGACAGAGCTTCCCAAGGAGGTCGATGTAAGGGTCGGGGGATCACAGGGGTCCTTGGGAAAACTCGGAGGCCCTGGAGTTGTTGGCTGAAACGCTGTCGTTTAGTCAGAAAAGTTCTATCACAAACCCCCAGTCAACACTGGATGATTTACTCTTTGTTTGTTCTAGGAATCAGTGTGTTCGTGCCATTAGAACTCATGTTGCATGAAGTCTAGGATATATTTACTTTTCAGGACTAGATTTTTCTAGAGGAAGTACTGAGCATGGGCCTCTCCATTCTTTTCTTTGTGCAACTGGCCTCTCTTTTCAGGAGCAGATTCCCGGTGCTCATCACCGCTGCTAACCCTGAGGACTGACCCCTGTCACCTCCCGCAGTGGACGTGAGTGCCAGGTGGGCAGGGACCACGTGGGTTGGGGGTGCTCACTGATGAAACCCCAGTGCTCACTACACACCAGGGACCCCAGATCCTCTGCTGCATGAAGGAGGGCATGAGG
This sequence comes from Neomonachus schauinslandi, assembly GCF_002201575.2. NCBI lineage: Eukaryota > Metazoa > Chordata > Mammalia > Carnivora > Phocidae > Neomonachus > Neomonachus schauinslandi. The sequence goes on from NC_058415.1 coordinate 26,708,169, forward strand.
GAGGGAGGGGGAGAGGAAGGGAAAGAGGGAGGGAAGGGTGTGGGGGGAGGGGGAAGGGAGGGATGAATGAGGGAGTGAATAAATGATGTAGGGAGGGAGAGAGGGAAACCACAGAAGCCAGGTCCATACATCAGGAGCCATTATTTGGGGTGGGGCCTGAGGGCATCGTAGCCGGGGCCCTGGATGGTGGCTTGGGGCACGTCCACCTGTCCTCCTCGTGCTGACCTTCCTTCTCCTTGAACCTACTGTCATCCTGGATCCTCTCCACCTCCTCCTCAAACAATTCTGAATGTTCCCAGGAGCAGGGTGGCAGGAGGAGGGTCTCAGGAGGGGCTGCCTGGATCCTGTGCCCCAGAGGATGCTGTGACAGCAGCTACAGGGCATTCTATCATGAGGACTGGGACTGTGGATGCCAACCATCTCCTTGGGCATTAGCGCTGTTCCGATTCGCTGCTCTCTCCACCACCGCTGTGCCGAACACTCCTCAAAATACATCTGTGAAAAACCGGGCCCGAGTTTCCCGGGGTGAGTCCGAGGCCGAGCACCGCTAGGTGATGGGCGCACCCGTGGACTGGGGTGGGTGCTGCTCACTCTTCTCCCGAACAGGGGTGCCCGTCACCCTTCTCTCCGGGGGAACTGCAGGGGACCTCCGTGTCCTCACGTCCTCCCCAGGGCTCCCTGCATAGGTTCAGGCTCTCCTGCCTCAGGTTGCAGCTCTCTCTGCACAGGTGTGGGGTCACCTGCTGGCTCCTGGTCTCCGGCAGGAGTCGCTCCGGACACCACCTCTCCCTCCAGAGCTGTGGATGCAGGTGGCTCTCCAGAGGCAGGGGGACCATCCTCGGGCTCTGGAGGGGCACTGGCTCCCACACCTGTCTCCTCCAAATCTGTGAAAGGGGCAGTGGGAGGTGGCTCTGGCGGGTCAGATGAACTCACAGTTGTGAGAGGAGAAAAGCTCACCCACACGCCTGCTCTCTGTGTGCCTTGGCAGAGACAGAGCCCAGCCCTGGGCCTCCCAGAGAAGCTGCAGCCAGGAAGGAGCCCTCATGGGGATGTCTTCCCCATTGCAGTCCACCAGCTGGGGGCTCTGAGCCCCGTCTTTGCTCCTGGCCCCACACCAGTGTCCAGGGGCTCCTCCCTGTGGGGCTCAGCACCAATCCCTGCCCAGACACCCACAAGCACCCAGCTCCAGCATTCTCACCCTCGGCCTCGGTCTCCGTGGGCTCCGGCTCCTGGACCACAGTCCAGTGAAGAACCAGCAGGGACTGTGGCCTCGGTGGTGTCGGAGGCCTTCCCAGGCAATCCCCAGTCCCTGCTCCTGGAAAGCCCTGTGTGGCCACACCGTCCCACGTCCATGGTGGCCCTCTGGGGCGGCGGGGCACAATTGACCCCAATAAGGGAGACGGAGTGGGTGTCCGCCAGTCTCTTACCTCTGTCTTCAGCGGTGTTCTGCAAAGACAGGGACCAGTACCCAGTTGGAGGCATCCTAGGCCTGCCCGGCCATCCTCACTGTCCTCCTGCCCACTCCCCCTGACGCTCCCAGATCAGACACAGACCTGTGCGGGCACAGCCCTGCACCCAGGACGCAGTGACCCATCCCTGCAGGGCTGGCGATAAACCCTGGGCAGAAGGGCGCAGCCCCCACACACCGTGTCCTACCCAGCCAGCCTTGACCTAGGGTATGAACATGACCCGCCCACCGGGCATCTGACCCCTCATCAGCCTGCTCTCGCTCGGGGTGGGCCCCACATGACCCCTCTTTCCACACACACATACACACACACACGCACGCACGCACGCACACTTAGGGTGGGCCCCACATGACCCCTCTTTCCACACACACACACACACACACACACACACACGCATGCACGCACGCACACTCGGGGAGGCGACCTGGGGCTGCACAGGTGGGATCAGAGCGGTGTGGGGCTGGGCTGGCTGGCTCTGCGCCTCCTGGTGTCACCTTTCGGTCCTTCCAGCCAAACGGCCAGAGGCGTCGGGGAGCTCTGACAAGACATCCACAGGAAGGGAAACTGTTTGCAGGGCGTGTTTTCCTCAGCCTGCAGCTTCTGGACTTTGGGATGCAACACGCAAACATGTTGTTGGTTCGAGTCTCTCCAATGAAATGAGCTGGGTAAGGGACTGTCTCTGGAATGTGGGTGCCTCATTACCCGGGTTCCAAATTCCGTTGGGCGTTGTTGTCAGGGAAGTGAGGTCACCACTGCCTGGGGCCCCCTTACCTGACTTCCTCCTCACACAACAGTCCCCCAAGGGCCCCCCAATACCCTCCACCCCATGCCCTGTCCATACAGTGACACCCATACAGCCCACCCACAGCCCCCGGGAGTCCTGGGTGCAGCCGGTGTCCCCGCTGTGAGGACACAGAGCTGGATTCAGACCGGGCTCCTGCTTATGCCCAGGGCTGTGACCCTGGACAGACCCTGTGCCTCTCAGGGCCTCCCCATGTGCCCCATCTGCACAGTGGGGGGTTCTGGCTTCTACTTCTAGGGATGCCATCAGGGGTAGGACCTATGGATACGTTCTGTACCTGCTATCACAGGAGGCTGGTGCACATACTTGACAATGCAAGGGTGAGCAAGGGGCTGGACGGGGCATGGAGCACAGCTCAGAGGGGCCTGGGTCTGCTCGGGTCCAGGCGAAGCCACCGCCCTCCTGCCTGTCTCCTAGCCCCCGTGGGAAGGTTGGATGAACTGATTCAGACCTTGTCCCCTCATGACACAGACTTCCAGGGGCTCCCGATAGGTTTAGGCTCAGGTCCCAGGGCCTCATCTGCACCCATGTGCTGGGCAGTCTCCACAGTGGTTCTGGCATTCCCGAATCCTGATCACACATCCCTGTGGAATCCCCTCCCTTCCAGGGTGGGTGGCCTGTGTGACCACGCTCTCAGGAATAGAATGGGGCAAAATGCTGAGATGTCATTTCCAAGCTGATTGAGGAAAGTCTGTGACTTCTGGTTTCCTCTCTCCTGTGTTCATTCTCTGTCTCTGTGTCTCTCACAGGAACAGGACCTTAGGCTCCAGGGGTGATGTGAGGCATCTCAGAAGCCTCCCTTGTCCCCATTTCCTTCTCTTGTCCTAGTGCGTGGTTCCTTCATAAAGGCCTCCTCACCCCGGCCAGAGCACTGACTCTGGAACCTCTTCCAAATGGGGACCCTGAGGCTGCAACAAGGAGGGCCTTGACCTTGGTCCCCAGACCAGTGTTCCAGTGCTCTGCCACGTTATGCATACCCAGGTCCTCAGCACCCCCAAACCCTCAGGCTGTCCTCTGCTCAGAAGGACCTCGAGAGGGGCGCCTGGGTGGCTCAGTTGGTTAAGCATCTGCCTTTGGCTCCGGTCATGATCCCAGGTCCTGGGATCGAGCCCCTCATCGGGCTCTCTGTTCAGCGGGAAGCCTGCTTCTCCCTCTCCCTCTGCCTGCTTCTTCCCCTGCTTGTGCTCTCACTCTCTCTCTCTCTGTGTCAAATAAATAAATAAAATCTTTTTTAAAAAAAGAAAGAAGAAGGACCTCGAGGGAGTACAAAGCATTTTCCCAGGACTGGGAGCACAGTGGGTCAAGGATGGAGATGCAAAGCCAACAGACTCTTCTATAAGCCTGTGGGACCCTATGGATACCCCGTCTATATAGCCCAATTGACAGAAGAGCAAGCTGAGACCTTTTGTGCTGGAGCCCCCTCTATGCTAGGGGGGTGTCTCTTCCTAATTCCAGGTGCGCAAGGTGGTGGTGGACACCGGACACCAGACCCCGTCCTCTCCTAGTGCCCTGGCAACCCCCCTGGGCAACTTGGGGACCCCCTGACCATCAGCCTGGCATGTGTCCCCTCCACATGCTATGAATTTGGGTTATTGCCAGGAGTCCTGATGCTCCTGCCCCATGGCCCAGCTGTCTCTGACCTCTTTTTTCTTTCCCCCTTGTTACCAAGTCCCCTCCCAGGGTGTACTCCCCTTCTCTCTCTCTCTCTCTCTCTCTCTCTCTCTCTCTCTGTGTGTGTGTATGTGTGTGTGTGTGTGTGTGTGTGTAGGTGAGCATGCATCTACCTGCCTGGGGATGCCCAAGGTCATGTCCTCACATGCGATGGGCTGGGTAGCTATCCCTGAGGATCTGAGGGGCTCTCACCCCCAAAGCGAACCTCATGGGAGGGTTGAGGCTGGCCTAGGACTAGAGAGCAGCCCTGTTCCTTGGACTCTGCACCCCTGATTTGTCCTGGGCCAGTCCCTGCCTCTCTTGACCTCAGGTTCTCACTGTCCCCGAGGGTTGGACATGGAAATGCATGACCGTGGCCACTTCTCCCGGGGTAGGTGGGGGACAGGGGCACCAGGCACACAGACCTCCCCACCGAGAGGGCCAGCCAGGTGTGTCACGGCCAGGTGTGCACAGGGGACCTGCGCACCACACCTGTACCACAACCCAGCCCTGCGGCTGACGTGCACAAAGCCAATGCCTCCACGCCTGGCTGGTCCCCATGTTCCCTCACCGCTGCCAAGTGCTCTGTGGCCCCAAAGTCTCCTGAGCTCTGGAGCCATGCCCCTCCTGCCCCGGGCGGCAAGCCTCAGGGTGCAAGGCCAGGCAGGTTGGACATCTGGGGACCAAAGGCGCCCCCACCCAGACTCCAACCCAGGGTCCAGCTAAGTGCGTGGTGGGCCAGGGGACCTGGAGGCAACAGTGGAGGCTGACTCTGGGCAGGGGGAAGATCAGTCCACTCCTTCCCGTTCTCTACTCATTCTGCCTTGTCTTCCTGGCAGGACCCTGGGACGGAGGTCCAGCCTGTCCCTGGCTGGAGTCAGAGGGCGGGAAGGAGGCCGGGGCGGAGGGGCCCACCCCCAGGATGCCCGCATGTGAGGGGGTTGTTACTGTAATTAGGGACCTTGGGGGCATTCAGGGGTTTTACCCCTTTTTAGATATGAGCAGTGACCCTAGGACTGGGCCCTGCCCCATCCTGCACCCCCCACGAGGCCCCACATCCTCCCCAGCCCAGTCCTGTGTGCAGCCAGTCCTCCCTCCAGCCCCAGGAAATCCAGGTGCTCCGGGGGCTGCACAATCATTCCATGCTGGAGCCCCAGCAGCCCTATGGGGCCTGGTTCCAGGTCCTGCAGCCCCACAGTGAGGAGAGGTGAGGCCCGGAAGGAGCGGGAGAGGGCAGAGTAGACTCTCCCTGGGGCCTCTGGCTCCCTGGTCCGCGCAGACCCTGTTGCGTGCTGGCCCCTAGGGCACCCAGACTCCAGCTCCCGGGCAGGGTCCGGTAGGGAGACCAGGGTGTGGCTCCTGCTAGCTCAGCCGTGTCACTCTGTCCTGTAGCTCCAGCCTGTCGCACGAGCAGGACTTCCTCTCCTAGTCGGCCAGCAACACCTTCAGGGCCAAGGAGAACAGGCCATCATGAAGCTCAGGGGCCCGAGCATGGCTGGGCAGGCAGGCGAGGGCTCACTCTCGGCTCAGGGAGTCTCTGGCTGGGCTAGCGGGGGCTCGGGAGTGCTGGCCTTCCGGCTCCTCTGCTGAGCAGCCCTGGGACTGGAGCCATTTGCCTCCCCTCTCTGGGCCTCGCTCTCCTCCTCTGTGCAATGGGGTGATGCTGAGGGATCACTCCCATGGCAGGAACATGTGGGGTGCTGGTGATTGACCTAAGCTGGGCACAGAGCCTGGATTGCGGAGCGCAGTGGGAGATAGTGAGTGGTGTTGCCAATGAGCCCCACCCCCACCGCCCCCAAAGCAATCCAGCCCTTCCGTGCAGCCTCCAGGTCCCTGGCTCAGAGCCCAGGAGCAGTGGCAGACCACACTCCTGACGCCAGGTCACTGGGGCTCTTCCTCAGCAGTGGGGATGCAGTGGGGGCCCCCAGGAGCACAGGGCCAACTCCTCCCCCTGACGGAAGGAGAACAGGGAAGACTTTCCCTGGGGTCTCTCGAGTAAGAGAGACCAGCGCCTACTTACCTAGTGGGGAGGGCCAGGAAGTCTTGCTGCACACAGTAAATCTAGACTTGAATAGTACATTGAAATCCTGCTTCTGTTAGAACCTGAGTGTTGGGGTTTGGTTCCTTCGCTTACCGGGCTGATGACACACACACTCTCCATGACTCCTCCTCAAATGAAGAGCTCTTGCAGGGTCCCTGGCCTCCTGGACCTGGGGAGGGGAGAGGGGCCGGTCCCCTCCCTGGCTCCTGAAGGAGACCCGTCCTCCCAAAGACAGGATCATTTCCTGTTGTGATCCTGGGCCAGGGCCAGAGACAGCCCCTCACTGCTCCCGACTCCGGCTGAGGAGGCCTTTCTCAGGCACAGCAACGCCCACTGAAGGTGGAGGCTTCAGAAAGAACACACACCTGACCTGGTCCTGCCCCAGGACGGTGGCTGTCTTCCCCAGCTCCGGAGGAGGAGGGACATCCTCTGCTTCTCTGGGCCAGGGTCCTCTGACCCATGAGCAGGCACTGGAAGGTTTCTAGCCCACCTCTGGAAGTGCACCAGCATTGAGTGGGCCGATCACTGTCCGCACACGAACACGGACAACGTGCAGAGGAAGAGCAGGAGGTGATCCTGTGCAAATGGCCTGTGGGCCGGTGGGGCTGGCGGCTTCAGTGCCCTCCAGTGGGCCCCCTTTCCCTGGATGGGAATCCTCCTGGAGCCTGGTCTCCGCCCTCGGAGTTCCCTTCCTGCAGCTTTCAGGACCAAGGGAGAGACTGTGGTGTGGCTTTGAAGACTCCACCCCAGCCCCCTTCTTTCCGCACACATCACGGCCCCCCAAGAAGCAGGGGCTGCCGCTCCCTCACTGCCCCGCGCACGGCTGGTAGCACACAGTCCCTCCAGGGCCCAGGCGCTCTGGCTCCATCACATACACGGTGGCCGCGGCTCTCTGGCTGGGTGAGGAGTCCCAGAGAGCTCTCCTATCCCGGGATCAGGGTTCATATTCCGGGCCAGAGAAAGATGCCCCTTTTGTCCTCTGCTGGAGAAAGTGAGTTCCTGGGCTGGGTCGCCCTCAGGTGCCTGAGGACACGGAGGTCCCCTGCAGGTCCCCCGGAGAGAAGGGTAATGGGCACCCCTGTCCGGGAGAACAGTGAGCAGCACCCATCCCAGTCCGCGGGTGAGCCCATCACCTAGCAGTGCTCGGTCTCGGACTCACCCACGGAAACTCTGGCCCGGTTTTTCAAAGGGGTATTTCGAGTATTCAGCACAGCGGTGGTGGAGAGAGCAGGGAATCGGAACACGAAAGCCCACAGAGATGGATGGGACCCACTGTCCTGGTGCACATGGTGGAGAGAACCGGGCAGCGCTAACGCAGGTGTGAGGTCTCTGCGCCCAGAGGGACACCTCGGGGTCCTCTCGCCCAAGGCACGTGGACCCACCGTCTGCATCCAGGACCCCACCTGTAAGACATGATGCGATATCAACAGGGAGACACGGATGTGATGTCAACACAGATGTGATACCAACAGGGAGACACACCTGGATGGAAAGAGGTGTGCAAATGTGAAAGAGAGAGCCAGAGACGAGATGTGCACAAAAGCCGTCCTGATGGTCACCTCGGGGTGGGACTTGCAAATGCCTCTTCTTCTCCCTTAGGTGGTGTTTCCAGGTTTTATGTAAAATGTAATTGTGTAATTCCAAAAAGAGTCAAGTCATAGGTCAAATGTTCTCCATGTCTTAGACATCCACGAGCCAAGTACATTATTCAGTTTTCATTTTCAAGGATTTATTACAAGGACAATGTTTACTGTAGTAAAATGAAGAAAAGCAGTCTAGAATGAAAGTAGCAAAGCCTCCCACCCAGGGGAGTCCTAACAGGGGGTGGTCACCTTTCCAGGCCTCCCCCTTCTGTCCCCATTGTCTAAGTGTGCCTGTCCCTGTGTCCCGTCCCACAATTGCCTGTGGGTCCCTGTGTGTCCCCGTGGGAAGCAGACTCACGCCATCTGGACAAATGCGCCCTGACACCGCTCTGTGCCCTCAGCCTCGGGAGCACGGCCCTCCCCCCGCCCCCCCCCCCCCCCCCCACCCCCCCGCCACATTCTTTCTTTCCATTTAGCCACACCCTTAAGGCCATCCTCTGGCGATGAGGTCCTCCATCCGCCCTGGAGATAGAACGGGGACACACACCTGTTCTCCCACATCCTCCTCCTGGGCGTCCTGCCAGGGCTGTGAGAACAGGTCCTATCAGAGGCGCGGTTGTGGAGATGGACTGGGGTCTGGTGGTGCCCAAGACGTCTTCTGTCCTTAAGTCGCCAGAAGAAACCATTTCTTGTCACCAGGACTTGTCTCCTTTTCTTCAGTCTCCCGGCTCCCTCAGCCTGTGGGGGTCGCTTTGCATGCACCCCCTTCCCAGAAGAGCACGCATGTGTATGTCGGGGGCATCTGCGTGTGCAGCTGTGCATGTGTGGTGGGGCAGGTGCCGGAGTGTGGCTCTTTCTGGAAACTGCTTTCCCCAGGGGTGGATGCTGGCCCCTCCATCCCCCTCCTCCCTTGCTTTTTCTGTGTCTCTGCAAAAGAATGTCCCAAGAGCCCCGGCTCTGGAACAGGGGCCATTTCCGCTGTTTTACTTGCATCATGGAGCTGCAGGGACCATCTATGACCTTGGTCCTTGTTTATTTAGGACAGGCCTCCAGCAGTGAAGAGTCTCCCTCTCATGGAAAACTGAGGTGAGGTACTGTCTGCAGTCTAGCACATCCCCGGTCTCCTTGTCCACTCTTCTCCACGTGTGTTACCTCACTGAGTCCCCCTGACAATTCCATGGGGAAAGAGGGATTGTTGTTCCATGTCGCTGATGGGAACACTGAGGCTTCAGGAGACTTGCCCAATTGCACCCAACAGAGGGCAGAGCCAGGAATCGAACCCAGGGCCTGCAGGACCCCGCGCCGCCCACCTGACCTGGAGGCTGCACCTTGAAGCTGCGTCCTGGGAACCTTTGGTCTTGGTGCCCACATAAACCTCATTCCGCCAGGGGGCGGACAGGCTGGACCAGGGCCTGGGAATGCCCACAGAGCCCAAGGCTGGCCCTTCTCTGGCCACCCAGGCTGAGATGGGGAGGGTGTTAGGCCACAGGCCCCAGGCTCTTCTCCCTGCCCCTCCTCTGGAAGACATGTGGACTCCATCCCCATCCTGCTCCTCTCTCTGTCACAAGCCACCATCTACCACCTCCCCAGCCCGAGAGGGAGGGAGGAAGAGCAAGAACAAACATAAGAACATGTCTATGGAGTTCCTGCTGGGCACCAGCGAGGACTTAATCCTCTAAGGAAGACAGAGGTATCAAATCTGACCCATGAAAAAACTGAATCCCAAAGTTCATCAGTTGGCCACAGTCTCCAGAAAGGAAGAGGTTAGATCCAGGATATGAATCTGTGCCCCATGATGCCAGAGTCTGGTGACCACCGCTGTGTACCTTGGGCCTTGGGACTAACCAGAAAAGCACTTTATCATCGTGTGATTGGGTTTGCAGGTTGGAGCAAAGCACACACACCAACGGTCTGGGACTCATACTTGCAGTGTCTTCTTCAATGTGGCTCTAGGTGATTTTTATTTTCGTATACTATTCCACCATAAGACATGTCACTCTATTTACCCAGGCTGCTGCTGGGTTGTTTCCATTGTGCTGCCAGGCAGAAGAATGCTGCTCGGAGCCCTGTCCACACACAGGTACACATCTGTGCTGTGCGAGTTCCTCACCAACACGAGGTGTGCCCAGGGTGGATAGTTCACCAATGTGGTCTCTGTGTGGCGGTATCTCCCTGGGGATTCCATTTGCATTTTCTTGAGAAGGAATGATGTGGAACACCTTTTCATACACTTAGTCCCACTTGGTTATCTTTCTCGGGAAATGCCTCATCAGATCTTATGCCCATGTGTTCTGGTGGATTGTCTCTATTTTGATAAATTTATGGTAGGTACGTATCCCAGATATGAGTCCTCTGTCCAATGAATAGATGGCAAATGTTTATCCCGCTCTGTGCCTGCTTTTTTTACTCTCCTGAAGGTGTCTTTTGATAATAATAGTCATCCATTTCGGGGCACCTGGGTGGCTCAGTCAGTTGATAGTCCACCTTCAGCTCATGTTGTGATTCTGGGGTCCCGGGATCGAGCCCCACGTTGGGCTCCCTGCTCAGCGCGGAGTCTGCTTCTCCCTCTCCCTCCATCCCTCTCCCGCTCATGCTCTCTCTCTCTCTCTCTCAAATAAATGAAATCTTAAAAGAAATAATAGTCATTCATTTCAATAACTCTCAATTAATCCATTTTTTCTTTATGGTTAGTACATTCCACGTTATAATAAATCTTTGCTGGCCCCAGGATCTTGAAATTATTTTCTAAGGTATCTTTTAGAAAGATTATTGTCTGAAACATCCACATTTATTTTAAAATCTGCCTGGTATTGATTTATGTTTATGGTGTGAGGTAAGAGTAAAGATGAATTTATTTCCCATATGGTAACCAGTTGACCCTGAACCACTTACGTGGAAGTACCCTCTCTCACTCCTCTGCAGAACCTCCTTGCTATAAACAATGTGTCCCTACGAGTGAGTCTGTGTGGGTCTTACAGGGGCATCTTGGTGGCTCAGTTAAGCCACTGACTCTTGATTTCAGCTCAGGACATGATCTCATGGTCGTGGGATCAATATAACACCCAGCGCTCATTACATCTCATGCCCTCCTTAATGCCCATCACCCAGTTACTCCAGCCACCCCCCCTTCCAGCAACCCTCAGTTTGTTGCCTATGGTTAACAGTCTCTTATGGTTTGTCTCTCTCTGATTTCATCTTATTTTATTTTTCCCTCCCTTCCCTTATGATCCTTTGTCTTGTTTCTTAAATTCCACATATGAGTGAAACGATATAATTGTCTTTCTCTGATTGACTTATTTCACTCAGCATGATACCCTCCAGTCCCATCTACGTCAATGTAAATGGTAAGATTTCATCCTTTCTGATGGCTGCGTAATATTCTATTGTATACATACACCACATCTTCTTTATCCATTCATCTGTTGATGGACATCAGGGCTCTTTCCATAGTTTGGCTATTGTGGACATTGCTGCTATAAACACTGGGATGAGGTGCCCCTTCGGATCACCCTCTTACACTGTTGGTGGGAATGCAAGCTGGTGCAGCCACTCCGGAAAACAGTACTGAACTTCCTCAAGAAGTTAAAAATAGAGCTACCTTAGGACCCAGCAATTGTACTACTAGGTATTTACCCAAAGGATACGTATGTTGTGCCCCTGGTTTTTTAAAGACTTATTTACACTTAAGTTTCCCAGGGGCCGGACTGACATCTGCTACATTGTTCTCAAACTCCCTCAAAATTCAGTGGATGCTGGGAGTTAAGGGAGAACGACAGGAGAGGAAAACTGCATTTTTAAATGTGTTCTGAAAGATCTATAGAGGCTGATTATCCTGAATTCTTAAAGTAATTTTACTCAGAACAAAAGAGTCACCCCCAAGCAAATAATAAAAAAGAAGAGGCAACCAGGGCGCCTGACTGGCTCAGTTGGAAGAGCGTGTGACTCTTGATCTCAGGGTTGTGAGTTTGAGCCCCACGATGGGTGCCAAGATTACTTAAATAAGTAAATAAACTTAAAAAAAAAAAAAAAAGAATAGCCATCCAAGTCAGTCACAGTTAATTAATCCAGTTTCCAAAACACCACCCCAGTGCAGGCTGTGAGCAAACCGAGAAGCAGGCTGTTTCACCTGGCCCAGCACGGCCAGCGAGCTCCCGTCCTGTCTTCCGGGCTGCTTTCCTCTCAGGGACTAGATTCTACTCCCTGTAGCTCTGTGGGGGACACAACAGCCCCTGCCCGGTAGGAGGGTCAGGTGTCACCGTCCCCATTGAACAGAAGAGGAAACAGGTTCAGATGGCTTAAGGACACTCAGCCAGTGGGCAGCATGGCGGGTCTTTTCACCTACCCACAGCTGCCCTTCGCAGACTCAAGTCTGAATGACTGCTAATAGCTTCCGCCGGACATTCTCTCCAACGAGGTCCCAGCATTGACCAGTGTCTAAGCGAAGTACCGCTGTTTACCTCGTAGGACGGAGACCTGTTAAATTGTATTTGCATGAAGTGATCCAAGATAGACATGTAGGAATTTGGATGAATGCAAGAAACCGCACTTCCGGACTCCTGACCCAGGCCAGAGGGAGATCTCTGCCCCCTTCCCCTGGCCCTAGGCTACCCAGACCCACCTTCTCAGGCCACTCCCCCCATCCCTGGCCCTGGGGAGGAGGCTGCCCATCATTCCTGACGCACCATCATCCCCAGGTGTACCATTCCTGCCCTCTCCTCTCAGCTGCAGTCGAAGGCTTTAACTTTGCACACTTTGGGTCACCGTTGTGTCACTGTATATTAAATAAGCTGAATAAATCAAGAGGTCTCAAAAAAAAAAAAAAGCATATGGCTCAATTTCAATGGCATCTACTTTTTTTTTTTTTTTTTAAGTAATCTCTACACCCAGTGTGGGGCTCATATTCACTACCCTGATATCAAGAGTCACATGTTCTACTGACTGAGCCAGCCACGTGCCCCAAGGCATCTGCTTTTTAATCCTTTATCCCTTTAGCTAAAGGATTGAGGTCTTGACACTGGGATTTTAGGGCAGACCTCAAGTGGAGAGGCAGCTTTCAGGCGTGTTGGCCTTGAATCCACAGCACACGGTGAGCCTGCCTCCCCTGCAGAACATGAAGTACGGAGCCTGTCACCCCAATCAAGCTGATGTTGGGCCCACTGCTGAGGAATATTGATTCCATGGGTAGAGGGGTGCCCATATCCTGGGTTTTCAATGAAGATCCTAAGCCATTGCTCTATACTTTGAGAATGCTGCCTTGGGAATAAAGGAAACGAAAGGTAACACAATACTGATCAGGCAGAACCCTGAGAGCATCTTCCAACCCATACACAGACCAGGTCAAGGCTGGGTGTTGGTTTCCTAGGGCTGCCGTCACAAATTGCCACAAACTGGAGAGCTTAAAAAAACAGAAATATATTCTGTCCCAGTTCTGGAGGCTAGCAGTCTGAATCCAAGGTGTAGGCAGGGCCATGCTCCCCTCTGAAGGCTCCAGGGGAGGATGCTTCCTTGCCTCTACCAGCTTCTGGTGGATGCTGGCAAGCTTGGCACTCTTTGGCTTATAACAGCGCCACCCCACTCTCTGCCTCCGTGTCTGCATAGCCTCCTTCCCTGTGCAGATCTGTGTGTCCTCTCTTCTATAAGGACACCTCTCTTCTATTACGGCCCACACTAATCCGGTATAGACCTCATTTATGTCTTAATTTTATCTGCAGAGAACTTAGTTCCTAATAAGGTTGCATATACAAGTACTAGGGGTTGGGGCTTGGACATATCTTTGTGGTGAACACAATTCAACCTCTTACAGGGTACTGTACCTTGCTACACAAAGTACTATCCTCAGGCCTGCAGCACTGGTCTCACTTAGGAGCTTGGTAGAAATTTTGCAGTCTGCCCGGATTAGGAATTGCAATCTGCATTTCAAAAAGATGCCCTGGTGATTCGTCTGCACATTAAAGTCTGAGCAGCAGCTGTGTTACAGGTCTGAATAGTTCTGAATACAAAAGGGCACATGTTCTTTTCACACGTAACCGGGGAAATAAGGGCTTATTTTCCCCGGAATTCCCAGCTAGAGGCCAATATCTTATTGGAATCAACTCTTTAACCCCACAGCAATACATTCTTTCAAGGATTTGAGCCGGTAGTTAGTTTTACAGGTGCCAAGTGATGTGGGAAACAAAGGCAGAAGAAAAATCATTAAATTTCCTTACTACCTACAGCCCACCGACAAGTCTTTGAAACAGGCCGAGTGACATTCTTCTAAGGGACTCAACTGCTTTGATGTTGACACTTTGCTAAGGGCAGAAGACAATCCTAGGCAGACCCCACCCCCCTACCCAGGATCTTGTAAGCCTACCTTAACATTTAAAAATTCCTTTGGAAACTTCCTTTATCTCTAACCCCCCCAAGATACAAGATACATGTTGGCAATCACCCCCTAAGCATATGGCCCACCGATATACATCTGAAGGGTCTCATGACTGAGTTTCTACTAAACTGTAATAAATGACCTTTCCTAACAATAGCTAACCCCCTCAGGATCCTGGAAACCTTGTTTCCAAAATACCTGGGAGGCTTACACTATCCCTAACCCCCATCCCACCTTGAAAGTATATCATGGGCCAATCCTCATGATCCTGGTGCCGGCCCATGGGTCCTGTCCCCGCGCTTTCATAAGACCACCTTTTTGTACCAAAGACGTCTCAAGAATTCTTTCTTGGCTGCTGGCCTCGGACCCTCACGTCTTTCCTGCATCACCAGGGACTGATCATTGTCCCCTGTTATCTGGCCCCTTCTTTGCAGTAGCAGGAACCTTGAGTTTCCGAGGGGCATGCGACCAGCCTGAATCCATTCTCCCTTTCCCCACCCGCCCTGGCAGGACAGTCCGCCCCTGGGGCTAAGTTCTGGACCCTGGGACAGAAGGGGGAGTGCCGTAAGGGATTCTGAAAGCCAAAATAGACCGTCTGGGATGAAGAAGAACAATAGCTTTATTGCTTTGCCGGGCAAAAGAGGCTGCAGCAGTCTCTGGCCTTCAAAAATCTGTGAGCCCTCCTGGAGGAAGGGGCGGTGGGGTGGGGGCGGTTATAGGGAAATACAGGATCTGGCTGGTTTCTACAGGAATTGTGTATGCTGCTAGCCTCATTCTCCTGTCTTTAGGGGGGTACTGGGTTCCTGAAACAAAAGACTAAGCAGGGAGAAGGGGACGTTTGAGGAAGAGAAGGAAAAGATTGCTTTAAAAGCAAGCTTTGTGGGGCACCTGGGTGGCTCAGTCGGTTAAGCATCTGCTCTGTTTCTGTCTCTCTCTCAAATAAATAAAATCTTTTTTTTTTTTTAAGATTTTATTTATTTATTTGACACAGAAAGAGAACAAGCAGGGGGAGCAGCAGAGGGAGAGGGAGAAGCAGCCTCCCCGCTGAGCAGGGAGCCAGACATGGGACTCGATCCCAGGACCCTGGGATCATGACCTGAGCCAAAAGCAGACACTTACCCGACTGAGCCACCCAGGCGCCCAAATAAATAAAATCTTAAAAAATTGAGCCATTTTGATTTTTGTTCAATTTTGTTTTTAAGTGGTTTCACTGGGGCATGTCACCACAAGGAGGGGCGTGAGCTTTCTTTGCTCCATCCTCCATCCAGCTGCAAGGCTCCTGTGGTGCTGTCTTCCTGAGCTCTGTGGACACAGACTATGACTTAGTTCCAATAAGAAAAAAGGAAATAGAACCTTTTGTCTTTTGCTCAAGTATTTAAAAATAAGTTACAGGGGCCCCTGGCTGGTTCAGTCAGTCACATGCTCTCTTGATCTTTGGGTTTGGAATTCAAGACCCATGTAGGGTATGGAGTCTATTTAAAACAAAAACAAAAACAAAAACAAAAACAAAAAAAAAGAAAAACTAAAACAAAAACAAAATATATTACAGTTCCAAATTCACTCTAGAAACTTCAGGAAAATTTTAGTAAAACAAATTCACATTGGGGAGCCTGGGTGGCTCAGTCGTTAAGCATCTGCCTTCGGCTCAGGTCATGATCCCAGGGTCCTGGGATCAAGTCCCACATCGGGCTCCCTGCTTGGCAGGAAGCCTGCTTCTCGCTCTCCCACTCCCCCTGCTTGTGTTCCTGCTCTCGCTATCTCTCTGTCAAATAAATAAATAAAATCTTTAAAAAAAAAAAATCCACATTGTTCTGCATAGCCATTACTCAGATACCTAACAAAATTAATAACAATTTCCCTAATATCATCTGTACTGTCCTTATTCACAGTTCCCCCACTGGGGATTTGTCTTGACCTGTGTTTGCACAACAAGCCTGCTGTTTTCCTCTTAGCTGTTTATTTGTGTTTATTTGGGGTGGTTGATTGGGTACTGCCCCTCCCCCACAACCCCCCTGTGTCACTGACCAGAGCACAGGTCCTGAAGGAGCCCATCAGCTGCCCGTTCAATTTCAGATCCTTGGTTCTTGGTGTTACCGCTGGAACTAAGCACCAAACTGAGCTGCTCAGCTCTTGCAAGACTTTGCCTCCAGTGGGTATCTCTGCCCCAGATTCTGCTTTAAGGCAAGAAGGGGAAACAGGAAACAGATTTACTCTCTTGCCCGAAAGAACAACAAAAAAGCAGACACACTTTCTCAAGTGCACCCAGAACATTTACCAAAATAGACCACATCCTGTGCCATGAAACAAGTCTCAACAAATTTAAAAAGATTCAAGTCATACAAAATATGTTCTCTGACCACAAAGGAATCACATTAGAAATCTATAACAGAGGGGGGCCTGGGTGGCTTAGTCAGTTGAATGTCCAACTCTTGATTTTGACTCAAGGCATGATCTTGAGGTCGTGAGATGGAGCCCTGAGTTGGGCTTCATGCTTAGCGGGGAGTCTGCTTGACATTCTCTCCCTCTGCCCCTCCCCGCCATGCTCTTTCTCTTTTTAAAAAGATTTTATTTATTTATTTTTTAAAAAGATTTTATTCATTTATTTGAGAGAGAGAGAGAGCATGAGCAAGGGCAGAAGGAGAGGGAGAAGCAGATTCCCCGCTGGGCAGGGAGCCTGATGTGGGGCTCGATCCCAGGACCCTGGGATCATGACCTGAGCTGATGGCAGATGCTTAACCGACTGAGCCACCCAGGTACCCAATAAATAAATCTTAAAAAAAAAAAAAAGAAAAAGAAATCTGTAACAGAAAAAGCTATTGAAAATTCCCAAATAGTTAGCAACTAAATAAGACACTTTTAAACAGGGCGCCTGGGTGGCTCAGTTGGTTAAGTGACTGCCTCCGGCTCAGGTCATGATCCTGGAGACCCGGGATCGAGTCCCCCGTCGGGCTCCCTGCTTAGCAGGGAGTCTGCTTCTCCCTCTGACCCTCCCCCCCTTCATGTTCTCTCTATCTCATTCTCTCTCTCAAATAAATAAACAAAATCTTAAAAAAAAAAAAAAAGAAGAAAGCTCTCAGGTTCCACCCTAAGAAATTTGGAAAAAAGAGAGCAATTTAAACCTAAAGGAAGCAAAAGAAAGGAAATAAATATCAAAGTGGAAATCACAAAAACCAAATGCAACCAAAATCTTGGTCTTTGAGAAGATCAATAAAATTGATAACCTCTAGCCAGATTGATCAAGAGAAAAAGAGAGAGAAGACACAAGTTACTAATATCAAGAATGAGGGAGGGGCACCTGGGTGGCTAAGTCATTTAAGTGTCTTATTTTTTTTTTTTTTAAACTCTTGGTTTCAGCTCAGGTCATGATCTCAGGGTCATGAGACGGAGCCCTGCATTGAGCTCCATGCTCGGTGAGGAGTCTGCTTGAAGATTCTCCCTCTCTCTCTCCTTCTACTCCTCTCCCTACTGCATGCTCGCTCTTTCTTTCTCTAAAATAAATAAATAAATCTTTAAAAAAAAGAATGAGGGTGGTGATGGTTATAGATACTGAAAAGATAATGAGAATATCATATAAACAACTTAATTCCAATAAATTCAACAACTTAGATGAAGTGGACAAAACCTTTGAGAGGCATAAACTGCCCTTACTCACCAAAGAAAAAATATATGTAGCCCTATATTTATTAAAGAAATTGAATTAGTAATTTAAAACCATCCCATAAAGAAAACTCTAAGCTTCTAGGGTCTGAATGTGTCCCCCCAAAATTCATATGTTGAAATGTTACCCCCTCCGAAAATGATGGTATTAGGAGGAGGGACTTTTGGAAGGTGATTATGTCAGGAAGATGGAATTCTCATGGATAGGATTTGTGTCCTTATAAAAGTGGCCCTTGAAAGCTCCTTTGTCCCTTCCACCTTGTGATGATAAAATGAGAAGTTAGCAGTCTGCAACCCAGAAGAGTGCTCTTACTGGAACTCAACCATGGAGGCTCCCTGATCTCAGACTTCCAGTCTCCAAAACTGTGGGAAATGAATTTATAAACACAAGCCACCCCCAGTCTATATTGTTTTGTTATGGCAGCCTGAATGCACTAAGACAAAAGCCCCAGGGGCTTTACTAGTGAATTTGAAAAAGCATTTAAGGAAGAAAAAATAACAATTCTACACAAATTTTTCCCAGAATATTGAAGAGGAATTCCCAACTCATTTTACAAGGCTAGCATCATCCCCATACTCACACCAGTCAAAACTATCACAAGAAAAGAACACTACACACCAATATCCGTCATGAATGTGGATACAAAAATTCTTTTTTTTAGATTTTATTTATTTATTTAATAAATAAATAGGCAGAGGCAGAGAGAGAGAGAGAGCACAAGCTGGGCGGGGGGGGGGGGGAGGGTTGTGGACAGAGGGAGAAGGAGAAGCAGACTTCCCACTGCAGGGAGCCCAAGGGACACAGGGCTCTATCCCAGGACCCTGGGATCATAACCTGAGCCAAAGGCAGACGCTTAACCAACTGAGCCACCCAGGCGCCCCTGGATACAAAAATTCTAACAAAATTTTAGCAAATTGAATCCAACGATATATTAAAAAGATAATACAACATGACCAAAGGGGTTTATCCCAGGAATGCAGCGTTGGTTTAACGTTTGAAAATCAATTATTGTTAATTCACTGTATTAACTCAAAGACCAAAAACAAACAAACAAATCATATGCTCATCTTCATAGATGGAGAAAAGGATTTGACAAAATCTGACATATTCCTGATAAAAACTTTCTACAAACTAATGATAAAAGGGGACATCATCAATTTGGATAAAGGACATCTACAAAAAACCTATGTCTGATATCACACTTCATGGTGAAAGACGGAATACTTTCCCCCTCAGATCAGGAACAAGTCAGGAGTGCTTGCTCTCACCGCTTTTATTTAACGCTGTACTAGGGGTACAACTGGTCAAGAAAAATAAATAAAAGCCCTAACAGACTGGAAAAGAACAAGCAAACTATCTTTTTTTGCACACATGAGCATCTATCAGATCATTTTACCAGATAACCTGAGGGAATCTGCAAAAAAACAACCAATAACATGAAAACTGCTAGAACCAAGAATTTGGCAATTTCTTCGAAGGTTAAACATACATCTGTTATGTGCTCCAGCCATTCCACTCCTAAATATTTATTTACTATTTTTTTAATGTGTATTTATTTAAGTAATCTCCACATCCAATGTGGGGCTTGAACTCATGACCCTGAGACCAAGAGTCACATGCTCCTCCAGCTGAGCCAGCCAGGCGCCCCTCTACTCCTAGACATTTAATCAAAAGGAGGTATTCATCCATACAAAGACTTGTACACATATGTTCATAGCAGCTTCATTTGTAATAACCGAAATTGGAAACTCCCTCCATCAATGGGTAAATGGATTTTAAAAATGTGATATATGTATATACAGAATATTACTCAGCAATAAAAAGGAATGAACTATTGACACACACAATATGGGTGAATTTCAAAATAATTCTGAGTGGGGAAGCCAGACAAAAAAAGAATAAATATTGTATGATTTCATATATATAAAATTCTAGAAAATGCAAACAAATCTAAATGGGCAGAAAGCATAGCAGTGGTTGCCTGGGATGGGAAGTGGGTGGGGAAGGTCAGGAGGGAGGCTTTCCTTGGGGTCCAAGGACACTTCTGTAGGGGTTGGATATGTTCTCTACCTTGATTTGGAGGATCATTTCATTGATGTATACTGTCAAAGAGAAACAAAGCCAAACACTAGTTAAAGGCCATAGGACTGATGTTATTCAGTGCTATTGCAATGGGGGAAAGACCTCAGTATCACCTAAGCTCAACTCCCCAGAAGCAAAAGGCAGGAGGCCTTTTAATCAGTGGGGTGAGCTAAAGGAAAGCACTGAAGGACGTTCAGGGGGTGTGATGAAGATCATCTGTGTCTGCTAACTGGTGCTTATCCAAGTTAGGCTCCTTCCCTCCCACAGGGACTGGGAGATGGGGGGCCACATCCTTCCTGGTGGTCACATTTCAAAGGAAAGGCTCCCAGGTTCTTGAAAAAGACATTCTTGAGTTGTAAAAACATATATATATTTCAAAAGGACAGGAGAAAGGATTTAAAATTGCAAGTTTTCTAAAGTAAATGCTCTAAGGAAAGGAGGTCAGGGGCTTATCAGGTCTTGGCTGGAACAAACAGTAAATTCTTCTGACAGTCTGAGCTTTCCCACACAGGGGCTCAATCATTCCAGGGACATGCTTAGGCTGCTGGGCTCCATGCTAGAGTCTCTTAGTGTGGGGAGGAGGGGGGCAGGTTGGATGGAGTATTTGGTGCCAAGACTTTCACAGTTCTCAATACATATGTCAAAGATCAAACCATACACTTTAAATTTGTACAGTTTATTATCTGCAATGAATCTGTTTTATCCTCAATAAAGCTGCTTTTGAAAAGAAAAGAAAAGGAAAAGAAAAGACAAGAGCACCTGGCTGGCTCAGTGGATAGAGCAAATGACTCCATATCAGGGTCATGAGTTCAAGCCCCATGTTGGACATAGAGATTACTTAAAAAAAAAAGAAAAAGAAAAAAATCTTTAAAAAAGAAAGGAAGACAAAAAAAAAATCTTATTGACTATGCCCTCATATGGGGGAGGGAACCAGAAATCCAGCCTCTTTCTTGATAAAATTTCTTGACTTTGGGACTGGATGTGACCAAGGCAAAGGCTGAATGTCTTTCCCAGGTGTAAAATTCCCTCATCTTCTCAGACATAACTTACTATCTTTGGAAAGTCCAAGAGTCCCAGGATCCAAACACTGTTTTGAACTGATCTGATGGACAATTTGATTTCTCTCTCTCTCTCTCTTTTTTTTTTTGGCTTACCAAATGGAAGGTATGCAATACTTCCTGATAATTTTTCTCCCAACTGGAAATTCAGCATAAACTGCACTGTAAGAAGTGGCATAAATGCTATAGAATTTCATTTTTTAAGTAGATAATACATTCACATGATTCACGTATTAAATATGGACAGTAAAAAGTGCCCCCTCCTGATCTTCCTCCAACCAGCTCCCAACCTGAAAGAAGATAGTCACTGTCATTAGTTTCTTGTATATCCTTCCAGATTTTCTATGTACATGCCCTCTATTCTGTTCATTGAACTCTTGTCTACCATTATGCCAATACCACGGTGTTTTAAACAGCATAGCTTTATAATAATTCTTGAAATCAAGTAGTGTTAGCTTTTCAACTTTGCTCTTTTCCAGACTTGTTTTGGATCTTCTAGGTCTTTTGCATTTCCATTTGAATTTTAGAATCAGTTTGTCCGTTTCTACAAAAAAGCATGCTGAGATTTGGATCAGGATTGCATTGAATACACACACACAGTGTTGCTTCTCTTTACCTCAAATAAAGAATGCTATGTATAGAGAGTGAGTGGGGGGGGGAGGGGCAGAGGAAGAGGGAGAGAGAGAATCCTCAAGCAGATGCTGTGCTAAGCATGGAGCCCGACGTGGGGCTTGATCTTACGACCCTGAGATCACGACATGAGCTGAAATCAAGAGTCAGTAGCTTAACCAATGGAGCAACCCAGGCACCCTAGAAGTTATTTTAAATTAAATTCAAAAGCTATCAAAAGCTATTATATTCATACTGTAACAAATTCAACATGTAGTGAAAAGTAAGTCCCACCCCACCCCAACTCCCAGTCTCAAAGTTTCTGTCCTTAGAGGGAAATCTCTGTTGCCAGATTCTTGGAAACGCTTCTGGGTTTATTCTCTGCAATTCACATCCTCTTCCTCCCCTTGCCACTTTCCGTCTCCATCAATGGAAGCACATCATACATACTGTTCTGCTCCAGACTTTGGTCAGTGTCCAGAGGGTCCCGAGATAGTCCCCTCTCAGCACATGGGGCTCTGCCTTTTTCTTTTGACGGCTGCGGAGCCCTGTCCTCCATGCTTTAAAGCCACGCATTTAAACAATTCGTGCTCCGTTGACTCAGCTCTGAAGTTTTTTATCACACTGGCTTACCCCTGGCGGCCCCGCTATCAGCTGGGTGTATCCACTTCCATTCCACTTTATCTGATTTGTCATTGGTGAGCCCAAGAGATTTATGGAGTTTACTGAGGATAAGGACTCTGGTCTCCAAGGCTCCATCCCCTACCACGAAGTGGTGTTCAGCTCTACAGACAGCAGATACAAAGAGAGAGCACAGCACAAAGTTTGCACCCAGCCAGCTTCAACTTTGCAGAGTAAGCCAGAGGAGCTCAGCAAGCATAAGCAGACTGGCAACTAGAGAGAAGGTGGCATCTTCGGGAAAATCTCTCCATGCTTGAAAGGCTGCTCTAAGGTCTGGGGTAACCCCCCTCTGTATTTGGATTCACTGGCAGAGTGTTTTTCTGGAATTTTCTCACCACTCCCTTTAGAAAGGGTTTTGAAAGTTGGGGAAAAATCAGTGTGTGCAGTCACCCACAGGGCAAAAAGCCAGTCGGGGTCATTCATGGTTGTTTTCACAATCGAGCCACGTTTGGGCTGGGGGTGGGGAGGGGAGAAGACAGGCTTGTGTCAAGCGTTTTCTATAGCAGAGCTCAATCGACATCTACAAAGAAGGCGAGGTCACTTCTGCCTCTGAGCCCCCTCTTTGGCAGTGAGCGTCTTTGTAAGGAGCCAGCTGGGTCCCCCAGACACTTTGGGCAGAGCAAAGGGACAGCTGTTCATTCATGAAGAACACTAGCTGTCTCCATAACAACCACTGTTAACCTGACTCTGCTGAGATACCAGAGTGGCCCTTGGTCTCCTGGTCTGGCTGCCACCATGCCGGTGGCCCCGCAAGTCCCTGCAGCGCTGTGTCCTACCTGGGTCAGCCCCCGCTGGAATTGGGACCCTGAAGCTAATCGAACTGATGAGTGAGGCAGGGTGGTTGTCCAAGTCTCTTCTGGAATTATTTTGAAACTGATGCTCTGCGTGTCTGTAAGATCTAGCCTGGGAGCAACATGCTGTGTTTGGTTTGGGACTTATTTTCTTAGTGGTAAGATTTATATGTTGTCTAGCTTTTATGTGTATTTGTTTTGTTACCCATTGAGTAGCTGTCGCAAGAACAAGGACGACTTACTTAGTATCTGGAGTCTTGTTTTACTTGATATCTCCAGGCACAGGGCCACTTGAGAGAGAAGGGCCCTGAGAATTGTGAATTACGCACAGCATTTGCCCTTCACCTAAAACCGACATATTTGCACACTGGTGATCAGTAGGCGCATAAGATTTAACAAAATGCCGGAGCATCTGGGTGGCTCAGTCAAGTGTCCGACTCTTGATTTCGGCTCAGGTCATGATCTCAGGGTTGTCAGATTGAGCCCTGCGCTGGGCTCCCTGCTCAGCGGGGAGTCAGCTTCTCCCTCTCCATCTGCCCCCCTCACTCATGCTCACTCTCTCTCTCAAATAAATAAGTAAAATCTAAAAAAAGGTAACTAAACCCATAAAGCACTATATATTTTGTAATATGTTTTAATAGCATATGAGTGTCTTTTGCATTTGTTCTCTCGTCTGAATCTATGGACCCTGTGAGGTGTACAAGGTTATTAAATAGGGAAATGAGGTCCAGGCTCCAGGTCACAAGGCTAGCAACAATTCCAGGAGTAGCTAATAAGCACTGGGCGCTTACTATGTGCTCGGCATTGTTCTAAGTGCTTTGAATATGTGTGAACTCATTTAATCCTAGCAACCCCCCTAGATGTTGTTTTCTGCAACCAGACACCCGGAGGGGAAGTTGCCCAGGGGCAGATAGGTAAGTGATCGGACCACAACGTGAACTAGTGAGTGAGTGCAGACCCGTCCCAGCGCCCCTCCCTCCCGAGAGTCATCCCTGTGGAGTCCTTTGCTTTCCTTGTCCACCATAACCTCCACAGGAGCACGCCCATGTCCGTCTGGTTCACTGCTTTCTAGAGCACAAGGCAGGTGTCCCCAGAGTCTGGGAATACAGGCCAACACGCACAATGTCCCCGAGGACATCTGCAATTTGTAAAACACAAATGATGATTTATGTGTCCAGACTTCATGACAACCTGTAGGTACTCAACGAATGCATGCCGCATGAATGGAGGAATGAAATCTGCGCCTTTTGATCCTGATTTTCCATGACACTACTGTCTCTAGATAGTGCCATCTAGTCCCTGTCATGGTTCTCTTCCCAGGAACACAGATTTGTGAGGGGCAAGGGTGGATAAGATAACTTGCTTTGCAACATCCAAGAAGGGGAAGTCATCCTCTCCTTTAATATTTAATAACAGCGTTGGCCTCATCCTGCATGTCTGCAGGAAGTCCAGCCCTGTCTCCAGGGATTATGGCTAAGGATCCTGGGTAAGTATGTATGAATCCCTTGCCATATCCTGCTGGGTGTTCCTCACTTCTAGTCCGTGTCTGGACCGCTTTAACGTCAGCATGGTTGCAGCATAGACTTTTGGCTGTATACTTTTGTTTCCTATTGTGCTGTAACAAATCAGTACGAATTCAGCAGCTTAAAACAAGATGAATTTCTTTTCTTACAGTTCTGGAGGTTTCAGAAGTGTGATGTGAGTTTCACTGGGCTAAAATCAAGGTGTCAGCAGGGTTGTTTTCCTTCTGGAAGCTCTTTAGGAAATCTGTTCCTTTGCCTTTTCCTGCTTCTAGAGCCCCCCCCCCCCCCCCCCCGCCGCCACATTCCTTGGCTTGTGGCCCCTTCTATCTTCAGAGCCAGCAGTGTTAGTCTCTCTGGTCCTGCTTCTGTAGGAAGCAGCTCCCTCTGACAAAAGCCAGAAGAGTCTTTTCTTTTAAGGATTCAAGTGGTGATACGGGGACGCCCAGATAATCCAGGATAATCTCCTTGTCTCCTTGTCTCAAGATCCTTCAGGACATCTGTGAAGTCCTTCTTGCCATATAAGGTGACATTCCCAGGTTCCGGGGATTAGGACATGAACATCTTTGGGGGGGCCAACTGTCCTGCCGACCACATGCTGATGTCACTCTGCCCTCCTTCCGCACTAACAGAACTTCCGATTTCTAACTGAATCCATGAGCACCTAAAACAAAAGTTACGTCTCCCAGCCTCCCTTTCGATGTGGTCACGTGAGTATGTTCTGGTCAATTAGACGAGTAGCAGCGTCATGTGGAGCTTGATGGGTTGTCTTTAGAGGGTGGAGGGGGCCTTTCTTCCCCTCCTTCCCCCTCCCTGGGAGCTGGCATGGGATCCTGGTGGCACTCAGGCAGTCACTTCAGATCATAGGTCAATGCCACAAGTTGGTGGAGCAACAGAGTAAGAGGACCCCAGGTTCCTGCTGGTCATCGCACCCCCCACTTCCCAGTCCTGAACTAGTTATCTTTGGATTTGGTTTACTTGAGAGAGAAAACAATTTCTATCTTGCTTGAACTTTCTCACTTTCAGATTTCTATCACTTGCCAGTGAATTTAATCCTTATTTATCCTGTGAGTTCACTTCATCCCAAAGTATGGGCACAGGCCTTGATTTCTCTTTTTTCCACAAGGCACCGAGAATACAAGATTGTCCAGTCACAAACTAAAAATACAGAAAATTAAAACTTCACACTTGACAGAAGCTATTTCAGCTCTGGAAAGCCACTGGGCACATCTCTTTACAAGGGTCAGCCCTTCTCACCCCCACCCCTTCCTGCTGCTGCCATGTTGGGTAGGCTTCTTGCCTTCCTCCAAGGAAGCCCTCTCCTTTCTCCTACCTCCAGGGCCACCCTCCACATTACTTAACATTCTAAGAACTTCTGCAGAGCCATACTCTGCCCATAACAAGGACTGCCTTTAAAAAGCTATATAGGGGTGCCTGGGCAGCTCAGTCGGCTAGCGCCCTACTCTTGATCTCAGCTCAGGTCTTTTTTAAAAAATACTTTTATTTATTTATCTGACAGAGAGAGAGGGAGAGAGCACAAGAAGGGGGGGTGGCAGAGGGAGAGGGAGAAGCAGACTCCCCACTGAGCAGAGAGCCTGATGTGGGGCTCCATCCCAGGACCTGAGATCATGACCTGAGCCAAAGGCAGATGTTTAATTGACTGAGTCACCCAGGTGCCCCTCAGCTCAGGTCTTGATCTCAGGGTTATGGGTTCAAGCCCTGTGTTGGGCTCCACAGTGGGCATGGAGCCTACTTAAATAGTGGGGGGCAGGTGGCACCTGGGTGGCTCAGTTGCTTAAATGCCACACGTGATTTTGGCTCAGGTCATGATCTCAGGGTTGTGGGATGGAACCCAGTGTGGGGCTCCATGCTGAATGAAGAACTTGCTTGGGATTCTCCCTCTCCCCTCCCCCCCTACCACTTGCTCTCTTTCTCTCTCTCTCTCTCTCTCAAAAAAAAAGGCAGTATCAATTACATTAAATGGTAATATCTCAGTCTGAAGCATCTGCTTTTGGGTAGGAACTTAGCTTATTTATATGGGCATGACAAAAAAAAAAGGGGGGGGCTTATGAATGTGATCCGTCCATGAATGATTGGAAATTTTGCCCTCAAAATAAATGCCAGCCTCCATCAATCAGTGTTTACAAATATAGTATGTTACAACTTCTAGCCTCAAATATATGGATGTCCACTGTAAGAGCACACTTCTACAGTTACTGGGGACAGGGGGGGCTCTCCAAAAAGAAGACTGTCAGAAAGCTGAACACCCTGAGAGAAATGAAACCAAGAGACAAAGCGAACAGTTTTGTGTTTGGATTCAGAAGAAAGCGGCTAAGAGCAATGACTGGTGAGACCCATCACAATAAGATGGGGAGGTGCATGAGCACTGCGGAAGGAACATCTGGGCAAAAGGACTGCAATCTCAGAGATGGGGGCAAACTGCAATGGCAACAAGTGCTTCCCGCCTGCAGCAAGGAGGGCTTGAGCAGAAAACCTCTCCCTCGGTTGGATGGAGGGGACAAGGGGGATGAGGAAGAGGCCACACCGAGCAGCTGTGAGAAAGGCACCTGATGCAGCTCCTGCTGAAGCCTCCAGGACATCTTTTCAAGCACTCTCACTGCAAGTGCACAAGATGGTCTGTCAAGATGGCCACGTGGTCCCCGCGCCTGGCTTCAGATGTAGGGAGACAGTCACTGGCTAGTATTGTGACTGAGGCAGAAAGACAAGCAGAGGTCCTGGGGACATTTGTCTCAAAGGTGCGTGCCATCTGTGCTGTAATAAACCACAATCAGGGTCTTATCACTTTAATTGCTAGCTTTATTAAATATCACAGCAGAGTGCATCTGGCCACACACAACAAGTTCTCTTTGAGATATATGAACCCTTTGATCTGTAGTAAGAAAGCTGGGATTCAATTCAGGATTTTAAGCCCGAAGCTGATCATGATCATATTTGTGTTTGTATTATTCAGTTGTTGGCATTGTAGTGTTTCTTCTTCTTTTTTTTTTTTTTTAAAAAGCAGATACTTGATGAAATATACTTTCTTAAGAAGCTGATCAGTTGTATATAAAAAGATTTTGGGGTTAGTTGTTTTTTTCCAGGCTCTGAGTTTCTGCATTAACTTTATTCCCTTTTTTCTTTTTAAAGATTTTATTTATTTGAAAGAGAGAGAGAGAGCGAGCAGAGGGGCAGAGGGAGAGAGACAAACAGACTCCCCCGTGAAGGGGGAGCCCGTTGTGGGGCTCGATCCCAGGACCCTGTGGCATCATGACCTGACATTTGACAGACTGAGACACCCAGGTGCCCCAAATTTATCCCTTTTATTTCAATGGTGAATTCACTTGATGCTTATTATAAAAGGTTCAATCAGGGCGCCTGGGTGGCTCAGTCGGTTAAGTGTGCCTTCAGCTCAGGTCATGGTCCTAGGGTCCTGGGATTGAGCCCCACGTCGGGCTCCCTGCTCAGCAGTGCGTCTGCTTCTCCCTCTGCCTGCCACTCCCCCTGCTTGTGCTCTCTCTCTCTCTGTCAAATAAATAAATAAGATCTTAAAAAAATAAAAAATAAATAAAAGTTTCAATCAGTACTGAGGTCTGTAGGTTGAAATTCTAGTTGTCTTGTCCACTCTCCCAAATATCAGTTCTCAGAGGTAATCACCACTAACTCTTGATTTGGACCCTTCCAGATATTCTCTATGCATTCTTCTATGTATGCAATTAGCATGACAGGTTTAAATTTGAAGTTTGTGATTTTAAGCTTTTTAATTTTTTATTTGACAAAACCCCAAAACAACAAAAAAGTAAATATCCCTCATTACAGCAAAACTTAAAACAATTATAAAAAGATATACTTCAAAGTTCCATTTCTTTCCAAAGTAACATCTTCCCCAAGGTAACCGTTATTTACATTTTGTGCATTTTATTCCTAAATTTTACCCACATGTTCATTGTCATTTCATTTTTTTAATAAAGACTTTTTAAAAAATAATTTCTACATCCAATGTGGGGCTCAAACTCACAACCCTAGGATCAAGAGCTGCATACTCTATAGACTGAGCCAGCCAGGCGCCCCCTACATTGTCCTGTCTATACCTATTTCCATATCATCTGATCACAAGTCTTTATATTGATGAAATATAATTATGTTACGCATTTTGATTTGCAACTTGCATTTTGCAACTTAATATATCCTGGACATTTTGTCAGGTTGGTTATTCTAGATTGAATTTGAAAAACTCTTTTAAAGCAAGTCCATGATAGCATGTCATTTTACTCCTACGTACTTCAATATGTAGTTCTAAAACACAAGAACATTTTTCTATTAAAAGCACAATGTCATTATTACTTCTAACAAAAGAAATGATGAATCCTTGATTTCAGAGAGTATCTATTCTAGGGGTGCCTGGCTGGCTCAGTTGGCGGAACGTGTGACTCGATCTTGGGGTTGTGAGTTCGAGCCCCACGTTGGGTGTAGAGACTACTTTAAAAAAAATCTTAAAAAAGGGTGCTTGGGTGGCTCAGTTGGTTAAGCGTCTTTCTTCGGCTCAGGTCATGATCTCAGGGTCCTGGGATTGAGTCCCGCATTGGGCTCCTTGCTTGGCCGGGAGTCTGCTTCTCCCTCTACCCCTCCCCCCTGCTTGTGCTCTCTCTCTCTCACTCACACTTTCTCTCTCTCTCAAATGAATAAACAAAATCTTTCTAAAAAATCTTTTAAAAAATCAGATTATTCTATAGTCAAAATTTTCTGATTGCATAAAAAAATCAGGGATGTATAAAAAATGTATTCTATAATAAGTTTGCCTGAGTCAAGATTCAGATAAGGTCCACATGTTATATTCGGTTTTATTTCTACAGCACCTACCCCTCCCTATTTTGCACATGCTTTATCTTATAGAATGTTCCATAATTTATCTGTTTGTTTTCTCATGGTGTCATCTAATTTTTACTCCACCCTTTTATTTTATCTCAATTGGTAGTTATATTTAAAATCTCAATTAGATTCAGGTTCAACATTTTAGGTAAAATTGTTTCCTAGGTGGTGCTGTACACTTTATATTGCATTCCTCAGTGACACATAATGTCTAGTTGGTCCACTTTTAGTGATACTGAGATTGACCACCAGGGCCAGGGCAGGGAAGGGTATCAGGTTTGAAGACATAAAGCATATCTTTATGAGACCTGAGCTGAGATCAAGAGTCAGAGGCTTAACTGACTGAGCCACCCAGGCACCCCATAAAATGTCTTTCTAAACTTCAAAACCATCTGTTGACATAGCAAGAGCCAAAAATTGGTTGATTCAGATCACTGAGTTTGTAGCCATTGAAAGGGTACAGAGAGGATATCATGTGAAAGCTGTTCTCACAAGAATAAGAAGGCCTTTTTGATGAGGGAAGGGGCAAGGGGATGGTATGTCTGTGTGTAGAGGTGTGAGTGGGAGAAAATAGGATGAGGTTGAGAAGGTAGGGAATAGAAAAATCAAATAGGTTTGGGGAAATCTGAAATCTTTTTGGCTACTCCTTCTCCAGATATAGCCTTAAGAAGATTCAAACTTGGTATTCCAGATAGTACCATATTCGACACAGTGCAGGAGTGATAGGAGGTTTTTACTGAAGTGGGATTAAGAGACCATTCAGTTTTCAAGGTCTGTTTGTGACTAGAGAAGATCCTGTCTTAGAGGTCAAATTAAGCTATCTTTGGTCAATGGGAGCCCTTCAAGTTGACTTCTCACCCTTTTGTTAGGACTCCAGTAGCTTTGATAACTTCCTTGCTTTCTAACATGATAGGAAATCCAGGCTTACCTTGTACATTTCCAGTCTCAAACCTGGAATAAGTGATTTTTCCAAGGAGTTCTGGTTCCTTTTCATGGCAAATGATTTGGAGAATAGTTCACATGCTAGGGGTGTTCACTGAAACTGAGATTGTCAGGGTTTTTTTTCCCAAAGCTTTTCCAGTGGAAAGACATAGAAAAAAAAAGCGGTTCACTTTATTTTATAAAGACTATATCATAGTTTCAACTGATGTTTCCAATTCAAATTTAAGACTACAGAGTTTTACTTAACCTCTTCTATTTTACAACTGTATCTCTTTCCTTCCACCTTGAGAATCACCATTCTAAAGAATGCTGAAGAAGAAATATATAAACAGGGGAAGATGGTAGAATAGGAGGGTCCTCAGCTCACCTTGTCCCATGGACACACAGAACTATAACTCTATCCATGCAACCAACTCTAGAAATGACCTGAAGATGGACAGAACAGACCTTCCACAGCAGTTGTAGTTGTTCAGAATTAAAGGAGAGATAAAGAGTTTCCCAGACTAACAAAAGATGTAAAATATGAGAACTAATACATGAAACATGGAGAAGGGAGTATAAGAGAAAAGAATAGAAGGGGGGAAAAAAAGAAAGTTTTTTTTTTCTTTTTGTTTTCTTGGCTTTTTAAAAAAGAATGTGTTTGAACTTAAATGATCATCAAATTAATGTCAACTGTTATTTACTTAGGATGTTATATATGTACCTCATGGTAAACACAAACCCCAAACCTATGATAGATAAACAAAAAAATAAAGAGAAAGAAAGCCAAACATAACACTGTGGAAACTCATCAATCACAAAGAAAGAGAGCAAGAGAAGAAGAAAGGAACAGAAGAACTACAAAAACATCCAGAAAACAAATAACAAATGTCAATAAGTACATACCTATCAATAATTACTTTAAATATAAATGGCCTAAATGCTCCAATCAAAAGACATAGGAATGGATAAAGAAGAGTTCAAAGTCATGGTCATAAAGATACTGACTGGATTTGAGAAAAGAGTGGATGAACTCAGTGACAACTTCAACAAAGAGAAAATTTAAAAAAGAACCATTCAGAGCTAAGGAATATAATATCTGAAATAAAGAATAAGCTAGAGGGAATCAAGAGCAGACTAGAGGATATGGAAGAACAAATCAGTGATCTGGAAGCAGGGTAACGGAAAGCAACCAAGCTGAATAGCAAAAAGAAATAAGAATAATAAAAAAAAGAGAATAAGTTAAGGGAAACCTGAAACATCATCAAATATAATAATAATCGCATTACAGGGATCCCAGAAGGAGAAGATAGAGGGAAGGGGGCATAAGACTTATTTGAAGAAATAATAGCTGAAAACTTCCCTAATCTTGGGAACGAGATAGACATTAAGGTCAAGGAAGCACAGACAGCCCCTAACAAGATCAACCCAAGGAGGTCCATATCAAGACACATAATAATTAAAATGGCAAAATAATGCTAAAAAGAAAATTTAAAAACAGCAAGCGAAGAGAAAATAGTTATATACAGGAAAACCCAATAAGACTACCAGCTTATTTTTCAGCAGAAACTTTGTAGACAAGAAGAGAGTGGCATGATATATTCAAAGTGTTGAAAGAGAAAAACCTGCCATCAAGAATACTCTACTCAGCAAGGCTATCATCCAGAATTGAAGGAGAGATAGAGTTTCCCAGACAAACAAAAGTTAAGGAGTTCATAGTGACTAAACTGGCCTTACAAGAAATGTTAAAGGGAATATTTTTTTTTAATAATGCTTTTTAAAAAAGATTTTATTTATTTGAGAGCAGAGAGAGAGAGCACACAAGAGGTGGGGAGAGGCAGAGGGAGAGGGAGAAGCAGACTCCCCACTGAGCAAGGAGCCCAATGCAGGACTCGATACCGGGACCCTGGGATCATGACCTGAACAGAAGGCAGATGCTTAACCAACTGAGCCACCCAGATGCCCCTAAAGGGAATTACTTTAAGTGGAAAAAAAGATCATAACTAGAAGTAAGAATTATGAAAGGAAAAAATTTTTACAGGTAAAAGCAAACATACAATAAAGGTAGTAAATTACTCCCTGATAAAGCCAGTGTAGAGGTTAAAACACAAAAGTAGTAAAATCAATTTTATCTACAAAAATTAGTCAAAGGATACACATTTTAAAAATGTAAAAGATGACATCATATACATAAACATGGAGTGGGAAGGTAAAAATGTAGTGCTTTTAGAATGTGTTCAAACTTAAGTGACCATTAACAATAGAAACTGCTATACACATAGAATGTTATATATTAACTCAAAGGTAACCACACATCAAAATCCTATAATAGATACACAAAAAATAAAGAGAAATTTAAGCACAATACTAAAGAAGGCCATCAAACCACAAAGGAAGAGAGCAAGAGAAGAAAGAAACAGAGAAGAACTACAAAAACAACCAGAAAATAATTAACAAAATGGCAATAAGTATATACCTATGAATAATTATTTTAAATATAAATGGTCTAAATGCTCCAATCAAAAGACATAGGATGACTGCATTCATAACAAAACAAGACCCATACATATGCTGCCTACAAGAGACTCACTTCAGACCTGAAGACACATAAGACTGAGAGTGAAGGGATGCCAAAAGACATTCCATGCAAAGGGAAGAAGAAGAAAAGAGCCAGGGTGGCAATACTTATATGAGACAAAATAGACTTTAAAACAAAGACTACAGCAAGAGACAAAGGACACTAATAACAATAAAGGAATAAATCCAACAAGACTATATAGCTATTGTAAAATCTATGCACCCAACATAGGAGCACCTAAATAAATAAAACAAATATTAACAGACACAAAGGGAGAAATGGATAGCAATACAATAATAAAAGGGACTTTAATACCCCACTTACATAAACAGATAATTATCCAGAAAGAAAATCAATAAGGAAACAACGCCTTTGAACAACACATTAAACCAGATGAATCTAAGAGAACATTCCATCCCCAAACAGCAGAATACACATGCTTTTCAAGTGCACATGAAACAGTCTCCAGAATAGAACAGGTTAGGCTACAAAACAAGTCTCAATAAATTTTAAAAAGATTGAAATCATATCAAGCATCTTTTCTTACCACAATGATATGAAACTATAGATCGATTACAAGAAAAAAACCTGAAAAATACCTACAAACACATGGGTGCTAAACAATATGCTACTAGACAACCAATGGATCAATGAAGAAATCAAAGAGGACATTAACAAATACATGGAGACAAATCAAAATAAACAGTCCTAAATCTTTGGGATGCAGCAAAAGCAGTTATAACAGGGAAGTTTATGGTGATACCTAAGAAATAAAAAAATCCTAAATAAACAATCTAACCTTACATCTAAAGGAAATAGAAGAACAAACAAAACCCGAAGTT
This sequence comes from Neomonachus schauinslandi, assembly GCF_002201575.2. NCBI lineage: Eukaryota > Metazoa > Chordata > Mammalia > Carnivora > Phocidae > Neomonachus > Neomonachus schauinslandi. The sequence goes on from NC_058415.1 coordinate 26,741,684, forward strand.
AGTAGAACAAAAGAAATAGTAAAGATTAGGGGCGCCTGGGTGGCTCAGTCGGGTAAGCGTCTGCCTTCGGCTCAGGTCATGATCCCAGCGTCCTGGGATCGAGCCCCACATCCGGGTCCCTGCTCAGTGGAGAGCCTGCTTCTCCCTCTCTCTCTGCCTGCCTCTCTGCCTACTTGTGCTTTCTCTCTCTGTGTCAATTAAATAAATAAAATCTTAAAAAAAAAAGATTAGAGCAGAAATAAGTGAAATAGAGACAAAACAAAACAAAACAAAATCTCATAAGATCAATGAAACTAAGATCTTGTTTTTATAAAAAGATAAAATTGATCAACTTTTAGCCAAACTCATTGAGAAAAAAAGAGAGAGCACCCAAATAAATAAAATCAGAAATGACAGTGGAGAAATAAAAACCAACACCACAGAAATAAAAAGAATTATAGGAGAATGCCATGAAAAACTAAACTGAACAACCTAGAAGCAATGGATAATTTCCTAGGAGCATACAATCTTCCAGAACTGAATCAGGAAAAAACAAAACAAAACAAAACAAAACAAAACAAAACAAAACAAAACTGAATCAGGAAGAAATAGAAAATTTGAAGACTGATTACTAGTAATGAAATTGAATTAGTAATAAACTTGTAAAACTCAACAACAACAACAACAAAAGAATCTGTTTAAAAATGGGCAGAGGATCTGAATAGACATTTCTCCAAGAAGACATACAAATGGCCAAGAGACATATGAAAAAATGCACAACATCATTAATTATCAGGGGAATGCAAATCAAAATGACAATGGGAACTAACTTCACATCTGGTTATAACCACAGAATGGTTTTTATCAAAAAGACAAGAAATGACAACTGTTGGTGAAGATGTGGAGAAAAAGGAGCCCTCCTGCCCCCTTGGTAGGAATGTAAATCGGTGCAGCCACTGTGGAAAACAGTATGGAGGGTTCTCAAAACATTAAAAATGAAATACCATATGATCCAGTAATTCCATCATTGGCTATTTACCCAAAGAAAACAAAAACACTAATTTGAAAAGACACATGCATTCCTGCTTATTGCAGCATTATTTACAATAGCCAAGATACGGGCGCCTGGGTGACTCAGTTGGTTAAGCAGCTGCCTTCAGCTCAGGTCCAGGGTGCTGGGATCGAGTCCCGCATTGGGCTCCCTGCTCAGCAGTCTGCTTCTCCCTCTCCCTCTGCCCCTCCCCTCTGCTCGTGCCTTCTCTCCCTCAAATAAATAAAATCTTTAAAAAAAAAAAATAGCCAAGATATGGAAGCAACCCAAGTGTCCATCAATAGATGAATGGATGAACAAGAGGTGGTACAAATACATAATGGAATATTCCTTAACCATAAAAAAGAATGAAATCTTGCTATTTGTGACAAAATAAATAGACCTAGAGGTTGTTAGGTTAAGTGAAATAAGTTGGACAAAGACAACTACCATATGATTTCACTTATATGTGGACTCTAAAATACACAACAAATGAACAAACAAAACAGAAATAGACTCATAAATACGGAGAACAAACTGGTGGTTGCCAGAGGGGAGACAGCAGAGGGGTTGGATGAAATAGGGAAAGGGGGTTAAGAGGTACAAACTTCCAGTTATAATATAAATAAATCACAGTGTTGAAAAGTACAGCGTAGGGAATATAGCCAATAATATTGTAATAACATTATATGGTGACAGATGGTGACTATACTTATCGTGGTGAGCATTGAGAAACGGATAGAATTGTTGAATCACTATGTTGTACATTTGAAACTAATATGACACTGTATGTCAACTATACTTCAATAGCAACAACAACAAAAAAATGGAAACAACCCAAGTGTCCCTCAACTGATGGATGGATAAACAAAATATAGCATACACAGACAATGGAATACTCCTCATCCTTAAAAAGGAAGGAAGTTACGTCACATGTTACAATACAGATGAAACCTGAGGACATAATGCTAAGTGAAATAAGGTACCAGAAGACAAATAGTGTCTGATTTCACTTATATGAGGTATTAGAGTAAGCAAATTCATAGAGACAGAAAGGGAATGGTGGTTGTCAGGGGCTGGAGGGAGCTGTTTTTCAATGGGTACAGAGTTTCCGTTTTGCAAGATGAGGAGATTGGTTGTACAACAATGTGAATGTATTTAATACTTACTGGACTGTACACTTAGAAATGATTAGGATGGGGGGTACCTGGGTGGCTCCGTTGTTTAAGGGTCTGCCTTTGCCTTGGGTCATGATCTCAGGGTCCAGGGATAGAGCCCCGACTTGGGTTCCCTGCTCAGCAGGGAGTCTGCTTCTCTCTCTGCCTCTGTCCTGGCCCTCTCCCCTCCGCTTTTGTGCTCACTCTCTCCGATAAATAAAATCTTTTAAAAAAGATAAATAGTTAAGATGGTAAGTTTTATGTTATGCATTTCTTACCACAATAAAAAATAACTAAAAAAGAAAATGAAAAATAAAAAAGAGTTTTCTCATGCAAGGAGCCTGGTGGAGCCCAGAGCTCCCAAACACAGGCTTGCTCCTCCTTAGCCCCCCGGCTTTATCCATCTTATTTTGTCAAAGGAGACCTGGGGGAGCCCTGGCCCTTTGCCATAGCATTTGCCTCACAAGTAACCATTGTTCATGGTCGAACATGAAGTGAGCCTAGAGATTTCCTTTTCTCAAATTATATTATTTGAAGGTGTGTATGATTCCTCTCTTTATAGTTCATACCAGATTTAACAAAACCCCAAAGTGTCCCCAGAACCAACTGCATCAGCGACTAACTAGAAATACAAATCAAAATCCTGTGCTTCCATAAGCCCTTCATGGGCCTCTGATGGGCCACTAACATTTGTGATGCTCCGCCCTATGTGTTGATATTTAGGATATGCATTTTTTTTTAAGATTTTTATTTATTTGCGAGAGAGAGAATGAGAGACAGAGAGCATGAGAGGGAGGAGGGTCAGAGGGAGAAGCAGACTCCCTGCTGAGCAGGGAGCCCGATGTGGGACTCGATCCCGGGACTCCAGGATCATGACCTGAGCCGAAGGCAGTCGCTTAACCAACTGAGCCACCCAGGCACCCTAGGATATGCATTTTTTTTAAGTAATCTCTACACCCGACGAGGGGCTCGAACCCACAACCCCGAGATCAAGAGTCACATGTTCCCCCAACTGAGCCAGCCAGGTGCCCCAGGACACGCATTTTTTAAAAGATAGTCAATTTCTTCACCCCAATCAAAAAATGGAGTATCACGTGTTGCCTGCCACTGTATTTACCACAAAATGTGTCATCATTTATGCAGAATCAGCATGAGCTTCCCTGCTCTCTTTACAAACCACAAGCCAGTAAAAAATCTCTCGCATACACTTGCAGGGTGTCTCCGCAGATGATAAACCATTCCATAAGAAATCCAAGCCAGGAGGCATCTCAGGACAGTTTTTCAGAAAACCTCTCCTTCCTGAAGGTTTATTTCTATATACTGTCCTCACTTACCCTGTCCCTCTCTGCTGGTGAGCGTCTTTCATTCAGCAAGAGAGAACAGATAGTACAAAGATTATTAAAGCTAGACCCCGCTCCTGTCTTTGCAAATAGCCCTGTAGACCATGGGTCAAGAAAAGCGAAAGCTTTTCTTGCTTAGTAATTGCCTTCTAAAACTCCATCACACTTAGAAACAGAGACAAGGATTTATGCTCATGAGAGCAATGAAAATGAGAGATAATCTGAATAGCCCATTCTGGGCATAGCTACACAAACTATGCATACACAGCCACACAATGGAACACCATGAAGTTATAAAATGATGTTTACAGAGTTTTAGTGAAGTGGTGAAATGCTCGTGTTACCAAAAAGCGTAATATGAGATTGTGTATACAGTGTGATCTCAACACTTATTTTTAAAAAAAGGACCAAGGAAACACACTATGTCTAAATGTTAACTGTGGTCATTTTTTTGGTGGAGAGAACATGAGGATTTCCTCGTGTTTTTTGAACTTTCTGTACTTTCTCTGGAAAAATAGGTTTAAGTTGCATCCCCTAGAGGAACATGTACATAGAAATCCTTTCTCTTTTTATCCATTGATTCATGAAATATTCTGGATCCAACCTCCGAAGTTTTGTGACTCTTTGGTCACTAGCTGTACTTACATGGTGGACACTGGTCATGTTGTGTGTCTTCTCAGTGTCTTTGAGCCCCTTCCTCTTGTGGATGAATGTCTCCCACAGGTGCCCACCCCAGGGAAGAGCTAGGTGCCCCTCTGCAGCTCAGGCCCCTGATCTGGACTCTACCCCATTCAGAAGACAGCAAGCCTAGGAAGCAGGTACCACGTGGGTTCTGACTGCAGAGGACTGTAGCAGAGGCTTGTGACTTTGGGGGGGTGACAGACCGAAGGTACAACTGGATAACGGTCAGTCAGACCATGTGTGAAAAAAGCACGCTGACCCAAATCTCTGCAGCCATGAGCCCGGGCAGCCAAATTGCCATAACCCAGCCCCACACAGCCAGGACTTGATCAACGACTGCCAGTTTCCCTACTTTTTTGCCTCTGCTTCCAACTCAAGACCAACCCGATAAAGCCACATACCCAGGTGCATCGGATACCCTGCACCTGAAGCCTTTCCTTTTTCCCACCTTACAGCATCCCTGCTCCCCTACCTGCCCTAGAGCCTCTGCCAAATGCAAATGGCGGACACCCTTGCCACAGCGGTCTGAAAAAAATGGCCTCCTCTCGTTCTCCTTTCGGTGGTCTTCATTTATTTCTATGCAGGACACAGGTGAGGGACAGTGCCCTGTGGCAGCTCTGTGCAGACCAGTGGAGTGCTCAGTGGGACATCCCGCATCATGGCCGACACCCTGGCCCTCCCAGAGATTCCATGAGCCGCACAATACTCAGTAATATGTTTCTTGTCTGCTTCTCTCAGCTGGGGCAACTCTGGGGCTCACAGCCGAGAATGCTGACCGACAAAATCTAATGTTCCAAACCACCTGCCTTTCAGGACAGACGTATGATGTTCCTGTGAGACATGGGTACTACAGTGACAGTGTGTGTGTGTGTGTGTGTGTGTGTGAGAGAGAGAGAGAGAGAGAGAGATTGAGAGAGAGAGACCGGCTGCCACTCCCATGCCCTCAGCAGGTGCCAGGACAGCCGATATAGCCTGAATTTCAACTGCCAGGGGCCTTGTCTATTCTGTTCACTTCAGGGCTTTCTATGGTGCAGGCTGGGAGTGTCAGGGATTTCATGTCCCCAGGGAGCAGCCCTCAAGCAATGGCTGACACACATTGGTGAAAAAATACCCCAGTTTACTCCCCTCGCTCCTCCTGAGGGACAGCTCTGAGGCTCTGGTCTCCTATCGCTCACAGATTTCTCACTGATGTGCCTTTTATTGGCTTTCTGCCCCCCAGTCAGGTTCCCATTCTCTGTAGGGTTCCCTGGGATCTTCTCCCGGTGAACTGTTCCCACTCAGATCCTCACCTCAGGGTTTGCTTCTGGGGATGCCCAAATCTTCACAGACTTGTGAATTTTCTGGTTGCTTCCCCTATGCCAATTTGAACCTTTCCTAAGGATTCCTCTTGGAGTACTTTTTTTTTTTAAAGATTTTATTTATTTATTTAACAGAGAGAGACACAGCGAGAGAGGGAACACAAGCAGGGGGAGTGGGAGAGGGAGAAGCAGGCTCCCCGCAGAGCAGGGAGCCCGATGCGGGGCCCGATCCCAGGACCCTGGGATCATGACCTGAGCTGAAGGCAGACGCCCAATGACCAAGCCACCCAGGTGCCCCTCCTCTTGGAGTACTGGTGATGTCCATGAAGTATTATTAACTAATGAATCATGTGATGCACTTAAGTTATCCCAATCCCAATGATCAATGCCCGAGTGATCATTTCTGCAGTGGGCAATAGTATTTCTCAACTCCTGAACACTTAACCTTTTTCTTCCTCTCACCACCAGACAAGGGATAGTATAAATGGGGTTCTTTAGGCCGGGGCTTATAAACTCAAACACCAGGATCAGTCAGATGATGTTTGCGTGTAGAGAGACACGTGGACAGTAACAGGGAGGAGGGAGCCTGGCAGCCTGAGAAGCATTCAAACACAAATTTTATTAAACAGCCTTGTTGGCTGAGTAAGACAACTGAGTTTGGCCTGTGGGCCACCAGATTTCCATCCCTAGATTTAGATCTTTTGTACACAGCTTTTCTTTCTGTTTTGTTTGTTGGGTCTTCCCAAGGGCCATGTCTAAAAGTTGTCTCATATCAAGGCCCTAAGCACACAGTGCCCAACAAGGATTGATAATGCTTCTAGGACTGCATTTTTTGAATGCACTTACCAATTTGATTCACTGAGAGTCAAAACACTGTGCTGAATGTGCACATTGTCCCTCTTATGAATAACCCACCCAACCCTACATACACATAGTGCTGCTGAGGAGGAGGCCAAAACCATTTTGGTTTGCCCAGGACTGAGAAGGTTTGGGGAAAATGAGACTTTCGGTGCTAAAACCAGAAAAGTTCTAGGCAAACCTGGATGAGTTGGTCACCCTAGATGTGGGCTACATGCCCCAGCCCTCCACTCTAGCCACCGCTAATTGCACAATAGCAGGTACCTGACCAAAAAGAAGCCAACCCCTAGAGTGGGCTGAGCCAATAAGATTTTTGCTTTCTACAATTGGAGAGAAACAGGGAATTCGAGAATAATGGACCTTTCCACTGAAAGGTCAGGCAGACTCAGGGCCTAGGCGGTCCCATGGTATGCAACATGGGCTGAAATCATAAAGGGGCAGAGAGACAGAGAGAGCTCATCTTAAAAGAAAAAAAAAAGTAGAAGCCTATTGCTAATTTTCTACAAGAGTGTCAAGACAATTCAATGGGAAAGAATAGTTTTTTTCAACAAATGGTACTGAGACAACTGGATCTTCACATGCAAAAGAATGAAGTTGGATCCCTACCTTACACTATATACATAGAATTACATGGAAGAGCTAAAACTGTCAGACAGAAGAAAACAGGAATAAGTCTTCATGACCTTGGAACAGGCAATGGTTTCTTAGATATAACACCAAAAGAATACATTGTAAATGAAAAAATAGACTGGATTTCCTAAAAATTTGAAAAATCTTTTTGTGCTTCAAAGGATATCATCAAGAAAATAAAAAGACAAACTATGGAATAGAAGAAAATATTTACAAATCATACACATATGGTAATGGACTTGTCTCTAGGATATATAAATTTTGCAACTCAATAATAAAAAGTCAAATAACACAAAATTGGACAAAAGATCTGAATAGATATTTCTCCAAGAAACATGTATAGATAGCTAACAAGCACATGAAAAGATGACCAAAATCTCTAATCTTTAGGGAAATGCAAATCAAAACTATAATGGGATGAATGGCTAAAATAAAAAGGATAGACAATAACAAGTATTAACAAGGATATGGAGAAATAAAAACCTTCATACACTGTTGGTGAGAATATTGCATCGTGCAGCCATTTTGGAAAACAGTCTAGAAGTTTCTCAAAAAGTTAAACATAGAGTTACCATATGATCCTGCAATATATCCTAGGTATATATACAAGAGAAATTAAGACATGTTTACACAGAACCTTGTACACAAATGTTCATAGCAGCATTATTCATCATAGCCAAAAAGTGGAAACAAGTCAAATGCCCATCACTGATGAATGGATAAACAAAATATGGCATATCCATACAGTGCAATATTATTCAGCCACAAAAAGAAACAAAGTACTGATACATGCTACAACATGGATGAACCTTGAAAACATGCTAAGTGAGGGGCACCTGGCTGGCTCAGTGGGTAGAGCATGTGACTCTTGATCTCAGTATTGTGAGTTTGAGCCCCATGCTGGGTGAAGAGATCACTTAAAAAAAATGAAATCTTAAAAAAAGAAAAGAAAACATGCTAAGTGAAATAAACCATTCATAAGAAAAACCACATCGTGTATGATTTCATTTAAATGAAGTATCCAAAATAGGCAAATCTATAGAGACATTCAGAAATTAGATTCACGGTTGCCAGGGGCCAAGGGGACAAGGAGTGATGAGGAGTCATTGATAATGGATATGGATTATTTTTGGAGTGATGAAATGTTCTAAAAGCAGACAGTGGTCGTGGCTGCATGATTCTGCCAACATACTAAAAACAAATGTATTGTCTCTTTTATTTTATTTTATATTATTTTATTTTTTAAAGATTTTATTTATTTATTTATTTATTTATTTATTTTTAAGATTTTATTTATTTATTTGACACAGAGAGAGACAGCGAGAGCAGGAACACAAGCAGGGGGAGTGGGAGAGGGAGAAGCAGGCCCTCTGCCGAGCAGGGAGCCCGACGTGGGACTTGATCCCAGGACCCTGGGACCATGACCTGAGCTGAAGGCAGACGTTTAACAACTGAGCCACCCAGGCGCCCCTATTGTCTCTTTTAAGATGATGGATTCTATGCTATGTGAATTAAATGTAATAAAGCTGCCATTAAAAAAGTCGGCAGGAGAAAGCAGCAGATCCTCGGGGAAAGAAGTAAATGGGCAGGTGGTCCCTGTGAACAGGCTGTATTCATGGGCCGCCAGCCCTGTCAGGTCCCTCCGCTCAGATGTCCGAGAGACTGGTGACGAATTCTTTCCATAAATCCTCTCTGTATCTGAGCTAGTTCAAATGGGTTTCTGTCACTCATTCCCAAACAATCTCTGATTAACACATTGATTCTGCTTCGGTTCTAGACCACCCGGGCTCATGTTGGGCATGTCACCCCTGGGGTGGTCAAGGCTATGGGTCAGGCTTTGGCATGGTAAAAATGCACCAAGTGCATGCATCTTCCCAGATCTGGAGTGGGCTTGTGAATGTGGTAAACATATTCACACAGGAGAGACGTGACTGAGTCCAAACAGGTATTCTCAAACCTTTACTGAAAATAAAGTTTCCAAAAAATTTTTTTTAAGATTTTAGAGAGAGAGAGAGCACAGCAGCAGGGGGAGGGACAGAAGGAGGGAGAGAGACAATCCCTAGCCGACTCCCTGCTGAGCGTGGAGCCCGACTTGGGGCTCAGTCTCACCACCCTGAGATCATGACCTGAGCCAAAATCAAGAGTCAGGTGCTTAACCAACTGAGCCACCCAGGTGCTCTAAGAGCTTTCAAAAAAACAAATGCTCACTTGAGGACTTTCCTGCATTTATTGGGTAAAAAACAAATTGGTACTACAGATTGCTGATCAGGTTTGCCTTGAAACCCCGACGTCTTCTGTCTTTGGTAAGAGGTCCACACTGAATTATTTAGATGAACATTTGTCTGATTTCCGGCTGTGCAGCAAGACTCACTGGAGTATGAATATGCAATTTTGTTGCACGTGGTTTCTTCCAGAAGAAACCTTTATTTGAAGATGTACTACGTGACTTGGGAGAAGATTTTTGTAAAAGCGAATTTAAAGTGTTTGGCTTGCAGAAGTAACCTTCACCACCTGTAAAACAAACACTGAAAAACATTCCCCATTTCCTTGAGACCCTTTTGTGTGAGCTTATTCAGTTTAGCATGTCTTGTGTTTGGGAGAAAATTGGTTTTATGCTAAAGACAAATCATTTTGCACATTATGCCTTGATTGTGGGAGACAATGCTTAGTTTTTAGAAAGCTTATTTTTTTCAGATGTTTGCAATTTAATAAAAAATAGGAAGCTAGAGCAGCAAGCAAAACATCCACAGCTCCTTTTCATTTTTCTTTTATGGCATGAACAAATTGTTCAAAATGTTCTTAGTATGAACATGTGTAGCTGTTAGAGGACATTTCTGAGTCGCCGGTAGCGATCAGTATTGTTGCCTGTAAGACATGTGCTCTTCCTTCTGGCTGCCTGTGCCGTTCATGGTTCCCCTACCCCTCACCCCCACTTCCACACTGCCTACCTATCTTTAGAATTCAAATGTCACCTCCTCTTAGAGCTCCCTGTCCCCCAAGCTGAGTCAGACCCCACTGAAATCCTACACTAAAACCTGTGTCCATGTATCATACTGTGTTGTATATCAGGAGAATGTGAGCTTCTTGAGGGTAAAAAAAGTCTCCCTTTTTCTTCTCTGTGATCCCACCAAAGAGGGTAGATGCTGACCCAGGTAGGTCTTCCATTCATGGTTGCTCAGTAAATGGATGAATGAATGACTTACCTTCAGGAAGATTTTCTCTCCACCAATTCCCAAAAAGGTTTTATTATAGACCTTGCTGTTATTTGTTATGTGGCCCACACCTATGGTGAAATCAGATCCTATGTTCTCCATAATGAAGAGCAGAGATTCCCAAAGAACCATGCAGGTTCTGAGCCCATCCGTGACAGATCAGTTACCAGTCAGCTGCAAAATGGGACAAATAAGGGTGTGGGCTGGGTTTTCATGGAGCTAAACTGATACTTCTTTTTTTCTGAGATAATTCTCCTCCTACTTTTTGGTATTAAAAGGTTATTCTCTTATGAACTGGTGAAGAAACTAGAAGGTGAGACCCACATGTATACACGTGCTATGGGTGAGATCTATATACCCGTACAGGACATACACTGCATATTCATCTAATATTTATACGTATATCGTCATTCTAAAAACAAGACATGTGGGGCACCTGGCTGGCTCGTTGGTAAAGCATGTGACTCTTGATCTCGTTGTTAAGTTGGAGCCCCACACTGGGTGTAGAGATTACACAAAAATGAAATCTTGGAGCACCTGGGTGGCTCAGGCAGTTAAGCGTCTAACTCTTGATTTCAGCTCAGGTCATGATCTCAGGGTCATGAGATCGAGCTCTGCATCAGGTTCTACTCTGAGCGTGGAGCCCCGTTAAGATTCTCTCCCTCCCTGGGCGCCTGGGTGGCTCAGTCGTTAAGCGTCTGCCTTCGGCGCAGGTCATGATCCCAGGGTCCTGGGATCGAGCCCCGCATCGGGCTCCTCGCTCCGCAGGAAGCCTGCTTCTCCCTCTCCCACTCCCCCTGCTTGTGTTCCCCCTCTCGCTGTCTCTCTCTCTGTCAAATAAATAAATAAATAAAAATCTTTCAAAAAAAAAAAAAAAGATCCTCTCCCTCCCTTTGCCCCTCCACCCTACTCACGCGCACTCTCCCTCTCTCTCTCAAAATAAAAATTAAAAAAATCTTGTGGGAGGTGCCTGATGGTGCACATCCCCAGCTGAGGTCGGACAAGGCATTACTCTGCCTTCTTCTTTCAGCTCATACTGTAAACAAGTCCTTTTTGTAGTCTATTTGGTACCATGTGTCTCACATTTTTGTGTTCTTTGTTGGTGATTTCACTGATTAAACGGCCCCTGCATGTAGTGTTGAAGTAGTGTTGCTCCTAAGTGCAAGAAGGCTCTGGTGTGTCTTATGGAGAAAATACGTGTATTAGATAAGCTTTGTTCAGGCAAAGCTGTAGGCTGTTGGCCATGAGTTCAATGTTAGTAAATCAACAATATATATTAAATAAGTGGTCTTTACACACAAACATATATAAAACAAGATCATGTATTGATCAGTTGATGAAAATGTTGCAATCAGAGGTTCATAGGAATCTAACCCTGTATTGCTTCTAGGAGCAATGGTTAAATATTCTCTAATGCAGTGTTTGTGGGGACTTTAACGAACATAACTCCAGTGAATAAGGAGAGCCAACTGTATATCCATTTAAATGAATTTTATGTGATACAGAGAAATATATATAAGTGTGTAGAAAAATCTGAAAGATCATGCAGACATAAACGGTGATTATCTCGGGATAATGAATAGAATTACAGTCATTGCCATTTTCTTATTTTTGCCAACCTGCATTTTCTAATTTTTTTCATCATGTATTACTTGAAATATAAATATTAAAATGGATTTGGCGCTTCTTCACAAAGAAAATATATTCAACATCTTCAAGTTTTTGATCATTTTTTCTTTTTTTAAAGATTTTATTTATTTGAGAGAGAGAGTGGAGAGAGAGCAAGCACACAAGCAGGGAGAGAGGGAGAGGGAGAAGCAGACTCCCAGCTGAACAGGGAGCCTGATGTGGGGCTTGATCCCAGGACCCTGGGATCATGACCTGAGCCAAAGGCAGACTCTTAATGAATGAGCAACCCAGGCGCCCCTGATCATTTTCAAAATATAATAAAGCATGAAAAAATAAGGGAATGAGAAGGGGTTTTTTTTTTTAAGCCAAAGTATGAATTTCAAGGTTAGTAGGCTATATTCAACCTTTAATCCATCTTGATGCTGCTTGCCTTTACCCTCAATCCAGATTTTCATTGAATGAGCATATCTGGAAGTTTTTCATTAGCCACTTAAAGCTAATTAAAATTGGGACACCTGGAAGGCTCAGTCAGTTGAGCAACCAACTCTTGATTTTTGGCTCAGGTCATGATCTCAGGGGTGTGAGATGGAGCCCCAAGTCGGGCTCCGTGCTCAGCAGGGAGTGTGCTTGAGATTCTCCCTCTTCCTCTCCCTCTTGCCCTTCCTCACTGCTCTCCCTGTCTCTTCAAAATAAATAAATCTTTTTAAAAAAGCCAATTAAAACTGAAATTGTAATTAAAAACCAAAACCTTCCTTCAGTAAGGGGGATGGATAAACAAGCTGTGTTACAGCTAGATATATGGAATAGAATATTATTCAAAGATAAAAAGAAATGAGCTATCATGCCATGAAATGACATGGAGGAAATTTAGATGCATATTGCTAAGTGAAAGAAGCCAGTCAGAAAGGGCTACATACTGTGTGATTCTAACTATATGACATTCTGGAAAAGAAGAAACTATGGAGACAGTAAAGGATTAGTGGTTGCTAGGGGCTTGGAGGGAGGGAGGGAGGGAGGGAGGGAGGGAGGGAGGGAGGGAGGAAGGGAGGATTTTTGATCAGTGAAAATATTCTGTATGATACTTTAATGGTGGATTGATGTCATCACATAAAACCCACAGAATATACAACACCAAGTGAACCCAAATCTAAACTATGGATTTTAGTTAATAAGGTAGCAGTAGTGGTTCATCAGTTGTAACAAATGTAGCACACTGTACAAGATGCTAATAATAGGGGACTGGGAGAGGGGAGGATTATGGGAATGCTCTGTACTTTCCACTCAGTTTTTCCATAAACCAAAAAAACTGCTTTAAAAAATAAAGTCTATTAAAAACCAAACCAAACACTCATTTAGCTTCTTTTAGAAAGTGTAAGGGAATGTGTTGGCTTGAATCGGGCAAAAAGAGAGCTATGACATTTTCTTCTGAGAGAGAGAGAGAGAGAGAGAGAGAGTGTGTGTGTGTGTGTGTGCATGCGAGCGGGGGCGGGGAGGGGGGAGAGGTAGAGGGAGTAGGAGAGAGAAAATCCCAAGCAGACCCCACGCCCAGCACAGAGCCGCACAAAGCGCTCAATCCCAGGACCCTGAGATCATGATCTCAGCTGAAATGAAGAGTCAATGCTTAACTGACTGAGCCACCCAGGCGCCCTGAGAGCTATGATTTTTTTTTTATTTTTTATTATGTTATGTTAATCACCATACAGTACATCATTAGTTTTTGAGGTAGTGTTCCATGATTCATTGTTTGCGTATAACACCCAGTGCTCCATTCAATACGTGCCCTCTTTAATACCCATCACCACGCTCACCCATCCTCCCACCCTCCTCCTCCCTAGAACCCTCAGTTTGTTTTTCAGAGTCCATACTCTCTCATGGTTCGTCTCCCCCTCCGATTCCCCCCCTTCATTTTTCCCTTCCTACTATCTTCTTCTTCTTCTTTTTTTTTTTTTTTTTTGATCTTTTAACATGATCAGAAGCCTTGGCTACTAAGTTTCCCAGTCAAGGACAACACAAACTCCATAATATTCTTCCTCCATCTCTATGGTCCATTCTTTTTTCAAAATGAATATTAAAGACAACAACTTAATTTGTTGTTTGATGCTACATGAGATTTAAAATATTTTGTATTTTTCCTTTTTTTAAAAAAAATCAACTTGTCTTCGTTTGCCTTTAAATAGCCTTACTATCTTATTTGTCATTTTTTTTTTTTTTTAAGCCAAGATCTCATTATGGCTGCTTCGTATTTTTTCTCCATTTTTTCCCCGTTTATCCATTATGGTTTACAGATATTTATAATATTGTAAATGTACATATGATGGGGCTTTTAAAAAAGTATCAAATATTGTAACAGTAATGCAGATCAAAACCAGAAAAAACTCAGACTCTCAGGGAAAAAAACTGCCCATTTTCATTTTTCCATCTTACTTTTTATATATTGTAATCATTGCAGAAATACAACACTCTGTCTTCCTTACAATAATTTATATGTATTTTCATGTTTATGTAGTTTTGACAGTTATAATTTTATTTTATTTTTTAAAGATTTTATTTATTTATTTGACAGAGAGAGACACAACGAGAGAGGAAACACAAGCAGGGGAGTGGGAGAGGGAGAAGCAGACTTCCCACTGCAGGGAGCCCAAGGAACACAGCGCTCAATCCCAGGGTCTTGGGATGGAGCCCCCCATCGGGCTCCCTGCTCGGCGGGAAGCCTGCTTCCTCTCGCACTCCCCCTGCTTGTGTTCCCTCTCTCACTGTGTCTCTCTCTGTCAAATAAATAAATAAAATCTTAAAAAAAAAACCAGAATAAATTTCTGGGTAAAGGATGCCTGATCTTTTAAATTTTGCTGCTACTATAGGCCAGAAATTCATTTATACCCAGAACTATGTGTTATCTTGAGGCAGATTTTGGACTTCATGTCTCTCATTAGATGAAATTATAGAGTGCCTCATATCTAAATAATACCTAGATATAGCAATGATTCAAGTGTAAAAACTAAAACCAGAAAAAGGAATAAAAGTAAACAGAAAAATACGGTTATAGTCTTGAACGGGAAGATGTTATTAAGCCTGAGGCAAATAAATAAGCCAATTGATAAGTTTAACAAATGAAAACTAAAATCCTCTGCAGAGCTGAGGACAAAATGTAAGCTGAGAAAATATATTTGCAACAGTCAGTAGCCTAACGTGCTTAGTACAGAGTACTCATAAATCATTAAGAAAGGGTGAATAGTCCCATAGGAAAATGGGCAAAATGAGGAGAACAAAGGCAAAAGGAATGCAGATAAAATTAAATCTCGTTACAACTTACAGCCCATTGACAAATACTTGAGACAGGCAGACTGTGACAATCCTCAAGGAGTTCACAACCGCCTTAATGTCAGTGCTTTGCAGAGGCAAAAAGCAAGCTTAGCTTGACAATCAATAGCCAGACCTCCTGTTCTTTAACATAGGAAAATCCTTTTGGAAAATTCTTTTATCTCTACTCCCCCAACTTAAAAGTATATGATCAATTGCTCCTCGAAATCCCAGTGTAGAATTTTCTGCCCACAGGCCCTGTTCCCATGCCTTAATAAAAACATCTTTTTGCACCAAAAACATCTCGAGAATTGTTTCTTGACCATTTGCTCCTGGCCCACCCCACATCAAAAAGACCAGAAAAGCAGGGGTTGTTCAATATCCTCAAATCAACCACATTAATACAAGAAAGGATAAGAACCATATGATCTTCCCAATAGATGCAGAAAAAACATTTGACCAAATACAGCATCCATTCTTTTTTTTTTTATTCTTATGTTAATCCCCATACATTACATCATTAGTTTTAGATGTAGTGTTCCATGATTCATTGTTTGTGCATAACACCCAGTGCTCCATGCAGAATGTGCCCTCCTCAATACCCACCACCAGGCTAACCCATCCTCCCACCCCCCTCCCCTCTAGAACCCTCAGTTTGTTTTTCAGAGTCCATCGTCTCTCATGGTTTGTCTACCCCTCCGATTTCCCCTGCTTCATTCTTCCCCTCCCGCTACCTTCTTCTTCTTCTTCTTTTTTTCTTAACATATATTGCATTATTTGTTTCAGAGGTACAGATCTGAGATTCAACAGTCTTGCACAATTCACAGCGCTTACCAGAGCACATACCCTCCCCAGTGTCTATCACCCAGTCACCCCAACTCTCCCACCCCACCCCCCACTCCAGCAACCCTCAGTTTGTTTCCTGCGATTAAGAATTCCTCATATCAGTGAGGTCATATGATACATGTCTTTCTCTGTTTGACTTATTTCGCTCAACATAATACCCTCCAGTTCCAACCACGTCGTTGCAAATGGCAAGATCTCATTCCTTTTGATGGCTGCATAATATTCCATTGTATATATATACCACATCTTCTTTATCCATTCATCTGTCGATGGACATCTTGGCTCTTTCCACAGTTTGGCTATTGTGGACATTGTACAGCATCCATTCTTGATAAAAACCCTCATCAAAGTAGGGAGAGAAGGAACATACATCAACATCATAAAAGCCATATACAAAAGACCCACAGTTAATATCATACTCAATGGGGGAGAAACAGAGCTTTTCCTCTACAGTCAAGAACAAGATAGGGATGTCCACTCTCATTTAACATAGTACTGGAAGTCCTAGCCTCAGCAATCAGATGACAAAAAGAAATAAAATACATTCATATCAGCAAGGAAGAAGTCAAACTCACTATTTGCAGATGACATGATACTCTATGTAGAAAACCCAAAAGACTCCACAAAAAAATTGCTAGAACTACTACATGAATTCAGCAAAGTTGAAGGATATAAAATCAATGTACAGAATCTATTGCATTTCTATACACCAATAATGAAGCAGCAGAAAAAGAAATCGAGGAATTGATCTCATTTACAGTTGCGCCCCAAACAATAAGATACCTAGGAATAAACCTAACCAAAGAGCTAAAAGATCTGCACCCTGAAAACTATAGAATACTTATGAAATTGAAGAAAAGACACAGGAAATTGGAAAAAATTCCATGCTCATGGATTGGAAGAACAGACAGTGTTAAAATGTCTATACTACCCGGGCGCCTGGGTGGCTCAGTTGGTTAAGCGACTGCTTTTGGCTCAGGTCATGATCCTGGAGTCCCTGGATCGAGTCCCGCATCAGGCTCCCTGCTCGGCAGGGAGCCTGCCGAGCAGGGAGCACCTCTCATGTGCTCTCAGAGAGCACCTCTCATGTGCTCTCTCTCCTCTCATTCTCTCTGTCTCAAATAAATAAATAAAATCTTTAAAAAAAATGTCTATACTACCCAAAGCAATCTACATATTTAATGCAATCCCTACCAAAACACCACTAGCACTTTTCACAGAACTGGAACAAACAATCCTAAAATTTGTATGGAACCACAAAACACCCTGAATGGCCAAAGCAATCCTGAAAAAGAAAAGCAAAACTGGAGGCATCACAATTCTTTCAAGCTATATCACAAACCTGTAATCATCAAGGCAGTATGGTATGGGCATAAAAACAGACTAATAGGTAACAGAATAGAGAACCTAGACATGAACCCTAAAACTATATGGTCAACTAATCCTTGACAAAGCCGGAAAGAATATGCAATGGAAAAAAGACAGTCTCTTCAACAAATGGTGTTGGAAAAACTGGACAACACGAAGAAGAATGAAACTGGACCACTTTCTTATACCATACACAAAAAAAAATTCAAAAATGGATGAAAGACCTAAATATGAGACAGGAAACCATCAAAATCCTAGAGGAGAACACAGGGAACAACCTCTTTGTCCTCAGCTATAGCAACTTCTTGCTAGACACATCTCTGGAGACAAAGAAAACAAAAGCAAAAATGAACTACTGAACTTCATCAAGATGAAAAGCTTCTGCACAGCAAAGGAAACAATCAACAAAACTAAAAGACAACTTAAGGAATGGGAGAAGATATTTGCAAATCACATATCTGATAAGGGGTTAGTATCCAACATATATAAAGAATTTATCAAACTCAATACCCAAAAAACAAATAATCCAGTTAAGAAATGGGCAGGTGGTGCCTGGGTGGCTCAGTCAGTTAAGCATCTGACTTCGGCTCAGGTCATGATCTCAGGGTCCTGGGATTGGGCCTCGCATTGGGATCCTTGCTCAGCGGGGAGCCTGCTTGTCCCTCTCCCTCTGCCCCTCCCCACACTTGTACCCTCTCTCTCTCTCTCAAATAAATAAAATCTTTAAAAAATGAGAAATGGGCAGAAGACATGAATAGACATTTTTCCAAAGAAGACATCCAGATGGCTAAAAGACACATGAAAAGATGCTCAACATCACTCATCAGGGAAATACAAATCAAAACCACAATGAGATACCACCTCACACCTGTCAGAATGGCTGAATCTAACAACACAGGAAACAACAGATGTTGGTGAGGATGCAAAGAAAGGGGTTGGTGGGAATGCAAGCTGGTGTAGCCACTCTGGAAAAGAGTATGGATGTTCCTCAAAAAGTGAAAAATAGAACTACCCTATGACCCAGCAATTGCACTACTAGGTATTTATCCAAAGGATACAAAAATACAAATTTGAAGGGGTAGATGCACCCCGATGTTTATAACAGCATTATCAATAGCCAAATTATGGAAAGAGCCCAAGTGTCCATCATTTGCTGAAGGGATAAAGAAGAGGGGATATAGACAGACAGACAGACAGACACACACACACACACACACACACACAGGAATATTACTCAGCCATCAAAAAGAATGAAATCTTGCCATTTGCAACAACGTGGATGGAGCTAGAGAGTATTAAGCTAAGCAAAGTAAGTCAGTCAGAGAAAGGCAAATACCATATGATTTCACTCATATGTGCAATTGAGGAAACAAAACATAGATGCGTGGGAAGGGAAAAAGAGAATGGGAGAGAGGGAGGCAAACCACAGGAGACTCATTTTTTTTTTTTTTAATTTATTTGACAGAGAGAGAGACAGCAAGAGAGGGAACACAAGCGCGGGGAGTAGGAGAGGGAGAAGCAGGCTTCCCGCTGAGCAGGGAGCCTGACGTGGGGCTCGATCCCAGGACCCTGAGATCATGACCCGAGCCGAAGGCAGATGCTCAACCAACTGAGCCACCCAGGCGCCCCACCACAGGAGACTTTTAAGGATAGAGAACAAACTGAAGGTTGATGGAGGGAGGGGAGTGGGGGATGGGCCAGATGTGTGATGGGCATTAAGGAGGGCACTT
This sequence comes from Neomonachus schauinslandi, assembly GCF_002201575.2. NCBI lineage: Eukaryota > Metazoa > Chordata > Mammalia > Carnivora > Phocidae > Neomonachus > Neomonachus schauinslandi. The sequence goes on from NC_058415.1 coordinate 26,760,739, forward strand.
GTTATGATGAGCACTGGGTGTTATATGTAAGTGATGAATCACTAAATTCTACTCCCCAAATCATTATGACACTATATGTTAACTAACTAGAATTTAAATAAAAATTTGAAAGAAAAAAAGCAGAAAAGATACAAACATAGCTAATAAACATGAAAATGTACTCAATTTTTTTCATCACAAAAGAAATGCCAATTAAGTTAATGAGATTATTTACATTTATTCGATTGACAGAGATAAGGTTTGGTCATACTTAGGCTCCTGGGTAAATGGCAGTGTAAAATGGAACTGCTTTTTAGAATGCCCATCTTCTTTGATGAAAATGATAGCTTGGATTTCCCAGAAAGCAAAGCCTAAGGCAAAGGTTTATGTACCCCAGGTTTATCCCAGGAAACCACAGTGGAGCAGAGTACGCAGGGCTGGAGGGAGACCCATCTGGAGTGTTCACTGTGCCTGGTTGCTCCCTTTTACCAGACTGGCTCCTGAGATGCACACACAGGAAGGCTGCTTGGGACAGCAGATCCAGAGAGAAGCACGGGTACCCCGGCTCTGCACTCCCTGCTCAAATATTCTCCCTGTGGGCATTCTTCCCCCACACTTGTGCATCACACATACATCTTGCAGAGTCTCTTGTCAACCATGAAGGAGAGTGGATTAAAGAAATTATGGAAAAACTGCTACAAATATTTTAAAACTATAGAAATTATAGTTGGCATGACCATCCTGGGACTTTCCCATGTGGCTAATATGGAAGAAAAAGAATGAGCAATTATGTGATATTCTAAATTCATAATTTTCAGTGTTTAATTGAAGTATAATTGGCATACAATGTTATATTAGTTTCAGGTGTGCAACACAGGGACTCACTAATTCTTCACACTACGCAATGCTCATCACACCAAGTGTAGCCACCACGTGACATTATATTATTGACCATATTCCTATCTTGTGCTTTTCATTTCTATGACTTACTTATTTTACAACCAGAAGTTTGTACCTCTTAATCCCCTTCAACTATGTCACCCACCCCATCACCCATTTTCCTTCTGGCAACCACTGGCTTGTTCTTTGCAATTAGGAGGGCTTGCTTCCACCCTTGGCTATTATAAATAGTGCTGCCATGAACGTGGGGGCACAACCAGAGCTCTTTTTAATGGCTTACCAGGAGAGCCTGCAGGACCTGCCTGCATCCGGGTCTTCCCAGCCGACATGCACACCTGAGCCTGCAGCCAGGGGGCAGATACCTGGCGTCTGCTTCGTGCCCTATAGGTCCACTTCTGACTTCCTATGAGGCTGTGTTGGACAGGTGCTCAGAGCTCAGTCACCTGCCTTCTGCCCCAGGCCCTTCTCATGAGCCACAGGAGCTGCCTTGACTTGGAAGTGCAGGAGAGTTAAGGTCCGCAGTCAACCCTCAACCAATGGGTCTAGCAGGTGGATAACGCCCAGTCTCCCATCTTTCTGGTGGGCAATTCTGGAAAGTGTTCAGCTTCCTAGAGGTCCCAGGAGAACTGAGGGACCTGAATAGCACACCTTTATGTTGGAGTGTCCTCCCTCCGGGCGCCCTCACTCCTGCAGCTTGGGATCACCTCCAGATAAGCCACTGCTCCCAAGTCTTTGCTTCAGGCTTTGCTTTCAGGGGAAGTTGAACGAGCACAAGGGGTGGTCCTTGCTTCTGAGCATTTGGCTTGTAGTTTTCCTTTCTGCACCCTGCCCAGGGCGCCAACCATTGGTGGACTAAAAAGACCAGAGGCTTCTATGAGGGGAGAAGCAGAAGGACCCGTGAGAGGTTGTCAGTGACCTGGCCATGGAGCTCCCTGGGGAGGTGACTTTATCCTCACAGAATCCTTTCTTCTACACCAGCAGTTCTCGAAGTGTGGTCCCAGGATGGCGTCAGCAGCAAGCACCAGAGCCTACTTAGAAGTGCAAATGCTCAGACCTCCCCCACCCCCCGCCGGACCTACTGGATCAGGAACTCTGGGGGTGGGCCAGCAAATCGCGTTTTAACAAGCTCTCCAGGTGATCCTGATGCTGAAGTTTGAGAACAACTTCTTTACATTTACCACTGGTGTGAATAAAAATAGCATTTCCTTGCACGTGGAGGGAGGCGGTGGTCCTCCCTTCTCTGGCCCTACTGCTTTCTCTCTACCCTTCTCAGATGCTCACACCTGGGAAAGAAAAGAATTTAAGCCCTTATTTTATGTGGGCTCCCCTCCCCCCAACAAATACAGGTTTTTTTTTTTTCTTCCTCTAAGTAGCAAAGCACTTGCTACCAAGATATAAGGCTAAAGACAAAGCCTCAATGAACTTACATTTTTTCCTTTTAGTTATTATTCAGTCGGAGTTCACTTGCTGCTAATAAACTTGTGAGTTTTGCTTTATCACACACTTCATGACTCCTGATATGATTTAGTTATTTCAGGTGCTTGTGAATTACTGGTGAGAGAAATTACAAAACAATAGTGTGAAATTAGTGATTGTCACCAAATTGTATCAATTGTGGTAACGATTCAGCAGTGAGTTTTGGAAGATTTTCCTTAAGGGTGTATTGGATTCTGTGGGGAAGGAAAAACACTCTTTTCTTTTACCCTCTTGGATTCAATGACTGGGCCCTGCAAAATAAACTGACAAAGCTAGATTAATAGGAGAAAAGATTTATTTCGTATGCACAAGGAGAGCCTCACAGAAAAGAAGTGAAAATCCTCAAAGGTGGTGAGGCCTGGGGGCTTTTATACCATTTTAACGAAGGTCAATAAATTGTGCCGAAGTGACAAGACAAAGAAAGAGGTTTGGGCTTCTAGGAGTGGTAAATTGTGTCAGGGTAAATATATGGGGAAAACTAATGGAAGAGAAAGGCTATTTAGTAAGATTTGTTATGAAGACTCAAGTCAGTGCTGTCTCCAGTGACAAGAGTCATCTCCTCTTGCTGGTACAGAAGAACAGAGGGTGGCCGGGACACTGTTGCAAAGGGAAATTTTATGCCCTGCTTTTGGGCAGAAAGGGAGAGGGCAGAGAGTGCAGAGGAGAATGCTGCAATGTAACGCAAAATTCAAGGAGCATTTTTAGATTCATTTTAGTTCAAGACAAGTTTAGTCTGCTTGAGATTCTCTCTCCCTCTTCCTTTGCCCCTCCTCCCCACTCATGTGGGTGCTCTCTCTCTCTCTGTCTCTCTCTCTAAAATAAAAAAATAAAGGGCGCCTGGGTGGCTCAGTCGGTTAAGCGACTGCCTTCGGCTCAGGTCATGATCCTGGAGTCCCGGGATCGAGTCCCGCATCGGGCTCCCTGCTCGGCGGGGAGTCTGCTTCTCCCTCTGACCCTCCTCCCTCTCATGCTCTCTGTCTCTCATTCTCTCTGTATCAAATAAATAAATAAAATCTTTAAAAAAAAAAAATAAAAAAAAAAATAAAAAAATAAAACTCTGAAGAAAAAGAGGTAAGTGTACGAAGCCACAGTTTGCACTGTGCTTGTAAGAGGTGCTTGGCTAGCAGAGCAGATGCATGTGTGTACGGTTGCTCCATCCAGTGGCTGGTGTGTGTGCGAGGTGAGAAAGTGGTTTAGAGAGGGGAGTGTTCATGTGTGTGGATGGGTGGGAGGCCTAGAAGGGTTCACAGAAGCAATAATGTTGCATAACAACCCACCCCCAAACTCTAGGGCTTAAGGCAACAAATGTTCATGGTTTTTTTTAAGTAGGCTCCATGGCCAAAGTGGGGCTTGAACTCATGACCCTGAGACCGAGACTTACAGAGTTACATACTCTAATCACTGAGCCAACCAGCCACCCCTGGAAGGCAGTACTATTAACCATAGTCCCTGTGCTGTACGTTATATCCCCTAACTTATTTTATAACTGGAAGCTTGTACCTTTGGCTCCCTGCACCCGTTTCCCCCACCCCCTACCCCCACCACGGGCAACCGCCAAGCTGTTCTTTGTATCTGAGCTTGGTTTTTGTTGTCGTTTTCTGTTCATTTCTCAGTTCCGCATATAAGTGAGATCGTACGGTATTTGTCTTTCTCTGTTTCCTGACTTACTTCATTTAGCCTGCCTGTCTCCCCTTCACCGTGGTTCACCTCGGCAACTGCACACAGTCTCTTGGCTCCTCCAGCCTGCTCATCTCATGTCTGCCCTGGGCCTTTTGCACTGGCCGTTTGCTCTGCCCAAAATGCTCTCCCCTTGAGTTTTTGCAGAACTGGATCCTGTCATTCAGAGCTCAGTTCAAATGTGTCTTCCCAGGGCAAGCCTCCCTGGTCACCCAACCAAAAGCAAGTCCCAGTTCCCATCTCTTGCTCTTTATGCCCTTAACTCGTGCCCCGCACCATCTGGAATCTTTACATGTGGGTCTATGTACATGTTTATATGTTTATTGCTGTGTCCACACACCAGAATATAGAGATATTGTCTACATCCCTGCTTATGGGACAGTGCCCGTCCCATAGGAGCTGCTCAGTAGATAGCTTTCTAACAACGAACTAATTGAATGGGCTCCCAATTCAATAAAATTACATTTTCTTTACTTTTTTTTAAAAAGATTTTATTTGTTTATTTTTAGAGAGAGATCAAGCGAGAGCAGGGGGAGGGGCAAAGCGGGGGAGAGAGAATCTCAAGCAGACTCTGTGCTGAGCATGAAGGCCAAAGTGGGACTCAATCTCACGACCCTGAGATCACGACCTGAGCTGAAACCAAGAGTCTGACGCTCAACCGACTGAGCCACCCAGGCGCTCCTTTTCTTGTCTTTTTGAATTATGCTTCTAATTTGCTATTTCTTTTTTTGGCTTCTTGCACAAAACTCTTACTCACATAGAATCACTTGTGCCAGACTGTGGAGAATCTTATTCCATATCCTCATTGTTCATTCTTTACATACAACCTATATATATATTTTTGCAATTATGAGCAAAATTCCAAGAGAATTTTTTAGGGAGCTTCAAAAACCCAATTCAACAGTTTATATGGAAGATATAGGAAGGGGAAGAATATTGTAGGAAGAGCTAAAAATATTTTGAAAGAGAATAGTAGCTGGAGATATATGTACAAGAGTGTGTACCTATAGCCCTGGGCACATCTTAAGTGGGATTGGGGCTGGTCAAATAAATTATGAAACATCAACCCAATGAAATATCATGTGGTCATTAAGAAAAAAAGAAATAGCTCTCTATTTGCCAATATGGAAAGATCTCGACGCTAAGCGAATGAATGATATGTGAAGAATTAATTTGGGGCAGACTAAGCATTTGAGGCATCAAATGACATGGGTTGTTCTTTCCCACCTTGGCTTAGGGTCTCTGCTCCCATTGGGGATGCAATGAGACAGACCACGTCTTTATACCAAGAACAGTTGGAAGGCACTGAGTAATTTTGAGCAAATGGGAGAGTTGAACATGATTAGGCTTACATTTTGGGAAGATTACTCTGGCTGCCATGTGGATAATAGATTAGAGAGGATTACAGAGGGATTAGCAATGATGAAAGGAGACCAGTTGGGTAATCCACAGGAGAGATAATGGTGGCTCACAATATGGAGGTGGTGATAAAGATGGAGAGAAATGGATGGATTTGAAAAAACATGTATGGGGTAAAATGGACAGGACCCGGTGACAGATATGGGGTATATGTGAGGAGGAGAGTCAGGAGTGACTTCCAGGCACTGTCATACCTGCTTCCTGCCTTCAAGGAATTGGCAGTAGTTAAACCAACACAGCAACGGCGGAAATTAGTCTACTTAGGGGCTTTTCCTACTGGGTGAGTGATGATATCTCCGTCTTCCCCAGGCCAGCCCCCTTGCATCCCCTGTGTTCTCATCTGTGGTTCTGCAGCAGCACCTAGCTCTGGGCCCAGCATGTGCTAATCGATGCACCTTTGTGGAATGAGGGGGAGTGCGGGTTACCATGGCGTGCACTGATTATTTAAAACCCTGTAGCCAACTTGTGCAGGGGATTCAGCATAGAAGGAGCCAAATCAATGACTCCTTTTTGAAAGGGCAGCAATAAAATGCATAAGCAGTTACCAGAACGTGAGATGTGGTATTAAAACTGATGAACTGATTACATTAGAAAGAGATTTTTTTTTTTTTTTTAAGTCTAAAGAGCATAGCGAACATCAATGCAGGGACTAGAGTTTACTGCCTCTGTTCCTTCATACCTGTTGTGCCTCTGCTGGGGACACCCTCCTTCCTGGGGCCCCAAATAACTTGAAAACTCCCATTTCCTTTTTTGAGATGAGGCTTAACCATCTCTGCCTCTGGGAAGCTGCTCACGATCCATCCAAACCAAGAGGACTTCAGTGATGACATTTACACTGGGCTGTACCTCTTTGTGTCCAGGTGTCCCCCACTGTGGGCAGGGAACCTGCTGCGTGTGCACTTTTTTTTTTTTTTTAAGTAGGCGCCACACCCAGCATGGAGCCCAATGCAGGGTTTAAATTCACAACCCTGAGGTCAACACCTGAGCTGAGATCAAGGGTCGGACGCTTAACTGACGGAGCCACTCAGGGGCCCCGATGCACTCTGCATCCCAGCATCCATTAGAATGCCTCTCTTATAGTAGTATTTCAGTTGAAAATCTTTTCGGGGTCAAAGTGATCATAAGGATGAAAAAGAAAAAGAAAGAAGGGAAAGTAAAAAAGAAGGAAAGAACAAAAATGCTCAATCAGTTATTGTTAAATAAGAGATTGAAAAATGTAATAAGGAAAAATGTATCAAGGTACATGAAGCACATTTTGTTCAACTCAAGTTAGAGGCAGCGTGCTTTCCGGAAAAAAATAATGTGCTGGACCTCTGATGCAGAAGCCGGTTTTGACACTTGACTTTGTTCACCCTGCTGGGTTTTGGTTTCTCATCTGTTAAGAGAGGAGGGCCGGGCCACCTCTGTAAGGTCCTTTCCAGTTCTGAAGAGTCAGGATAACAAGTTGGATGTCAGGAGGTCTAAGTTCAAATTCTATTCATTCATCAAACATTATAGTCAGATGCTCTGCTCAGCTGAGTGTAAGATGACGACTCAGAGCTGTTTGTCCTTTGTGCTCACATGATTACTCACATAATGTTTCCAAAAATCAGAACTATATGCCCTTTTACACAGTAAGGTCATTCTCTTCCCTATCCCTTGAAGCCTGCACCTCCTCACCCCTTGAAGGCAATCAATCCACTTCATAGTTTCTGGGTTAATCCCCAATGTTTCCTTTTTCAAGATAAGCACATCCGAGTTATGTTTTCTTATTTTCCTCCTTAAACAGAACGTAGCTTACCCACATATGCTCTTTTGCACTTTGTTCTTTTCAATTAACAGTATCTCCGAGAAATCACAATGTATCAGTGCATGGAGATCCTCCATATTCTTTTTTACTTTTAAGAGTTTATTCATTCATTTGAGAGAGAGAGAGAGCACAAGCAGAGGGAGAAACAGGCTCCTCACTGAGCAGGGAGCCCGATGTGGGCTTGGACCCAGGACTCCAGGATTGTGACCTGAGCTGAAGGCAGACACTTAACCGACTGAGCCACCCAGGCACCCCCAACATATTCTTTTTTATAGCTGTGTACTTCTCCATGTAATGTATGTGAGTATTTCACCAATCTCCTGCACTTACATGTGCATTTCATACTGTTGGAGAGAGATCTTCAGAATACATGCATTCTGAGAGGCTTCCATGCTTACCGCTGACTTGTCCTCCAGAAGACTGTGTTAAGTTATGCTTTCACTTCTAGGGCTTTAGACCATAGAATATTTTTTTTTAATGAAAATAGACTTTTTTACTTTCATGGACTATTTGGTATTGTAGACTTAAATTTCTTCCTTTCTTCGTAAGATGAAACCATCTATCAGATGCTTCTCTGCTCATTGAAGTAAAAAATTCAACCTGGCATAGGTTTCTTTTTTTTCTTTTCTTTTCTTTTCTTTTTTTGTTCTGGGGAGAGTCATTCGGTGGTGATGGTGCTCTCTTACAGTGAGTGGAAAATATAAGCAAATAAAATACTATGTTCATGGGGCGCCTGGGAGGCTCAGTTGTTAAGCGTCTGCCTTCGGCTCAGGTCATAATCCCAGGGTCCTGGGATCGAGCCCCGCATCGGGCTCCCTGCTCCGCAGGAAGCCTGCTTCTCCCTCTCCCACTCCCCCTGCTTGTGTTCCCTCTCTCGCTGTCTCTCTCTCTCTGTCAAATAAATAAATAGAATCTTTAAAAAAATTAAAATAAAATAAAATACTATGTTCATCTCGGTGTATTTGTTTGAATAAATAACAAAGCTGTCTGAATACCATATGTTAAGTGAGATAAGAAATTCAGATTATGCTTTATAAATGGTAAAACTCTGAACAAACAATCATCATCCTCTCTAAGCTCAGAGACCACAAAAGTACATCAAAAAAGGGCATGCTGGGGCACCTGGGTGGCTCAGTCGGTTAAGCGTCTGACTCTTGATTTCTGCTCAGGTCATGATTTCAGGGTCATAAGTTGAAGTCCTGTGTTGGGCTCCATGCTGGGCATGGAACTTACTTTAAAAAAAAAAAAGGCATGTTGTCAGCTGGGACTAAATAAGTGCCTAGGTAGGGGGCACCTGTCTGGCTCAGTCAGTGGAGCCTTTGACTCTTGGACTTGGGGTTGTGAGTTCAAGCCCCATGCTGGGTGGAGAGATTACTTAAAAATAAAATCCATGAACCAATCAATCAGTAAGTGCATGCCTAGGTATTATTTGGGGTGGGAAGGGGGCATCTAAATAAACATGATGTCCTAAATCTAAACCCCAAAGTACAGGGTTGTTCTGTGTTTCAAAAGCCCAAGGCTTAGTTCAGCGTGATAGGTTTTGGTTGTTTTCCTTTTTTCCTTCTATTCATGTGTATCCCAAATCCTTTGATTAGTGTCACCAAAAGATCTGGTTTATTATCACCCTATGCCTCTAGTGACATGAAAAATAACTCCCTTTCTCAAGATCACAATGTCTATTTCTATTTTCAAAATTGACAGTAATTAGATTATTGGTTCTGTTTCTGGACCTGGTAAGAGACCCCAGGAGTTCCTTTTTAATTGGCCCATTTCCCCCTTAATAATTATTTCTTAATAGAGAGCTACATTAATTCAGAATTATTGTGCTTATTTTCATCATATGATTGTATCATTCAAACATTAATTTTCCCACAGTAATTTTGCAGATGATTATATTTTGGTGATTTCTGAATCCTGATTAGGTTACCTACTCTTTTAACAAAACACTGTGCGTTTCTGTAGGCCCTAATCTTATTTTTTAAAATATGATTTAGGTTGATTTTATTACCATTCTAGAAACAGATACAAATTACAGGGAAATTAGAAACCAAATTGGCACAACAGGCTCTCAATTTCATGATGCATTAAATTTGGAGGCAATTTATTACAAGTGGGAAAAGCTCAAGTGGCAGCAATGACAATGTAACTGAGAGCCTGGGGAGAGAGATGATTTTATCTTTAAGAGGTAGAGCAAGAAAACTCATCTAGTCCCTGCCTGAATAGGATTGAGTTCATGGGCTTCATCTTCAATAGTGCAACCTACAGATTATTCAGGGATTGATTCTAAAATTTTTACTTTGGAAAATAATTTGGCACATGCATCATGGTGTCTGCCACTATGGGGTTAGTAGCCACATTTGGAACTGTCTGGGGGCACTCCAAAAGCTACAGAAAAGTTATCTTCTCTGACAAATTTCTCGGGAAATGATTATGAGGAGAGAAAATGTGTTGCATAGTGAAGGGAAGAGGTAGAGTTCCATAGGGATGTTCTCATTCATTCAGTAGATACCTGGGATTATTTTATTCATTTATTCATTCACTCCACATATAACTATGAATATTTATTATATGTCAAGAAATATTCTAGGCACTGACAATATGACAACAAACAGAAGGACAGGATTCCCAGTGGGAAAGATGGACCAATATTAGTGGACAAGGAAAAAAATCATATACAATTTTAATAATGATATAGTAAAAAAATCATATATAATTTTAATAATGATATAGTTGTAGGATTATACAATCATATAGATACTAAGCAGAGAATTAAAATAAGGTTGTCTGTTGGAGATGGATGGGGTGGCCTCTTTAGACTAGCTGGCCAGGGAGTGCTCTCTGAGGTGAAGCGTTAGAATCTGGGATATAACAGATAAGGAGGAAGCAGCCATGTGAGATCCAAGGGGATCTCACTCCAGGCAGGAGAGAGCCCACTATCAATGTCCCAAGGCAGGAACACACTTAGTAGTTGAACCAAAAGAAGGCCGTGTGGCTGGATGACAGGGTCTGAGGGACACTAAACGTACGATGAAGTCACCAAGTATGAAGGGATCAGAAGATGAGGGTTTTGTGGATGTTCACTTATACCCCTCATTGTTGACACTGCCAGGACCTACCCTGTTACCATCCATCCCTATTTCTTCCCTAACTACCATTTTGTTTGGGGTTGCTTTGTATCGAATGAAAAGCCCTTAATTCCCCAGAGTCCCTTGCATCTAGGGATGGTCACATTACATGATTCTGTTAATAGTGTGTATCTAGAATTCTGATGGAAAGAGCTTCCCTTCCAGAATAAAAACGGAAGCTTATCAAAGATGGCTTTTCATTCTTCCCCATTCTTCCTGTTTGACACATTAATACAATGTCCATAGGTGTAGCAGCCATCTTGAAACCATGTGAATGAAAACCACAAGTAAGAATTGAGATAAGAGAAAGGCAGGAGTCTGAGAGACTGACGATGATGTCATGGACCTACCACACTGCCCAGTTCTGCAGACCTCTGCACATCTTGTTGGATGCAATGAACAAAACTTAGTGTCTTTTAGGTGCTGGCATCCGGGCATTCTCTTACTTGTAACCAAACACAATCCTAAATCATAGGACACAGAATAGGAAAAAAACAATAGTGTAGGGAATTAGGAAAAATACTGAAATAAATCCGGCAATAATGGTAACCCCAAAAGAAGGAAAACTAATCCTGCATAATGGCTATATGTCATCATGAAATTTAGTCTCAAATATTATAGAAGCAGAAGAAATTTCTCAACACAACAACTACTACTAGTACTATTATTAATACTAGTAATACTACAGAGCAAAGGTACACACTAAGGCAAAGCTCACATTTCTTATGTGTTTACCATGAGTCAGATTCTAAGCACTTGATATGTATTTAATCATTTAAGCCTCAGAACAGCCTTTAGTTATTTCACAGATGAAGATATTGAGGTATAGAGAGCTTAAGTGGGCTTGCCGTGGGTCAAAGAGCCAGGATTGCAATCCAGGTTGTCTGACCACAAGGCCTTTAGTAGTAACCAAAGTTTAGCAAATTCTCATAATGTCTGATGTATTTTCTTCTTTTATCTTTGGCAAAGAGTCTGCTCAAATCTTTTGTCTAAAAAAATTGGGTGGGATGAGCGTAAGGAAGACTGGAGCAAGAACCAGCGGCTAGCTCTCCCAGGCCATAATATTCCAGCATGGAAGAGCTCTAAGTGTGAATTTAGAATTATAAATTTGAATTTGGCCTTCCCAATTGCCATGAAGGATTATTGGTAAATGTAGAAAATAGCATATATTGTAGTCAATAATTCGCTAGCTTGATTTATACTTTAAACTATTTAGATATACTGTGTATGGGCCTCCATTTGTACTCCTCTGAGTAATAAAAATGTTAGGGGGGTGGATCTCTCTATACAGAATGAAAATACATGAAAACAATTGTACATACATTGAAATGGGGAGAAGTGGAATCAGAGGGTCCTAAGGTAACAGTATGATTGAAACGTGGTGAAACAACGAACACACATTGGTTTTTAAGAAGTTGAGGATGTTTGCTGTAATATCTAGGGTATCCACTACAAGTATAGGAAGATCATGTATAATTAACAAGCAAATAGAGGAGGGGTGAGGAATAATAAAAGTATTCAATCAACCCAAAAGTAGACAAGAAAGTCAAGAAAGAGTAATACAGTCCAGGTAGGAAAAACAGAGAGCAAAGAGTAAGATGTTAGATATTGATTAACTAAATGATTAAATTACATGGGAATGGAATAAGTACTTCAATGAAAATCAAATATTGTCAGTCTGGATAAAAAAATTCCAATGGTATGCTGCTTATAAGAGACATAGGTATGAGAATACAAAAAGATTAACTAGAAAAGGATGGGAAAAGATATATCATCTAGACATTAATAGAAAGTTGGTATATCAGGGTACTTGGGTGGCTCAGTCAGTTAAGCATCCGCCTTTAGTTCAGGTCATGATCCCAGAGTCCTGGGATCTGGCCTCTCGTCAGGTTCCGTGCTCAGCAGGGAGTCTGCTTCTCCCCCCACTTGTGCTCCCTCTCTCTCAAATAAATAAATAAGATCTTTAAAAAAAGAGAGAGAGAAGAAGCATCATTAGAGGGAAAGAGGATGCTTCCTCTTAATCTGAAAAGTTTTGTTCATCCAGAAGATACAACATTTCTAAATTGCATGCCTTGAATAACAGCCTTATAGATGAAGCAAAAAATTAATAGAACTGAAAATAAAAGCAAAGCCCCCTTGAATCACAGTGGCAGATGTTAATACACACTTTCTCTCAGTAACTGACAAACAAAAATCAGTAGATCTACTGAACATTTGAATGACATGACTAACAAATTTGACATAATTGATATAAATAAAAATCTATGTCCAATTATAGAGGGATATAAATTCTTTTCAAGTACACACAAAACATTTACCAAAATTAACTATATGCTGGCCCTTAAAGCACATTTCATAGCACAGAAGTCACACAAAATATGTTCTCTGACCACAGTGGAATTAAGCTAGAAATCAATAACAAAAGAATAACAGAACATATCCATATATTTAGCAACTAAGAAATATACTTCTAGTTATTTAAACACAACACACTTTTAAATAATCTTAAAGAATTCAAAGATGATATCACATTGGAAATTGGAAACTATTTTTTCTAAAATTTTTTTTTAAAGATTTTATTTATTTATTTGACAGAGAGAGAGAGAGAGCACAAGTAGGCAGAGAGGTAGGCAGAGGGAGAGGGAGAAGCCGGTTCTCGCTGAGCAGGGAGCCCAATATGGGGCTCCATCCCAGGACCCTAGGATCATGACCTGAGCCAAAAGCAGCCACTTAACCGACTGAGCCACCCAGGCGCCCCTCTTTTTCTAAATTCTTAAGATGAACGTTAAATAATTGATTTTTGCTTTTCTTCTTTTCTAACATATGCATTTAGGTCTATAATTTTCCCTGTAAGCACATCTTTGAGTTGCATCCCACAATTTTTTTGGATACCCAAATGGGGAAATAATGAATCTTGCTCTCTTTCCTTATCATGTACCAAAATCAATCCAGGTGGATTGTAGATCTAAATATGAAATATAAAACAATAAAGCTTTGACAACATAAGTAGAGAGCTTCACAATCTTGGGAGAAGTAAAGAATTCTTAAACAGAATCCTCAAAGCTTTAGCCACAAAGGAAGAGACTGATAAACTAGACTCCATTAGAATTAGGAATTTGTTTGTCAAAAGACACTACTAAGAAAATTAAAAGGCAATGTAGGGAATTGGAGAAGGTATCTGAAATACATGGACAAAAGAACTCATATCAAAATGAAGATTTCTGACAAAGCAGTTAGAAAAAAGGGCAACACAATAACAAAAAGCTGACCAGTAAGCACATGAAAAGGGGCTCACCTCGCAAGTAAGCAGGAATATTCTAATAAAAATACAATGAGATATTACTATACCTACTAGAATGACTAAAACTTAAAGGGACAACAATACAGTCTTAGAAAGCAGTGAGACTTCATATACTCTGCTGGTAGAACTGTAAATTGGTACCACCAACTCTGGAAAAATGTTTTGCATTATCTGCTAAAGTTGAATATCTTCAGACTCTGAAATCTAGCAATTCCACCCAAGAGAAGTGTGTGCACGTGTATCAAAATAACTTCATAGCAAGAGTGCTGGGCGGGTTAATTCCAGCAGGCCTAGAATTAGCCTGAGCTCTTTTGCTAAATGTCCCGCATTACAACCTCCTGTGGCATGAAAACTACTGATTTATATTGTGGCTTTGTAACCATAGGTCTAAGAAGTTTGGGGGTGGTTTGTACCACCTTATCAACATGGTTTATTGATAAGAGTGATATTGACGATTCTCACCTGGTTCCATGAGACTAGCAGTTGCTGGTTATGGAGCAGGAATACGCCTACTTGACCAATAAAATGTAAAAAGTAATTGAGACTCCAGTTCATGCTCCCTGATTCTAAAGCGTTCCATGCACGCATTGATTCCTGAATGGAGAAAAGGAGTGTGTCCAGTATGGTCCTTACAGAGGGAGGACAATTCGAGCCTCCGTCTGGTCCCTCTGTACCCCTTGCTGTCATCTGTGACGTATATCCTTACTTTACTGCTTTGCCATAATAAATCCTTTTCCTGCAATAAACTGGAGACTTGTAAGCATTCAGACTTCGGGTCCTGTGAGTCTTCTCTAGCAACCAAATCTTGCTTAACGGCCAGTGGTATTGCAAAGCCTTTTTTGTAATAACCCAAAACTGCAAATGACCCAAATATTCATCAATAGCAGACTGGATAAATAAATCAGGCTATATTCATACAATTGAATACTGAACAGCAATGAAAATGACTGCTAACTACATACAGATCATAGATGCATCTTACAAACATTATGCTCAAAGAAGCCAGATACCAGAGAATCTGTTGAATACATGTTCAAATGTGTGTTTACATTTGTATAAAACAGTGCAAAAATAGACAAAAGTGAATCTAAGGTACACACTGGTCACCTCTGGAGGGCGGGGGTGATGGAGTCATGATTAGGAGAGGGGCTTGTGGGCCATGTTCTATTTCATAACCTGGGCTGTTTCCATGGGTATGTTCAGTGTGCTATAATTCATTAAACTTGTGATTTTCTGTGTGATATTATAATTTTTTAAAAAGCTTATTAAAGGGGCACCTGGATGGCTCAGTCGGTTGAGCGTCTGCCTTCGGCTCAGGTCATGATCCCAGGGTCCTGGGATCGAGTCCCGCATCGGGCTCCCTGCTCAGCAGGGAGTCTGCTTCTCCCTCTGCCTGCTCTGCCTGCCACTCCCCCTGCTTGTGCTCTCTCTCTTTCTGACAAATAAATAAATAAAATCTTAAAAAAAAAAAAGATTAGGGGCACCTGGGTGGCTCAGTCGTTAAGCGACTGCCTTCGGCTCAGGTCATGATCCTGGAGTCCTGGGATCGAGTCTTGCATTGGGCTCCCTGCTCGGCAGGGAGTCTGCTTCTCCCTCTGACCTCCCCTCTCTCATGCTCTCTCTCTCAAATAAATAAATAAAATCTTAAAAAAAAAAAAGATTAGGGGCACCTGGGTGGCTCAGTCGTTAAGCGACTGCCTTCGGCTCAGGTCATGATCCTGGAGTCCCAGGATCGAGTCCCGCGTCGGGCTCCCTGCTCGGCGGGGGGTCTGCTTCTCCCTCTGACCCTCCCCCCTCTCATGCTCTCTGTCTCTCATTCTCTCTGTCTCAAATAAATAAATAAAATCTTAAAAAAAAAAAAAAGAGAGGGCGCCTGGGTGGCTCAGTCGGTTAAGCGACTGCGTTCGGCTCAGGTCATGATCCTGGAGTCCCGGGATGGAGTCCCGCGTCGGGCTCCCTGCTCGGCAGGGAGTCTGCTTCTCCCTCTGACCCTCCCCCCTCTCATGCTCTCTCTCTCTCATTCTCTCTCTCAAATAAATAAATAAAATCTTTAAAAAAAAAAAAAGAGAGAGGGCGCCCGGGTGGCTCAGTCGGTTGAGCGGCTGCCTCCGGCTCAGGTCATGATCCTGGAGTCCCGGGATCGAGTCCCGCATCGGGCTCCCTGCTCAGCAGGGAGTCTGCTTCTCCCTCTGCCTGCTCTGCCTGCCACTCCCCCTGCTTGTGCTCTCTCTCTTTCTGACAAATAAATAAATAAAATCTTAAAAAAAAAAAAGATTAGGGGCACCTGGGCGGCTCAGTCGTTAAGCGTCTGCCTTTGGCTCGGGTCCAGGGGCCTGGGATGGAGCCCCGCGTCGGGCTCCCTGCTCGGCGGGGAGTCTGCTTCTCCCTCTCCCTCCGCAATTCCTCCCTCTTGTGCTCTCTGGCTCTCTCTATCTCTCTGTCAAATAAATAAGTAAATAAATCTTAAAAAATAAAATAAAATCTTTAAAATACTGCAGCAGACACCGCAGACCCAATAACAAAAGGAACAGATGAACTAAGCATTGGGAAAATCTCTCTCTCTCTTTTTTTAAGATTTTATTTATTTGAGAGAAAGAGAGAAAGTGTGTGAGACAGAGCGAGCATGAGCAGGGGGTAGGGGCAGAGGGAGAGGGAGAAACAGGCTCCCTGCTGAGCAGGGAGCCCGATGTGGGAGATGTGGGACTCCATCCCAGGACCCTGGGATCATGACCTAGGCTGAAGACAGATGCTTAACCGACTGAGCCACCCAGGCGCCCTGCATTGGGAAAATCTTAATAAATGTTGAATCTAGGTGGTGAGTATGTGTATGTTTATTACACAATTTTATTTATTTTTATGACTTTAAATATTTTCATAGTAAAAATGGGAAGAAAGATGTCAGGACTAGGTGGTTTTATAGCTGAGCGCTAGCTAGATTTTAAAGAATAAATATTTCCAATATTTAAATAGCGATGGCTTCACACATAAGATGAGCCCCCCCCAATTCATTGTATGAAGGTCAGACAACTTTTAAAACTTTTTTAAAAAAAACTAAAACATGCATGAAGAAAACTTTTTTAAAAAAACTATAACATGCATGAAGAAAAGTTTATAGTTGTGAGTACATAGCTGGGGGAATTTTTGCATGCTCAACACACTTGGGCACACGGATGAAAAAACAGAATATTACGAGCACCCGAGAAAACCCCTTCATGCCCATTTCTAGACAGTATCTCCTGCTGAAGATATTCAGTATGCTGAAGGCAAAATCTGATTTTAAAAAATAGTGCCAAAATAGGAAACTGCAGAATAAAAACTTAAATTGAGGCAAATTTTCTCTTTAAAAATGTTTTTATCTTATTTTAAGCTTTTATTTATTTATTTGGGAGAGAGAGAGAGAGAGATAAAGATAGCAACAGAGAGCATAAACAGGAGGAGAGGGAGAAGCAGACCCCCTGAGCAGGGAGCCCGATACGGGTCTTGATCCCAGGACTCTGGGATCGTGACCAGAGCCGAGGGCAGATGCTCAACCGACTAAGCCACCCAGGCGCCCCTCTTTTAAAAATTTTTTAAAAAGATTTTATTTTTAAATATCTCTACATCCACCGTGGGGCTCGAACTTACAACCCCCAAATCAAGGGTCGCTTGCTCCTCCGAATAAGCCAGTCAGGCACCCCAAATGGAAGCATATTTTCTAAATAAAATATCAGGAACTCGATTCCAGAATTATATTTTAGTATCTACACAACCACACACATATATTATTGATCATTTATTTGTTCACCATTATTTCTTGCACTCCTCCCAGTTCTTACTAGAATACATACTTTGCTAGTGGTTTTTTCAGTAAGAGATTGTGGGTGGTAAACAGTTTCGGCTTTTACATTTTTCTAAAATGTATTTATTTTAACCCTGCTCTTTGAAGAACATCTGAAGAATTTCAGGCTGCCAGGTGTTTTCCTTCAGCATTTTGAGTATGTGACACCATCACCCTCTGAAGTGTGCTGTTAACAGAAGCTCCGCTGTTGATCTGTCACTTGTGTGTGTGCAATTCATCATTCTCTCTGTATTTTCCTTTCTTGCTTACTGTGGTGCAGTTATGCTACGGTGTTTCTGGGTAGAGAGTTATTTTTATTTTCTTGCCAATCATTCAGTGAGGTTTTCCATTCAAGTTTTCATTCATATCATTTCTCGAAAATTATCAGTCATTTCATTTTCAAACATTGCCGTTCACCCTGTTTTCTTCTGCATCTTCCACTGGCTAGACTTCTAAACTTCTCATTCTACCCTCCACGATCCTTCTTTCAGAATTTGCTCCTTTGGTCTTATTGTGCCATGATCTAGAAACTTCTCTCTCAGTGCTCTTTCAAGTCGTTAATCCTCTCTCTTAAGATACATCCAGTATACCATTGCAATAATTTATTGAGGGTTATTATGATTATTGTTTTACTTTCAATAATTATATGTTTCACTTTCAAGATTTCCAATTTGTTTTTTTTCCCCAAATCTTCCTGTTCTTGTTTTGTAAATACTACTTCCTTCCTCATGTCTTTAAGCAGTTAACGTATTATTTTTAAGTTCTCAGATTGATCTCTACATCCTCAGATTCTTTGATTTGTTGAAATTCTTTGATTTGTTGAATTTACCAACTTTTTAAAAATGATAATACACTTCTTCATGTGCGTAGAACATTTTAAAGAGCTAGCCTTGCTTGGTAGTTGTTCTTCATAGGTGCCCTTACTTTTCACATGATCTAGATTTACCTCAGCCCTGGTCCAGATGGGCTTCACTGGTCCAAACCTGGTCTTATATAAGCAGATCAATCTGAATCTTGTTCTCTATATTAATGGTTCAATTTTGGACTTTACATGAATATTGTATAGACTCTGTTCCTATGTTCCATCTGCTTTTTTACTTTTCACATATAAGCTCAATGTTCTCAAAAACAAAATCCACATCCAAAACATTTAATACACTACATATGTTATTTAAGAAGAAGCTGCATTTTTTTTTAGATAATCAATTTGAGGGTAAATGACTAAAGACCTACGAACTACAGGGGGGTAAATGACACCAGGCATCTGCTGGTTCGCCACAAATCTCTTCTCACTGACGTAATTTATGTCTATGAATGAATCTAAAGTACTGTGCTTCCATGACGCAAGCCCCTTGTAGTATCTCCATTCCAGATCCCTTAGATCCATGAATTGTTTTTCTGCAAAGAATCGTATTTTCAAAGAATTACATGAAGCTGTTATTTAACCTTCAGTTATTCAGAGATGCTTCATGGACAGAATGAACCTTTGATGAACTTGAGTTTCCTTCTCCCTTCTGGTAGAAAGCTGTTTCTAGAGCTTTATAAATGAAGTGGGCACCTATGGTGTTCATCTGATCTAAAGTCCTCCTCCAAATGGGAAACTGGGTGGGCCTGGTTAACTGGGCTGGAGTGGACACTGCAGGGCCATAGCAGGTGGAGGGGCTCCCAATTCAGTGCCTGGATACTAATAATGGACAAATGGAGAGATCTACAGAGCACCAAGATCAAGCCGGAGGAGAAAAGGATCGTAATGAGGGCTTAAAACAAGGACAAAGATTAGTCAGAAGTATATAGATTGCTAGTGTCATTTCTTCCAAGATGCTGGTGTAAGCCCTGGGTATAAAAGGCAGTGGCTACCTACTCTTTCAGGACCTACCAACTTCAGGTGTCACTAGTAATTACAATCCCTTCAAGAAGCCAATGAACCATGGAAAGTCAGGCCAAGATACACTGCATATTCTCCTACTCAGCATTTTCCTTTCCCTTCCTTTCAGTTTCCTTAATGACTACCTAAAATGTAAACCACCACCACCACCCAAAAAAGAACAAAACAAAGAGCAAGGCCTGAGGCAGAGACTTGAGTATAAAACCAGAGGCCAGAGTCAAGGAGATGAGTGTGAGGAGTACAAGGAGAACAATGGGTACAGCAAACAAGCAGGAAGGCTGGTTTAATTCTCTCTTATCATTCTCCCTGTATGGTGATATTTGAGCAGATCAGCTATGGTCCAGATATGGCCCCTGTGCCAATCAGGCCTCCATCCCTGTCCTGGAAGAGCCTGAGTTTCGGTATATATTCTGTACATGTCTGAAATAGGAGACTGGGACCAGGGACTGTTCCTTGAGTTCATACCTTCCCTAGTGGAACAGATACTGGAGCAAGCTACTGGTGTTGAACATTGGTAGGCAACAGTGTCTCCTTAAGGGCAATTACCAAGTGTCAGGGAGTTTGACAAGATCTTGGCAGGCTTGGCATTGGAAGATCTGGTTATAGAAGGAAGGAAAGGGATATTTGACAAGAGAAGGCCACAGAGTTGATGATTTTGATTACTACAGAGCTTTAGATTGTGATCTATGGTAGATACTATAGGTTGGCTCACTGCACATCCATTGCAATCCTCTTTTGCCTTCCTCTACTACAGAGGGTAAAAAGCTAAGATTTCAATGCAGTAAAGGGTGGCTATTGGACACAATTCTGACCAATGAGATGTAGGGAGAAGTCACTGGAGGAGGAGAGTTCTGAGAAAGTTTTGCTTCCCTATTAAAAGAGGACAGAAGTAGCCAATGTGGCCCTTCGTCTTAGCCCCTTTTCCTGCCTGGAATGTGGCCATAGTACCTGGAGGTGAAGGAGACATCCTTTGGCCATGAAGACAAAAGCCATACACAAAAAGTTGGTGGAGCCTGGGTCCTTGACAATATCAAAAAGCATTGCTCCAAAACTTGTCTGCCTACTTCCAGACTTCTAAGTATATAAGAAAAATAATCTTTATTTGGTTTCTCTGTCATTTTTCGTCAAACACATTCCTAACCTACATGGTCCTACAGAATTTAGCCTGAGCAAGAGGAGCTGGTATGATAGAAGAACAAAATGGCAACACCCATTCTCTTTTCTTTCCCCAGCGTTTGGTGCTAATAAGCATATGTTCTATAATATTCTTTGATACACCAAGAGTCCTAAAGTTCTCCTGGGCTGAGAATACTTTAGGGACTGGCTGGCTGATAAAATTATAGTAATACTGGGCAATATAAGAGAATAAAAGATGAATTGCTGCAATACCAATTAAACCTAAGAAATTACTGGATATTCTTCATATGGATGCCTACCTGGCTTCACGCATATTCCTTGAATAGACAGGATATGTACTTGAAATTCTACCTATAGGATCTGAGGAAATGAAGTCATGAAGACAGAGAAGAAACTCCGACAGAGTCTGGAAGGCCACAAGAGAGACCTCTAGAAGTTAGGTAGCCAGGAGGCAAGCCATGCGTTGGGAAGAAAGGACAATTTGGCTCCTGTGGATGGCAAAACCATAAACATCCTATCAAACATCCAAAGCCCTCAGTACTTTTTCAATAGGCTCTTTGGCAGTACTAATTGATTCCTAATACTTTCCATGCGTTTTCCTCTCTGGTCCCAGACTTTACCTTATGCACTTCTGTGGATTATCTAGGTCATTCTTATAATTGCCATGATTTCTACTTCTGCCTGGGTCCCAGAACACACAAAGTATAACTCTATCAAAGGGATTTAAAACCTGCATTAGATTCTGTCAAGACATTAGTGTGGGGAGTTACAGCAAAGACTGTTCCAGCATCTTGGACCAAATGTGAGCACAGTAATCAATCTATGCCTTTGAATTTGTTCCTCTACCTCTCCCACTACTTTTAGTATAAAAATGGTGCTGTCAAAATATTTGCTGTGCAAATGGTTTTATCTTGAGTCAAGAACCTACTTCAGGAAGTTTCAAATATTTTATGTCATTGACTTAATCTATTTTTTTTACAGCTACAAAGAATGACAAATTATTACCTCCCTCAAATGAAGGAAAATGAAGACCTTAGAAGACACCCCCTTCTCATTGAAACTCACCATCATATATTTTATATATTTTTAACTTTCTCTGAATAGTCTCTGTTTTTTAAGGAACATCTTCCTATTAAAGTGTGAGAAATGAAGGGAGGAGTTTCCTCTTGTTGTTTGTAGAGATGTATCAGTAAAGAAAGAGTAAAGGTTCCTGAAAAAAATATCTAAAAATACCCCTCTCAATTGCACTAAAGGAAAGATACTTAAGAAAAATAAGCCATTATTCAGTAAATATTTAGCTAAGTTCATAATAGTTATGGGTGACTTAGGGTCCAAGTTTAACTAGCTAATTTTATAAAGGTGACTTTAAGTACCACATCCATAATACTCCTTTGCGAGACTAGACCTGAGACTGGACCCTGGAATGTTCGGGTCTCTGTTCTCTACCTCACATTGGCACTGTAGGCAGCAAGCACTTCAGCCATGAGTCCCAGGACTGCAAGATTCCCATGGGTCACCATTTGACTATTTTGGCTCTCATAACCTAAATAAACCTTGCAGTAAGATTTCCACGAATTTCCCCCCACAGAGCCTCAACTGTTTAGATTACCTGGATCAACTAAGAAGTACTTAGCAATTTTGTCTTCAAAGATAAAATTTTCCGGCCTGATCCTGGAAATGCCGAGCATGTGTAATATGTTGGCACTCTGAGTCTTCTCGTCTATGGGGACGGGGACTGGTGACAAAGATTTGGAGTGATCGATGAGAATCTCATAGGGAAAAGTGTGTGCAGGAGGAGGAATCCCACATTGAAAGAGCCTCTGCTGGGATCTGGTGAGTCTCTCCACCGGAGAGAGTGAGCTGGTCAACAAGCTTTGGTACAGCAGTTCGGTCATAGAGTCTGGTTTCTCCTCTTCTTTTCTCACCACCTTGCACACGAAAACAGGCTGGAGGTGTTCTCCCTTCACATCATCAGTTCCACTGGTGAGTGACATGGCATTCACATTTTGACTAAGCATTTTCTGAGCTTCACTAGGTGAAATACTGTGAGTTTCTAGGAGATTTGATTTCTTGCTGTCCTTATTAAAATCCTCAACAAAAGCATACAATTCTGGCAGCTGTGGAGGGGAAGAGGTGGGAAGTCATGAGATTGGCTGACAATGTAATTGGTAGACCCCAAAACCCTAGAACAAAAAGGATACTAAGTAACCATGAAAACAGAAGCATCTGTCTTTGGAAGATATTTTTGCCTAACTAACCCGGTTAAGGGTGGCAGTGTCAAATCTCACAGTCATTCCCAGAAAGGGGTATTATTTAGATGCACCACTTAAACCATGAAATGGGCCCGTCAGACTTGGACCCTAAAGTCTGTAAGATCTTTCTAATGTAAAGTATGATGAGCTGCCATGGAGAGAGAGAGAGCTGTGGAGGGTTGCAACCTTTGTTTTGAGTAAGGCTACGTTTTTTTTTAAGGAAGAAAGAGAGCCAGATAATGCAGATATCAAAGCTTCATCCTGGTGTGCAAAGGGTTCAGAATGTTCGGGAATGCAGTGCAAAGGCAGCTCTAATAGTCCTCATTCGCTGGAATATTTTACCAAAGCAAGTAGATACATTTGCGGAGTGTTTGGCAATAGTTGCTGGCAGAGAAGACAACAAAGATTTCCTCAGAGTACCTTCCTTATCTAAAGTCCTATACTGAAGGAATAAAATCTCACTTTCTAGAGCATCTTGCTTACTAACTCCATTATTCCTAAGGAACTAGTTGGAAGGCCAGAAAGGCCAAAGTGAGAGCCCAAATTTAGGTCATTGGCCCCAGTGCAGTTTCCCGTCAATCCTAGGCTGTTCTGTGCAAGAGCAACAAATACAAAGTGGGCTGAGGTGGGTGAATGGCTTTTTAACAACTGCCATTATCGTGAAAACAATTTAGCTCTCGCACTTTCCTGCCCGAGGAAGTGCTTCATTTCACTGTGACAAAAGAGCATAAGTCTTCCTGGGGCCCCCCAAGTATGCCACCAGGTATTCAGTAGCTCAAATTTTCACCATTTTTGAAATGTCAAGTTTCCCCTGTGGAGTATTACAGAATTGTAAGCACGTACTGAACATCTGAGAGACTCTGCCGCCTCCCCGTCTTCATCTGGATTGGTGTCACTACTGAGAAACATTATGAGGGGATTTTATTCTCTAATTCCTGAGAAAGCAATAGAAGAGAAGATGGAGTGAAAGGTCAACAATCCAGCAAAGTACAAGGCGGGAGGGTTGGGGATGGGTAATACTTTTTATGTCCCCAGAACTTTGTAAGTGGAACACTTTTAAAATTTTATACCATTTAAAATTTTCTTTTGTTTTCTTCTTACCCTAGGTCTATCAAATTACTCACATGCCAACCAAATATTTTCTCTGAAACACCTCAAATTCGTATATGACATATATGCTCAGGCATTTAATACTAATTCAAAGAATCCTATATGGGTTGTTTAGTATTTTTGTCTTACATATTTTTTTTGTCTTACATATTTTGATCCACTTCCAGTTTATCTAAAGAAAAACTCCCTTATTCCTTACCCAGGAAAAGTGCTTTTTATTCAGGAGGAAAAAGCTAATAAAACAATAGCAGCAATTAACCTTTTGAAATGATTTGCTTTGGGCCAGATGTACCAGTCCGCATTTTACAGATAGAATTGTGTTTAATCCCTTTGTGAGGAGTTAGAGACATCCACAGAATCTTTACCATTGGTCTCATCAGTAAGTGGCAGTTCAGGATGCTCCCACATTTTTAAAAAAGATTTTATTTATTTAGAGAGTGAGAGAGCGAGTGGGGGGAGGGGCAGAGGGACAGGAAGACAGAATCTCAAGCAGAACCCCCCACTGAGCGTGGAGCCTGAGGTGGGGCTCGATCCCACCACCCCAAGAGCATGACCTGAGCCAAAACAAGAGTCGGGTGCTCAAGCGAGCCACCCAGGCGCCCCTGTCTGCTCCCACATGTGACCCTGGGTTGGCTTTATGCTTGTCTTTGACTGGCAGCATGAGGTATAAGTGACATTGTGTGGGTGCCAGAGCCTAGGCCATAAGCTTTGCAGCTTCACTTCACACTCCTGGAATCCCAAGCCACCATGCAAAGAGGTCCAGCTACCCTTCTAGGAACCCCATGGGGAGCTGAGAGCCAGCACCAACCACTAGACATGTATGTGAGGCCATCTTGAATCACCCAGCCCCATTCACGCCTCCAAATGGCTACAGCTGCCTGAGCAACTCCAGATGAGCCCAAATGGAGAACAACAGCCACCCAGCTATGCCAGCCAACAGCAAAATTATGGCAAATAATGAATTATAGATGTTTCAAGACACTAAGGTTTGAGTGGACTGTTAGTTACACAGCAATAAATAGCAGATAAACCTCACAATACTTCACATTCTTGGTTTAATTTATTCCAGTGAATCCTCTGTTGGAGATAAGGGAGTGTATGAGGGAAAATATCTTCCTGGGTACCACTGCATCCAGACTGGTAACTGCAATAATTGGATGAGTATCAGAGATGAGCCAACAATACTCTTGGTGTTTGGGATGAAGTAAAAATAATTAGGTTCTTCCTCTTTTCCAAGCAAAACAGAAAAGCCCAGAATGAATACATTTATATATGAATATGTTTATATTCATTCTGGGTTTTTCTATTTTGCTTGAGAAGAAGGAAAAAGTAATATATATTTGAATATATATTCATTCTGGGATATCTATTTATCTAACTATCTATCTACCTATTACTTGGATATACATATATCCAAATATATTACAGTCACTAGTGAGTACACTATATCAATATATATGACCAAAAAAAGCACAATGTAATGCAGCGTGATGACCCCCTTTCCTACATTTGCACAGCGGCTTCATAGATATGTCTATCGCTGACCAGTTAAAATAAGACTTGATTGTGCTTTCCTTTTTTTGACTGTACTTTCCTTTTGTTAGTTCTTGCAAAGGAAAACATTTCTCTAACTCGCTTCATTTAAAACCTCATTGTCTCCTGGGCAGCCATTACCTCTGTCTTCCAGTGGTAACACCCACCATGAGAGGGTTGCCTTTTCCCATGACCAATGGACAATACATTTTTTTCCTTTTTCCTCCCCCTAAAGAGAGTTTGACTTAACCCCCAACTACACACACATGCTGAACTTTAATCAGAATTACTGATGCAGATAAATGATTTCCAACTTCAGTGGCCAATCTGACAAATCTGTACTCATTTCATTACAATAAGATTGACAACAGGGAGTGGAACACAAGGAAGGTTAGATTCCTGGTGATTCTCTTTGCAGAATTACTATGGAGGACACCTCCCTTTTGTTGAAGAGTCAGGGTCAGGATTCAGAATGCTATAATAGATCACTAGCCAAAGATGCTTTTATCCACTCTAATGCTGACTTCACTAACATGCTTTTCACTCAATGCTCTTGGCTGGAGCCAAGACAATGACTAAACCTAGATTAGCCCCTTAATCCAACTTCTCACGGAGAGTGTTCCTGGAGAGGTCATGAAAATATAACCAGTGGGCCTGTTACAGATTCATGCAACTTGAAGGAGCCTCTGTAGGGGCTCTTCAGTACTTCTATTCATCTTTTATTATTCCTAGAAATTCCCACAATAAATTCTAGTTTTCCTGAGAAGAGCCAGGGCATCTCACAGGAACTCCCTCGGGTGGCATCCTCTTCTCCAGTTGTATTCACATGCAATTCTTCATCCTGCCCTCTGATCCAGAAGGAAGAGGCTCCCTGCTCATCTAATGGTAGCATTCTCTCTCCTACCCAGGGGGTATATTCTATTCTCCTCTTAACTCTTGTGCAAAATTTCCCTGGCACTGGGAAAACAACTTTCTCCTCTTTGCTTCTCCACCATTCCCTTACCCTCAATCTCATGTTCCCCCATGGCTTCTTCCTTTCTTTACAAACATGTAAAATCTTTTTCATTTCGGAGAAAAATACAACTTCTCTTTTCTTCTATCATACCACTAACTCTCCAATTTTATCTCTCTTTTACTTCTGCACTTGCTATTTTTATATACTCATGATCGAATCTCCAGTATAATGACATTAGCTTCCACTCTTCTTGATGAACCAAAATTGAATTTTTTTAAAGTAATCTCTACACCCAACATGGGGCTCAAACTCACAACCCTGAGATCAAGAGTCACAAGCTCTTCCTACCGAGCCAGCCAGACAACCCCCAAAACTGAATTCTTGAAGGCAGTATTGACTTCTTAATCATCAATTCTAAAGTAGTTTTTACAGTCCTCATTTTTATCCATCTCAACTCTTTTATTCATTTATTTTTTTTAAGTAGGCTCCATGACCGGCACAGAGCTCCATGTGGGGGCACAATCTCATGACCCCCAATCTCATGAGATCAAGAGTCGGATGCTGAACCGACTGAGCCACCCAGAATGAAGCTGGACCCCTACCTCAATCCATAAAATGAAATTAACATAAAATGGATTATAGACCTGAATGTAAGAGGTAAAACTATAAAACTCCTATAAGAACATGGGAGTAAATTTTCATGATCTTGAGTTAGGCAATGGCTTCTTGGATAGAACACCAAATGCACAAGCTAAAGAATAATACAATAGATAAATTGGAACTTCATCAATTAAAATTTCTGTGCTTCCAAAGACACCCTAAAGAAAGTGAAAAGATAAGTCACAGAATGGGAGAAAATGTTTGTAAATCATATATCTGACAAGTGACTTGTGTCCAGAATGTACAAAGAACATTTACAACTCAATAATACAAATAACTTGATTTAAAAATGGACAAGAGATTTGAATAGAGATTTCTGCAAAGAAGATATACACATGACTGATAAACACGTGCAGAGATACTCAACATCATGAACCATCAGGAAAATGCAAATTTAAGCCACAATAAGATATCTTTCACTCCCACTAGGATGGCTATAATAAAGACAGATAATAACAAGTGTTAGCAAGGATTTAGAGAAATTGGAACCATCACACATTGGTGGAAATAAAATATGGTGTGGTCATTTTGAAAAACAGTTTGGCAGTTCCTCAAAATGTTAAACACAGAGCAGCCATATGACCCAGTTGTTTTACTCCTAGGTATATACCCAAGAGAAATAAAAACACAATCCACCCAAAAATTTATATATGAATATTCACAGCAGTATGATTCATAATAGCCAAACAGTGGAAACAACCCAAATGCCCATCACCTAATGAAAGGATAAACAAAATGTGGTATTTCCATACAATAGAATACTACTCATTGATAACAAGGAACGAAGTTCTGATACATGCTACAACAGGATAAACCTTGAAAAATTAGGCTAAGTGAAAGAAGCAATTCACAAAAGGTCACGTATTGTATGATTGCATCTATATGGAATGTATAAAATAGGCAAATCCATAGAGACAAGAAGTAGATTAACAGAAACTAGCCTAAGGCTGGGGGGCATGCAGGAATGGGGAGTGACTGCTAATCAATATGGGGTTTCTTTGGGGGGGGGTGATAAAAATTCTAAAATTGATTGTGTGATGGTTGCACAACTCTCTGAATATACTTAAAATTGCTGAATTGTGACTGGAAGAATTTAATGGTATGTGAATTGTTTGTCAATAAAACTATTAAAAATGATCTGGAAGGAAAATGATAGCTATGAAAGATAGACTAAGGAGATGCAACATATTTAACTGGTTACCCCAAAAGAAAAAAACCCCAAATCATGGAATAGAAAAATATTTAGAAATAAAATTCTAGAAAATTTTCCTGGAATTAAGGATTTAAATCTACATATTAAAATATCAGAATGGCTAGCACTAAAACATATTCTAGTAAAGTAATTGAGTTTCAGGAAAAAAAGAAATGAAGTCTCAGTTTTATCTATAGCAACAGTCAGACAAAAAGACAAAAAAGCAAAACAAAGTTTGAGTCAAGGATTTTTCTATTTATCCAAGCTATGTTTGAAAGAATAAAAGCTCAAGAAAAATTTTTGATCTTGCAAGAACTCAGGAAATATTGTTCCCATGAGTCCTTCCTGAGAGAACTACCTGTTGATGGACTTCAGGCAGCCAAGAGATGAATGGACTTCAGAAGTAAAGGATCTTCCAGCAGTAGGGCAAAGTTGCTTGTAAGGGAAAATTACAAATGCATATACTCTCTGAACCTAGGATTCCCACTTCTAAATACTATATATTCTTACATTTGAAAAACATATTTTCATAGGCGACAATGAAACATAACTGAGGTTATTCACTGCAACACTGTTTATAACAGCAACAGACTGAAAACAACTTGAGGGTCCTAAGAGAATGAGGGCTCCAAACAAACTCAATGTCCATCCACAGTATAAAGGATAAGTTGTGTTTTTTCATACAACAGAATAATCTTCAGCAAAAGATTCTATACTTTATGTTACAATGCATGTAACACTCAAATATAAGCAAACTTAATCTATAAGGTTAGGAGCCAAGATAGTTTTTACCTTGGGAGGGGTCAGTGCTGGAACATGAGAATTCCATAGCTCTGGTCATGTTTTGTTTACTTGATCTGAATGCTACTTGTGTTTAACTTACAGAAATCCACTGAGCTTTATCTCTATAATCTGTGCACATTTTCATATGTATGTTAGACATTGGGGCACCTGGCTGGCTCAGTCAGAAGATCATATGACTCTGGATCTCAGGGTCGTATGTTCAAGTCCCACTTTGGGCAGAGAGATTACTTAAGTAAATAAAAATTTTTTTGAAAAAGATATCAACAGAAACTTTATCTAAGATGGAGAAAAACAGTTTCCAGGGAAAAGGGAAGAAAGTCAAGAAAAATCCATTCACAGTGTTTGTGGGCAACCAATGGGTCTGGATGTAACTGTCAATACTGAAGGATTAATGATAATGGAAAGGATCCAGTATGATAAATAGATGTCACAAAGTAGGAAAAAAACACATTGGAAGAGAAGTATAAAATAAGCAAAATCTAGGTTAAGGATGTTCTATGACAAAACATGAGGAACCATAGTTGATAATCATTGACTGTGTAACTGTTTCATTGAAATTTATGATATTTTTCTACTTTTCTTCAGTTTTTAAATTATATTTTTATCTCCACATTTTGTTTTTGCAATTCTACTTTTGTTTGCAATTTGTCATAAATAATTACCTAAATGCTTAGTTTATGGAAGAATTATTCAAGGAAACAGGCAATTTTATAATCAAAATTCTCCATGCTCTCAGTAATGTATAGAATTGTTGAATCACTATATTGTACGTTATATTCTATGTTAACTATACTAGAATTAAAATAAAAAGCTTAATAAAAAAAATTAAAAAAAATTCTCCATGCTCTGAAAGAAAATAAAACGTGGGTTCTGTGAAAAAGAAGGGATAAGACAATAGAATATATTAGGAAAAAAAGAATGAAGGCATTAAGACTATAAGAAGATGATAATTATAAAAAATAGTAAAGAACATATACTTGGTCCTACTAAAGAAGAAAACAGAACAAAATATTAAAAGGTATAATTTTTTAACTTTGCTAAATGAAAGGCCCATAATAGTTCATCATGACTGAGAAAGTAATAAGAATGATAGAGATGGAGCCACATATTGTCAAGGAAAATAATAATCACAAACACATATAGCGTTTACAATGTGCCAGACACTGCTCTGAGTTCTTTTATATATTAACTAACTTGATATTCATAAAAATGAGTAGATGCGGGGCGCCTGGGTGGCTCAGTTGGTTAAGCGACTGCCTTCAGCTCAGGTTATGATCCCAGGGTCCTGGGATAGAGCCCCGCATCGGGCTCCCTGCTCTGCGGAAAGCCTGCCTCTCCTTCTCCCACTCCCCCTGCTTGTGTTCCCTCTCTCGCTGTGTCTCTCTCTGTCAAATAAATAAATAAAATCTTTAAAAAAAAAAAT
Organism: Neomonachus schauinslandi; assembly: GCF_002201575.2. NCBI lineage: Eukaryota > Metazoa > Chordata > Mammalia > Carnivora > Phocidae > Neomonachus > Neomonachus schauinslandi. The sequence continues at coordinate 26,791,173 of NC_058415.1, forward strand.
GAGTAGATGCTATTATCAGCCCCACCTTACAAACTGGGGACTGAGGTATAGGTAGGTTAAGAATACAGTTAAGACTCCAAAATGGTGAAGATAAAAACATTAAAATTATTTCATATCGATGAGCTGTTGGGAATAAAGGCAAACTTACAGGACATTTGGGAGAATACAGCCTTCTTGGCAATCTGGCAATATCTATTAACATTCAAAATGGTGTTTGTTTTTTTTTAATGACTGTACAGTTGCGTTTCTTGAAATTTTTCCTGCAGAAAGTGTTGGCCAACTGTATAAATTATGAACCAAGTTCTTCATGCAGCATTGTTTATATTAACAAGAAATAAGGAGAATTAAGATAATGTGCAGAAGAAAATCTGAGGTAAGGCAGACAGATGCAGAGAAATTCCTGGTGCCAGTCCATTTCCTGGTGCCCGTCACTCCTGAAACTGGCACCATGGTGTACCTTCTGCATTGTAGTTATGTTTGCCAAAAATTTCCCTTTGCTTATGATCATTTATATTTGGGTTTCTGTCCTCCCCAGCCCAATTCTGATCAATATATTTGATGTATAAAGAGTTTTTTAAATCATTAAGAAAAAGATGAACAACTCATTAGAAAAAAAATAATGGAAAAATAGTCAAAGGGCTTGAAGAGGAAATTCTCACAATTAAGCATGAACAAAGTCAGTAAACATAAGGATATACTCAATTCACAGGAAATTACAGGCAAAAGCATGTAAAATGACATTTTAACATTATCAGGTTGGTAAATGTCAATATAGTGATAATGTCCATTTATTGGGAGGGTGGAGAGAAACTGGCACTCTCATTCAATGTTAGAGGGAGTGAAAATTGTCCAAACTTTAGAGAAAAATCTGTCAATGTGCACTAGAATATGTGGGCTCTTAGAACTAATAGTGCTATTTCCTGGGATATGTGCTAAAGAATAACCAGAAAATTGGGTAAAGGATATTCATTTTCAATTGCTCATAATATTAAAAAGCTGAAATAGGTAATTAAATCAGTAAGAGATTAACTTTTTAAAAATCGTTTAAACTACGATGCCATGTAACCATTAAAAAGGAAAAGGTAATTTAAAAACTATTTTTCTTGGAGGGGACGATGGTGACAGAGTAGGAGGCATTAGGTTTGCCTTGTCCCACAAATACAACTAGATAACTATCAAATCACCCTAAATACCCCAGAAATCGATTATAAGACTGGCAGAACAAACTCCACACCCAAATGTGGAGAAGAGGCCACATCGAAGAAGGTAGGAAGTACAGAGACACATGGCTTGGGAGAAAAATGGGTAGTGGCTGCTGTGATGGGGAGAGAGCCGCAGTCATGAAGAAGTGCAAGAGAGAGACCAGCACACAGGAGGAGAGGTAAACGAATTCCCACAGCAATTGGCTTGGAAAGCAAGAGGGCCTGACTTTTGTGAGTTCTTATAACCAGCGAGGCTTAGAACCTGGAGTTTCAAAGGTCAGTGTGCTTGGCTCTGGGAGAGCTCAAAGGACATTAGGGCTGCTCTTGGAGAGAAGGTAGAGCAAATAGTCCATGGACACACAGCATGGAAACAGCAATCTGAAAAGCACCTGGGGCATACAGTGGGGAGGTTAGTTGCTCATCTCAGAGCTGTCCCAGAGAGACAGTATTCCCAGAGAGACCCCTCTGGGAACAAAGGAACTAGCCAGCACTGTTTCCCTCCCCCACCCCTCAGCACAAACACAGACCCACCTGCAGGAACCAACAATGCACCAACACTCACTACCTAACTTGCTTACACCAAGCCCTGCCCATCTTGCACTGGAAATGCCCCACCCCCCAGTAATACTTGCCTCAATCCCAGCACAGCTGGCTCCCTCTCCCAGAAGACTGGCCCAAACCCCTGCCAGTACCATGTGTCCTGACCTGAGAGCTTTGTGAGGCCTTGGCTCCAGTGGTGGTGGCAACAGGTCTCATTTTGCAAGCAGGCCAGAGCTTACCTAGTTAAAACATGCCATATTCAGGCCAGGGACCAAACACTGCCCACGACAGGCAAAAAGAGCCCCTGCCAGTGACTGGCACAAAGGATAAAGTGGCCAGAATACAAAAGCAGAGTGTACACAGCACATACTGGAGACACTCCCTGAAGCACCAGGCCCTGGGGGAAGAACAGACACAGTACAGGAGGCACTACAGGACCTCTTCTTCAGAAGGCCATTACCCTCAAGAACAGGAGACGTAGCTAACTTTCCTAACACAGAAACAGGCACAGAGACTTAGACAAAATGAGAAGACAGAGAAATTTGTCCCAAATGAACAAACAGGACAAGGCCATGGACAGAGATGTAAGCAAAACAGATATAAGTAACATGCCTAATGGAGAATTTAAAGCAATTATCATAAGGATACTCACTGGACTTGAGAAACGAGTGGAGGACATCAGTGAGACTATTAACACAGAGATAAGGAATAACATAGCAGAGATAAAGGACTCAATAAACAAATTAAGAAACAGGCTTAATGGAATGAACAGCAGGCTGGAAGAAGCAGAGGAACGAATTAATGACCTAGATGACAGAGTAACGAAGACTAAACAAGCTGAACAAAATGGACTAAATGCTCCAATCAAAAGATACAGGGTGACAGAATGGATAAAAAAATAAGACCCATCTATATGCTGCCTACAAGAGACTCATTTTAGACCTCAAGACACCTGCAGATTGAAAGTGAGGGGATGGAGAAACATTTATCATGCAAATGGATGTCAAAAGAAAGCTGGAGTAGCAATACTTATATCAGACAAACTAGACTTTAGAACAAAGACTGTAAAAATAGACAGAGTGACACTATATAATAACAAAGGGGACACTCCAAGAAGATATAACAATCGTAAATATTTATGCACCCAAATTAGGAGCACCCAAATACATAAAACAATTAATAACAAACAAAAGGAACTAATCCACAATAATACAATAATAGCAGGGGCCTTTAACACCCCCTTTATATCAATCAATGGATAGATCATCCAAACAGAAAATCCACAAAGAAACAGTGGCTTTGAATGACACACTGGTCCAGATGGACTTAACAGATATATTCAGGACATTCTCCTAAAACAGCAGAATACACATTCTTTTCAAGTGCACATGGAGCATTTTCCAGAATAGATCACATATTAGGCCACAAAACAAGCCTCAACAAATTCAAAAAGATTGAAGTCATACCATACATCTTTTCTGACCACAACACTATGAAAACTAGAAGTCATCCACAAGAAAAAATCTGGGAAGAACACAAATACAAGCTACTAAACAATGAATGGTGAACCAGGAAATAAAACAAGAATAAGAAAGTACATGGAAGCAAATGATAATGAAAACACAATGGCTCAAAACTTCTGGGATACAACAAAAGTGGTTCTAAGAGAGAAGTATATAGAAATACAGGCTTATCTCAAGAAGCAAGAAAAATCTCAAGTAACCACAACCTAACATTATACCTAAAGGAGCTGGAAAAAGAATAAACAAAACCTAAAACCAGCAGAAAGAAGGAAATAATAAAAAAATTAGAGGAGAAATAAATGAAATAGAAACTAAAAAAAACCCAATAGAAAAGACCAATGAAACCAGGAGCTGGTTCTTTGAAAAAAAAAAATCAATAAAATTGATAAAACTCTAGCCAGACTTTCAAGAAAAAAAGAGAAAGGACAACCCCTCCCCCCCCAAAAAGAGAAAGGACCCAAATAAATAAAACTACAAATGAGAAAAAAATAACAACACACACCACAGAAATACAAACAATTATAACAGGATATTATGAAAAACTATGGGGCGCCTGGGTGGCTCAGTCTTTAAGCATCTGCCTTTGGCTCAGGTCATGATCCCAGGGTCCTGGGATCGAGCCCGTCAGGCTCACTGCTCAGCGGGAAGCCTACTTCTCCCTCTTCCACTCCCCCTGCTTGTGTTCCCTCTCTGGCTGTGTCTCTCTCTGTCAAATAAATAAAATAAAATCTTTAAAAAAAAAAGAATATTATGAAAAACTATATGCCAACAAATTGGACAACCTGGAAGAAATGGATAAATTCCTAGAAACATACAACTTACCAAAACTGAAATAGAAGGAAATAGGAAACTTGAACAGACTGGTAACCAGCAATGGAATTGAATGAGAAACCAAAAAACTCCCAGCAAACAAAAGTCAAGGACCAGATGGCTTCACAGGCTAATTTTACCAAACGTTTAAAGAAGAGTTAATACCTATTCTTCTCAAACTATTCCAAAAAAAATAGAAAAGGAAGGAAAACTTCTAAATTCACTCTATGAGTACAGCATTACCCTGATACCAAACCAGATAAAAACACCACAAAGAGAACTACAGGCCAATATCTTAGATGAACATAGATGCAAAAATCCTCAACAAAATACTAGCTAACTGAATCCAACAGTACATTGAAAAAAATCATTCACCACGATCAAGTGGGATTTATTCCTGGGTTGCAAAGGTGGTTCAATATTCACAAATCAATCAATGTGATACATCACATCAGTAAGAGAAAGGATGAGAACCATATGATCATTTCAACAGATGCAGAAAAAGCACTTGACAAAGTACAACATCCATTCATCATAAACTCTCAACAAAGTAGTTTAGAGGGAACATACCTCAACACAATAAAGCCTATATATGAAAAACCGACAAATAATATCCTCATCGGGGAAAACCTGAGAGCCTTTCCCCTAAGGTCAGGAACAAGACAAGGATGTCCACCCTCACCACCTTTACTCAGCATAGTACTAGAAGTCCTAGCCACCACAATCAGACAACAAAAAGAAATAAAAGGCATCCAAATTGGTTAGGAAGAAGTAAAACTTTCACTATTTACTGTGACATGATACTATATATAGAAAATTCAAAAGACTCCACAAAGAAACTGCTAGAACTGATAAAAAATTCAGTAAAGTTGTAGGATACGAAATTAATCTACAGAAATCTGTTGCATTTCTATACACCATAATGAAGTAGCAGAAAGGGAAATTAAGAAAACAATCCCATTTACAATTGCACCAAGAATAATAAAATGCCTAGGAATAAACCTAACCAGAGGTGAAAGACTTATACTCTGAAAACTATAAAACACTGATGAAGGAAATTGAAGATGACATAAATGGAAAGACATTCCATGTTCATGGATTGGAAGAACAAATACTGTTGAAATGTCTATACTACCCAGGGACTCCTGGGTGCCTCAGTTGGTTAAGTGTCAGACTCTTGGTTTTGGCTCAGGTCATGATCTCATGGTGACAGGATGGAGTCCTGCATCAGGCTCTGTGCTCAACGGGGAGTCTACTTGAGATTCTCTCTCCTCTTTCCCTATCCCCCGTCCCTCTCCCTGCTTGCGTATGCTCTCTCTCAAATAAATAAATAAATCTTAAAAAATGTCTATACGCAAAGCAATCTACACATTTAATGCAATCCTTATCACAATACCACCAGGATTTTTCACAGAACTAAAACAAACAATCCTAAAATTTGCATGGAACCACAAAAGACCCCAAATAGCCAAAGCAACCTTGAAAAAAAAAAAGCAAAGCTGGAGGCACCACAATTCTGGACTTCAAATTATATTACAAAGCTGTAGTAATCAAAACAGTATGGTACTGGCACAAAAATGGACACATAGATCAATAGAACAGAATAGAAAACTCAGAAATAAATGTACAGTTATATGGTCAATTAATCTCCAACAAAGCAGGAAAGAATATCCGATGGGAAAAAGACAGTTTCTTCAACAAATGGTGCTGGGAAAACTGGACAGCTACGTGCAAAAGAATGAAACTGGACCACTTTCTTACACCATATACAAAAATAAACTCAAAATGGATTAAAGGCCTAAATTTGGACAGAAACCATAAGTATCCTAGAAGAGAACACAGGCAGTAAATTCTCTGACATTGGCCATAACAGCTTTTTTCTAAATTTGTCTCCTGAGGCACGAGAAACAAAATAAAAAATAAACTACTGGGACTATATCAAAATAAAAAGCTTCTGCACAGCAAAGGAAACCATCAACAATACTAAAAGGCAACCTACAGAATGGGAGAAGATATTTGCAAATGATGTATCAAATAAGGTGTTAGTACCCAAAATATACAAAGAACTTATGCAACTCAACACCCAAAAAACAAATAATCCAATTTAAAAATGGGCAGAAGACATTCACAGACAGTTCTCCAAAGAAGACATACAGATGGGCAACAGACATATGAAAAGATGCTCATCATCACTGATCATCTGGGAAATGCAAATCAAAACTACAGTATCACCTCACATCTGTCAGAATGACTAAAATCAACAACATGGAAACAACAGGTGTTGACAAGGATGTGGAGAAAAAGAAACGCTCTTGCACTGTTTTTTGTTTTTTGTTTTTTTTTAAGATTTTATTTATTTATTTGACAGAGGGAGATACAGCGAGAGAGGGAACACAAGCAGGGGGAGTGGGAGAGGGAGAAGCAGGTTTCCCGTGGAGCAGGGTGCCCGATGCGGGGCTCCATCCCAGGATGCTGGGATCATGACCTGAGCCGAAGGCAGACACTTAACGACTGAGCCACCCAGGTGCCCCAGGCTCTTGCACTGTTGTTGGGAATGCAAACTGGTGTGGCTACTGTGGAAAACAGAATGGAAGTTCTTCACAAAATTAAAAACAGAACTACCTTATGATCCTGCAATCACACTACTAGGTATTTACCCAAAGAATACAAAAACACTAATTCAAAGGGATACACACCCCTCTATGTTTTTAGCAGCATTATTTACAATAGCCAAGATGTGGAAGTAGACCAAGTGGCCATCAACTGATGAATGGATAAAGATGTGGTATTATTTAGCAACAAAAAAAATGAAATCTTGTCATTTGCAACATGGATTGAACTAGAGACTATGAGTCAGAGAAAGACAAAGACCGTATGATTTCACTCATATGTTGAATTTAAGAAACAAAACAAACAAGCAAAGCGGGGGAAGGGAGAGAGACAAACAGAAATAGACTCTTAATTATAGAGAACAAACTGATGGTTATCAGAGGAGAGGTAGGGTGGGGGATGGGTGAACTAGGGGATGGGGATCAAGAGTACAGTTATCATGATGAGCAGGGAGTAATGTATAGGATTACTGAATTATTATATTAGACACCTGAAACTAATATAAATTTTTTTCTGCACTAAATGAAAACGAGAAATAGTAGAACCATATGCACAATATGATCTTGTTTTTATCTAATATATATATATGTATATATATATATCATAGAAGCTTATATATTCATTGTAAAATCTCAAAGGATATATCCCAACAGTGGTAGTCCCTAGGAGTTTGGGTTAGAGTGTAACTTTGACTGTTCCCTTTGAAAATTTTTCTTTCATGATTACAATAAAAAATGAAAGCATTCACAGTTGGATGACAGGGAGTGATGTAACAGATGTCAGAGAGGTGTATAGAAATGTAAACACAGGGGCGCCTGGGTGGCTCAGTCCTTAAGCGTCTGCCTTCGGCTCAGATCATGATCCCAGTGTCCTGGGATCGAGCCCTGCATCGGGCTCCCTGCTCCGCGGGAAGCCTGCTTCTCCCTCTCCTACTCCCACTGCTTGTGTTCCCTCTCTCTCTGTGTCTCTCTCTGTCAAATAAATAAAATATATAAAAAAAAAAAGAAATGTAAACACATTCAGTAGAGTGTTATATAGAATAGAAGACAAATGGGAAACAACTTAAATGTCCAGTGCTGAGCTTGTAACCTAACAAATTCGGGGAAATCAGAAATATTTAATAATAGGGAAGTTTTTAAACAAAAAGATTCTAAAAAGGATATTGAAATATTACCCTGTTTAATTAAAAAATCATATATGGTTCACCTAAAAATCTTAAAAAAAATTTTTTTTAAGATTTATTTGAGAGAGAGAGAGAGAGAAAACGCGGGGGTGGGGAGGGGCAGAGGAAGAGGGAGGAGAGAATCTTGAGCAAACTGCCCCAGCAGAAATCAATAGTCAGACGCTTAATAGACTGAGCCACCAGGCGCCCCATTCACCTAAAAATCTTTTTTTTTTTTTTAAAGATTTTATTTATTTATTTGACAGAGAGAGCAAGAGAGCACAAGCAGGGAGAACAGTAGAGGGAGAGGGAGAAGCAGACTCCCCACTAAACAGGGAGCCCGATGCGGGGCTCGATCCCAGGACCCTGGGATCATGACCTGAGCTGAAGGCAGACGCTTAACCATCTGAGCCACCCAGGCGCCCCTCACCTAAAAATCTTAACAGTAGCTCTATCTATGTGTAGGATTGATTTTGGGTAATTTGTATTCTTTCTTAGGATTCTTTGTGCTACTATGCCTTTTACAATAAGCATTTATTTTGCAATTAAAAGAACATTTGAAGGTCAGTATTAGGAAAAATAAAGAAATGGCTAGAGGCAGTTACCTGTGGAAAATGCACATCATAGGGGACTGCTCATAATGTCTGGCAGAGGAGTTAGGGCAGGGGACTCCAGGGGAGGTACGTCCTTGTAGTCCCTGACCGCTCAGCTCACAGCTGAAGAGCCGGGGCTGTAACTCAAAAGCAAACAAAGGATCAGTGGTTACCTAGGGCTGCAGGTGGGAGCTGGGAGTGAATGCAAGTGGGCACTGGGTTTCTTTTTGGGGACCACAGAAAAGTTCTCCTGGTGGCCCCGGGCTTTCGGCTGGGGATTGGGGGGTTGCTTTGGCGCCGCTCTGAGCGAGCCCCACCCGCTCTGCGCTTGCCCTTCAGGAAGTCCAGCCTGGAGCCATACACAAACCCTCTGATTTCCCCTTGTTAGTCACGTGTGGCCTAGAAAAGCTCTAGGAGAATCCCATGATAAAAACAAAGGCGAAGTAGAAGGCTGCAGGCATAAATGTATTACCAACAAAAGGATCAACGCAAATCTCTGATAAAAAGAAAGACTAAAGTGATGGTTCCAAAGGATCTCACTGTTTTTAAAATGGACCTGATAAGGGGCGCGTGGGTGGCTCAATCGGTTAAGTCTGCCTTCTGCTGAGGTCATGATCCCAGGGTCCTGGGATGGAGCCCCTCGGGAAGCTCCCCGCTCAGCAGGGAGTCTGCTTCTCCCTCTGCCCTTCGACCCGCTTGTGCTCTCTCTCTCTCCCTCTCAAATAAATAAATAAAATCTTTCTAAATAAATAAATGCAAAGAGAAATTCTAAAATCAGATTCCAGTGATGGTTGAACAACTCTGTAAATGTATTAAAAGTCATTGACTTGTGTGCTAAAAGGAATAAATTTTACTGTAAGTAAATTACACCCCAATAAAGCTGTCTTTAAAAAGGAAACAAATGAAAAGACAGAGCCCCCAAATGGGTCAATTATATTGTGATCTGCTTGAAGAAAAATTGTATAAACAGAAGGGTGGTGGTCTGCGTGGTGCCCATAAAAGGAACCTGGGTGGTTATAAATTTACAGCAGTATTCGGGCTCAGCATTTGTGATGATGGAGTAGTTCAGTGCCCTGAGCTGTGTGCTAGATGTAATAGAGGTACCAGGGCATACAAACCAGGGGTACTGACCATTAGTAATGGCTATGAATGCTAGCTAAGGGTTTGGTGAACACTCACTATGTGTGCCAGACATGGTTCTAAGAACTTAAATGAATCATTCCATATAATCCTCTCAACAGCTCTTGGACATAAATACAATTATAATCTCCGTTTTACAGATTAGGAAATTGAGGTATAGAGAGGAGGAGCACTTTGCCCAACATAACAGGGCTAAGAATTTGTAAATCTGGGATTAAACCAAGCAGTCCTACTTCAGAACTTCAGAATTATTTAAAAAAATTTTTTTAAATTATTTTTTAAGTAAACTCTACCCCCCAGCGTGGGGCTCAAACTCATGACTCTGAGATCAAGAGTTGCATGCTCTACCCACTGAGCCAACCAGGAGCCTCCAAGAACTCAGATTTTTATATATTATGCTATTGTCCATAAATATAATCTTGTCACACATGCATTTTTCAGTGTATTTTTATTTGCTTCTCCTTTTTGCTCCTTCTCCTCTCCTCCACCTTCTTTCATTAACTCCTTCATCAGGTAACCTGTATAATTAAATTTCTTTTCCTCTGTGCTTATATATCATATATTGCCATATATGCACACTCATACATATAAAAAATTCATGGTAATTATTTACAGGGCTGAGATCACATTCTGCATCTTGTTCTTTCACTAACGATTTCTCATGAAAAGTCCACAACTCATCTAGTATGCCTCTGGCCATTATGGCTGTTCCCTTATATTATTTCTACAAGAACATGTTCTAGTTTCTGCTTCAACCCTATAATTCAATGTGCGCCCCCCCCCAGCTCCGGCAGCCACACCCCAGGCCCTCCTGCTTGGGGATGGGAAAGATGCCATGAGAAAACTGAGACTCCTTGCTCCAGGTTTTGTTTGGAGCTGCCTGGGGGGCATCTATCCCTTCTTCTCCAGGTGGGGGAGCCCCATTTATTTCAGGGCTTATTTTAAAATACAGTTGACCCTTGAACAATGCAAGGATTAGGGGTGCTGAGCCACCACACGGTGGAAAATCTGTGTGTAACTCCTGAAAAACTTAACTACTAAGAGCCTACTGTTGACCAAAAGCCTTAACAGTCGATTAACACAGATTTTTTTTATGTTGTATGTATTATAGACTGTATTCTTACAACAAAATAAGCTAGAGAAAAGAAAATCATAGGAGAAAAATACATTTATATTACACACACACAAAATCCACATTTGCAACGACATGGATGGAACTTGAGGGTATTATGCTAAGCGAAATAAGTCAGAGAGACAAATACCAGATGATTTCACTCATAGGTGGAATTTAAGAAGCAAAACAGATGAACACAGGGTAAGGGAAGGAAAAATAAAATAAGATGATAAATTGAGAGGGAGACAAACCATAAGAGACGCTGAACTGTAGGAAACAAACTGAGGGTTGGTTGTGGGAGGGGAGGTGGGTGGGGGGAGGGGGTAACTGGGTGATGGGCATTAAAGAGGTCACTTGATGTAATGAGCACTGGGTGTTATATGCAACTGATGAATCACTAAATTCTACCCCTGAAACTAATAGTACACTACGTGTTAAACTAAATTGAATATAAAGAAAATTTAAAAAAATCCACATATAAAGAATAGAGGGACAAAATTAGGAACAATAATACCCACCTAATAACTTGTAAGGATTATTCTATTATTTGTTTTTATTACCTGCTTCAGTAGTAAGGGTTGAGGAACTTGGATTTCCTTGGAAAACGTTTTTTTTTTTTTTTTAATTGTCTGAATAGGCATTTAAATACTTATCACTATTGAATACTTGGAGCAAGAAGTCTCTGAGGATATACTTTCCATCCCTGTCCTCAAGGACGTACTACCCAGAAATAATTCACATGCAATCCCTTTATAAGGGCCATGCAAAAGTGTGGCTTTACAGGTGTTACTTTAGGGGTGCCTGGCTGGCTCAGTTGGTGGAGCATGCGACTCTTGATCTCGGCGTTGTGAGTTCGAGCCCCAGGCTGGGTGTAGAGATTACTTAAAAATAAAATCTGGGGCACCTGGGTGGCTCAGTCGATTGAGTGACTGACTCTTGATTTCAGCTCAGGTCATGATCTTTGCACCACCCCCCCCGACTCGTGCGCACACGCGCACTCTCTCTCTAATTAAAAAATAAACAAAATCTTTAAAAAATAAAGGAATTACTTTATCTTATTCACACAAATCTGTTCTTTTTTGCCGAGGGAGCCTGATGGCGCTGTCCTGCCACCAGGTGGCGCTCACTGGAAGTTTTCGTCCACCATTTCCTATTTTTTCTTTCTCAATCTCCTTTCTTCCTTCTTGACTGAATTTTTGGCTGTGAGACAGCATTAATCCAACAACACTTGGTGTTCATAATGTGTCGGGTACTGGACTAGGCCTTAGGAATAGAAGGCAAATGAAGGGCAAATAATAAGGAAAACATTTTAAAACATTTACAAATAATTCATTGAACCCCTGTTCTTAGGCAGGCACAGCTTCGGCCCTGGGGATAGATCCACTGACAAGCAAAACAAACATTTCTGCTCTTGTGGAGTTTACATGCCAGCAAGGGGAGGCACACAGAAAATCATATAGTTCATAAATGAATTAATAAGTTTGAAAGTCAGAGTGCTCTAAAGGAAGTAAAATATAAAAGGGCCAAAGGGGTAGTGGGAGTGCTGGGGGGCTGGATGTAACTTTAAATAGGGTGGTCAGGGTAGACCTCATTGGGAAGGTGACATCTGAGAAAGACTTGTAGGAGGTGAGAGCCCTGAGAATAACTGGGGGGAGAACCTTTGAGGCGGAGAGCAGCCAGGGTAAGGGCCATGTGATTGACTGACTGCAGGAAGAGCAGGTTTCAAGAGGAATGAGACACAGGGGGTGAGGGGAAGAGGGCAGGCAGGAGGGAGGAGGGCCCTGACACCCAGGGGCTTTGAGGCAGACACAGACTTTGGCTTTCCTCAGAGGGCACTGGGGAGTCACTGCAGGCTCTGTGACAGGCTCTGACTTACATTTGTAAAGGAACGCTCTGGCTGCCATGTGGAGAAACATATTGCTAAAATATGTTCCATAAATGTTAATGGTAATTGTACAACGATTCCACATCTATAACAATAAAGCCATATATGTATTTCATGTAGCCGACAAATATTTTTGTATATAAAGTGGATATATGAACACAGTTGTCAATTCGTAGCAAATTATCTGGAAGGACATGTACCAATTTCAACAGAAAGAGAGGTAATAGGAAGGCAATGGAGGGGAGATTTGCTCTCTGCTCTTTATCAATAGTGTGCATTTTGCTTGAAGTTTTTATATGGTAAGCATATATTCCTTTTGTAATGTCAAAATGATGAGGAAACAGAAGGCAAGCTGAGGACAAAGCAGAAGCTGACACCCCACAACCCCCCCCCCCACCGCCATGGGATATATGTGACATTCCTCAGGCACTCCTGGCTGCCCTAAAACTAAGGAAAGGAAAAACAAATAGTTAACTTATAGAGATCACAATCCTGCAAGACCTGAGTCTCCCTCAGTTTACAAATGTCCTAGTGATTTACAAGGAAGAAGCTTTCTTATCAATAGCCTAACTTCCAGAGGACTCAGTGTCCTGAAGCCCTAACATCACCCTCCCCTCCATAAAATTGAGGGAGGCTGAGGCAGAAGGAAATGTAAATAAAATTGAATTTCTTTTAAACCTACAGCCCATTGATAAGGACGTGTGATAGGAGGAATGTAACATTCCTCCAGGAAGCTCCCAACTATCTTGCTGTTAATGCCTTACTAGAAGGAAAATAACCTTAACTTGACAAATAGCAAAGCCTGCGGTATCCTGTGTGTCTTCTTTAATACATGAAAGTTCTTTCAAAACCTCCCTTTTTCCTTACCTCCCCCAATCCCATAATATAGGATCAGCCACCCCTCACAACCCTGGGACAGCAGCTCTTCCTGGCCACGGGGCCTGTCCCCACACTTTCATAAACCACCATTTTGCACCAAAGATGTCTCAAGAATTCTTTCTTGGCCCTTGGCTCTGGACTCCATCCCACTGAACCTAACCTATATTCCAAAACTACATCAACAACAATTCCCTCAGGACACAGCTGACTTCCTGTTTTGAGGAGAAAGTGGCACATATGGGAAAGAAAGATAACCTTATGTCTTCTTGTATCTACAGTTACTTATGTGCTCAGTCACAGGATAGGCCCTTTTGAGGCCTTTGAGGATACTTGAAACAATATTTGCAACAGTTCTTAACTCTCAAGAACATTTTTTTTAGGGAGAGAGAGAGAGTGGGTGCATGAACAGGGGGAGGGGCAAAGGGAGAGGGAGAATCTGAAGCAGGTTCCACACCCAGCACGGAGCCTGACGTGGGGCTTGATCTCACAACCCTGAGATCATGACCTGAGCCAAAACCAAGGGTTGGACACCCAACCCACTGAGCCACCCAGGCACCACAAAAATATTTTTCCGTATAAGAAACTGGGCCCGGAGAGTTTTCTCTCTTCCTCTTTAACCCAGTAAGATGACAATAAAGGAGTTAGATGTTAAAGTATAAAGTTACCACTACAACAAAACAGCAAAGAAAACACTTATGAGGGGAGCCACGAAGTGGTCTTAGGTTTTGCAAACACCAGCTCTCCCTCACAGGTACCCCACAGGGGAAATGTGCACGGGGAAATCAGGGTAGCGGCAGCAGTTAGGTGTTCGGAGAGTGTCGTGCAGGCCTCCTCGTGGGGATGGGCTGTCGGGGCTCCCCAAGCCTCTTTGACTCTTCACCATACTCCAGCAGCCTGACAAGGTCACAGAAACCACCTTCAGCAAGGCTCTTCCCCTGAATCTCACATTCGAGCTCCAGGTTCACTTTCTCGAATGCACCCAGCCCCCAACTCCCTACATCATCCTCAGGTCTTCATACTAATAACCAGTCCTTACACCACACGCCTTGCATGACAACCACTGTATTGTATCAGCTTCACACTTCAACATCTCTGAAAAGCAGGATGTAGGTTATAGTCAGTGGGGGGCCTCACCGTTGATGGTAGCCCAGTGGCTGTCAAGACTATTCTCATGGCCTGTGCTTGCGTGAAATTGGACATGGCTGTTGATGTTCAGCCTCATGATATTGTTGAACAGCTGTTGTTCATTCACCTAAATCATATGCATTATGGTAGCACAGGCTGCATTTAATTACTATTTGAGGGTGCCTGGGTGGCTCAGTAGGTTAAGCATCTGCCTTCGGCTCAGATCACGATCTCAGGGTCCTGGGATCGAGCTCCGCATCAGGCTCCCTGCTCAGCGGGGAGTCTGCTTCTCCCTCTGCCCCTCCCCCCACTTGTGCACGTGCTCTCTCTCTCTCAAATAAATAAATAAAAATTTTTAAAAAGCATGTTTGAAGTGTTTTTGTCAGTCTGCTCTGTCCAATATGGTAGCCACTATCTATGTGAGGCTATGGAGCCCTTGATATGTGACTAGTCCAAATTGAGATGTGCTGTGGTATGAAAAAAGGAATCAAAATATCTCATTAAGGATTTGTATGTTGGTTATATGCTAAAAGTATGCTATTTCAGATACACTGGGTAAATGAAATAGGTTAAAATTATTTTTCCTATTTCTTTTAGTTTTTTGAATGTGGCTACTAGAAAACTTAAAATCACATTAAGTGACTTGCATTCTACTCTTTTTGACAATGCTCATCTATAAAATAACACCGATTTAGCATTTATCACAGGAGGGCACTGAATAGAGCAGGATATATATAACAAAAGTCAGGGCCTAAATAGTCTAAAAGAGCTCTTTTTCTTTAATGGAGAGTAGATATACAATAGAAAATGTAATAGTGAAGCATGTCAGCATTTCTTTATTTATTTAAAAGATTTATTTATTTTAGAGAGAGACGAGGGTGGGCAGAGGAAGAGAGAGAATCTCCAGCAGACTCCCCATTGAGCGCAGAGCCCCACTCAGGGGAGCTCGATCCCAGGACCCTGAGATCACGACCTGAGCCGAAATCAAGAGTCAAAAGCTTAACTGACTGCGCCACCCAGGTGCCCCTGAATCATGTCCACATTTAAATAGGAATGAGTGATCATGGAATTCCATGTGCCTAAAACCCAGCCAGGAACAGCCTGAAGCCCTCTGGACCACCCCATCGCCATCTCCTTCCCTCCCTACACCCAGAGATAACCACCCTCCTGAATTTTGTGTTTAGCATTCTCTTCTTTTTTTCTTTTCTTTCTTTTCCATTTTTCTCACATATGTAGGTCTCCCTACAGGTTTCTCTTGCAACTTGCTTCCCTCTTTTTAAAATTTTAATTGCAGCAAAATACACATAACATAAAATTTACCATCACAATCATTTCCAAGTGTAGAGTTAGCTAGTGTTAAGTATATTTCCACCGTTGTCCAGAACTTTTTCATCTTGCATGATGGAAAACGATCTCCTTTTTAAAATGGAAGCACAACCGTGAGCGAGAAACTGCTGTTGCTCCAGTCAGATGCAGGCTCCAGTGGAAAACAGAGGCCCGGGGCCTCGTCTGACCTCCGTTCCCCTGTGAGTTTCAAGGGTCTCTTTTGGGGGAGTCAGAAGCGATGCGGTGACTGCATCCTGGCTAGCACGGGGTCCACCCCTGCTGGGGCATCAGGTGGGATACGGGGTGGGCCAGAGCAGGAGGCCAGAAAGGGTAGCACGCCACTTCATTTTGTATTTTCTGCAGTTTCTGTTCACAATGGCCAACCTCCAAATCTCAGGAGTGGGTCAACACAGAACTTCCCTTTGGGGTGCAGTAAATACCCACTGTTCATCTTTTCTCTCTGGCTTTTTATCTGGCTGTCTTTTATCTCTTTTCTGAGATGAAGAGCACTTTATCTTCCAACCCTTCTGTTTTGTGACCGGGCCCTTGGGTTTATAAGAGCTGCTCTTGTTCTGACTGTTCCTTTCCATGTCCTTTCTTGCTCCATGATGCAGCGTTTCATCCCTCTGAAGACACTACAGTTTTTTGTTTTTTCGTTTTTTAAGATTCATTTATTTGACAGAGCATGAGCTGTCTCCTCCCAACAGAGTCTTTCTGTCTCTCTGACTCCTGTTTTGGCCCCTAACTTCCATGATAGGGGCAGTCCTCAGATGTCTGGTAAGCTGTGATTGTCTTTTCACGAGTACAAATGGGGTGCTAAAAAGCTGGCAGGAAACTCTACACACACTGATGGGGATTTAGGCTTTGAGTGGACCATTTGGGGGAGGATCCCACACTGTGAGCACCTTTAGGCCTTTCCTGGGCTGGTAAGATACCCCATTCCCTGGTCTGGAGGGTGCTAAGTATCTCACGGTGACAGGACAAATGCAGAGCATGGGTAGGGCCAGGGTTCCCTGTATCAGGCACTTACTGTACACACATTCGCAGAATCCCTTGTTTTGTTTGGGTGACTGCTGGTTGTTTTCCGGTATGATACTAACACCCTCTACTGGGCCTGGCTCTCCCAGTCTGCAGACTCTGTGTTAGCCTCTCCACAGAGAAATTCTTTGGGTTACAGGCAGAGGCATGAAGTGGGGAGGGCATCCGGGGGTCCACCTTCTCATACAGTGCTCAATAATCATCCTCTTGGCCCACCTTTCCCATCGAAGAGCTGGTGTCGCCTGCGGTGAAGCCTTTTGAGAATTGGGGGGCATAATAGGGCCATCTGGTTCTCAGTTTCCTCCAGTTTGCCAAACCATTAGTAGCCCCTCATCCGTCTACCTTCCAACTTCCAAAATACTACTGATGTTAGCATCTCTCAGGATCTTACCTTTGTGTAATGTCTTTTTAACAGACATCCTTGTGTTGCAGTTTTATTCTAAAATCAAGGCATGAAATTACTTGGAAGGTTCTTTCCTTTTCCGTTTTTTGTTTTTGTTTTTAGATTTTATTTATTTATTTGAGAGACAGAGTGAGCGTGCAAGAGAGTGCACACATGACCAGGGGCAGAGCGAGAGGGAGAAGCAGGCTCCACACTGATCAGGAAGCCTGACGTGGAGCTCGATCTGGGACGCTGGGAGCATGAGCTGAAGGCAGACACTTAACCAACTCAGCCACCCAGGCGCCCCTGGAGGTTTCAGTCCATCATCTTAACGTACATCAGTGGTCTCCCTTTGTCCCCACTTCTTTACAGGGCAGAGTGGACATGCGGTGACCACAACTTGATTTTGTGTCGCGTTCACGGTATCTGTCCAAACAGCATCATAACCAAGAAGTAGCTCCCTGGGAGTGAGAAGGTGTGTGGACGGGTGGAGACAGGTCCTTCATTTCTGGAACAATAGCCCTCCTCCACTGCACCTGCGGTAGGACACCTGGTCATCTATTTCCGTCTACAACCCACCCCTCCAATGGCTTTTCACTGCAGGTTCAGTGACACAGAGCAAAGCATCACTGTGGCTTCCTTCCTCGTGTTTACATACAGCACAGGTCTGCAACTGGAAATGCTTCTGTCATATTGTAGATTATTAATCGTTGTACAATAAGATCTTTGATGGGGCAACTGGCTGGCTCAGTTGGAAGAGCATGTGACTCTTGGCTCTCAGGGTTCGAGCCCCATGTTGGGTATAGAGATTAACTAAATAAATAAACTGACAAAATGAAATTAAAAAAATCTCTAAAGGGGTGCCTCTTGGCTCAGTTGGTTAAGCATCTGACTTTTGGTTTTGGCCCAGGTCATGATCTCACGGTTGTGAGATCGAGCCCTGCGTTGGGCTCCACGCTCAGCTGAGTCTGCTTGAGATTCTCCCTCTCCCTTTGCCCCTCCCTAAGCTCTCACACACACATTCTCATTCTCTCTCTCAAATAAATTAATTTTTAAAAATATAAAAAAATAAAATCGGGGCGCCTGGGTGGCTCAGTTGGTTAAGCGACTGCCTTCTGCTCAGGTCATGGTCCTGGAGTCCTGGGATCGAGTCCCGCATCGGGCTCCCTGCTCAGCAGGGAGTCTGCTTCTCCCTCTGACCCTCCCTCCTCTCATGCTCTCTCTATCTCATTCTCTCTCTCAAATAAATAAATAAAATCTTTAAAAAAATAAAAAATAAAAATAAATAAATAAATAAATAAATAAATAAGATCTTTGATTAAACTATTTGGCCACTAGCTCATTTTGTTTCTCATGGAACATAACATATGTGAGTAACTCTGTAGACAGGTTTCTAACAGAATGGTAACATGTACCTATCTGCTTCAATAAGTAAAGCTTTTGAATAACAGGTTGACCATTTTTGTATTTACTCTCTGTTCAGCAATGAATCATTTTGTCCTTTTTTTTGTACTTCTTCTGGAAAAGTGCCTCATCATCACCACCTTTTACTGTTGAAGAACTCAAAAGCTTTGATGGCACCCTCTGACCAGGTTTTGTAACTTTGCTAAGGAAGACCCGGGCAAGCAGAAGCTCCAATCTAATTAAATTCAGTTTTCAGATATTCATTGTGGCACCTCCCATTAAGTTCCTAAGTAAGCTCTACACCCACTGTGGGGCTTGAGCTCATGATGCTGAGATCCAGACACATCTCCTATTAAGTTTTAATGTTCAACTGCTTTGTGTAAAATCACACCTGCAGATTTGCTTGACCCAACAAATCCTGACATTCTAAACCATTCTGGACTCATAGTTACCTTGGGTATTTGAAAGATTTTTCTGATCTGTAGGATATAAAATACTGTTTCCATCATTATTTTACATTTCTGTGAACACTTTTGGGCCACTAATCCCTTTTTAAAAAGTGAAATGGAGTAAAATATAACACAATAGCAATAATAAAGATTGCGAATTTGAGGGGTGCCTGGGTGGCTCAGTCAGTTAATTGTCTGCCTTCGGCTCAGGTCATGATCTCTAGTCCTGGTATCGAGCCCCGCATCTGGCTCCCTGCTCTGCAGAGAGCCTGCTTCTCCCCCACTCTCTGCTGCACCCCCTGCTTATGCTCTCTCTCTCTCAAATAAATAAATAAAATCTTAAAAAAATAATGGCAAATTTGATACCCAAATTGACTGGTAAGCCAGCCAATGGTGTGAAAAATACATTAACCAGGATGAACCTTGTCAAATGAATGTTACTTAAGACAATCTGATTAATGTTGTCCTTATGGAAAATGCTCAACATTTAAATATAGAATGGTTGTGAAAATAGGGTTTTTGTGAAGTTGCTACAATCTTACATCTCCAATTCAAGACATGTGACTACTGCTGTGTCATTGTTTTTTCCTCTGAAACCTCCAGATGCCTGTGGCCCACTGGAGAGATTACAGGGTTCCACACTTTGGGAATGTTGGTCTGAGAAGAGGACCCCTTGGGAAGTAGGTGCGAGCCCACAGGGACCCAAGGATTCATCCGGACTTTGTTAGCTCTTGCATGATTTTGTCACCAAAATGCCTACTGGGCTTTCCTGGTGGATTTCCCCAGATTCCCCAGCCTTGGAATCTGTCTGCCCATGCCCTCCACGTGTGTGGCATAGTGGCCGGCACAGAGTGGGTACTGTTATTACAGGCCTTCTGTTGGGCTTGTCAGATGAATTGCATGTAACACAACTGACTAGGGAATACAATGTGCTATTATTGATTGTAATGCAGTCAGAATTGGAACTATGGATCCATCAGATTCAGCACCTCGGAGAAAGAAAAAGCCTGTGGCACTGGCCAAGAGCAGACCGTGGAGTGGCCTTGTTTACCAGCACGAGGCATGGGAATAAGGTGAGAACAATGGCTTGGGAGTGCATTGTGGAAGGTGGCATGCACCACCCTGCCGCGGCTGATATGCCAAGAGAGCTTATCAGTCTTGAGCAGATACCAGACACAAAGGCCAGAGTGTTTTCTGATATGTGGATTTTATGGCTGTACACAGCCAACTATTCAAAATGACCTTTACTGGGGCCCTTGGCTGGCTAAGTCGGAAGAGCATGTGACTCTTGATCTCAGGGTTGTGAGTTCAAGCCCCAGGTTGGGTGTAGAGATTACTTAAATAAACTTAAAAAAAAAAAATGACCTTTATTATTTAAATTTTGGTAGGAAAAAAATGAACGAAACTGTCAATCCTTCCTTTGAAATAATTGCTTTCAAAATGCAATTTTTGAAAACCTGAGTTTCTTAGGAATGCAACTTTCTGATTATTTTGCTAATAAAAGACATCTTTTCTATTGAATCACTTTATCGTACACCTGAAACTAATATAATGCTGTATGTTAACTATACTGGAATTAAAAAGTTTTTAAAAAGCTCTTTAAAAAAAAGACTTCTGAGGGGCACCTGGGCGGCTCAGTTGGTTAAGCATCTGACTCTAGGTTTCAGTTCATGATCTCAGGGTCATGAGACTGAGCCCCACTCAGGCTCAACAACCAGCACGGAGTCTGCTTGTCCCTCTGTGCTCCCCTGCCACCCCCCTTCATAAATAAATAAAATCTTAAAAAAAAAGACTTTTGAATAATTAATACTTTGTTTTTTTAAAAGAGCAGTTTCAGGTTTACAGGAAATTGTTTGAAAAGTGTTCACATTTCTCCACCATCCCCTATTGTTTTTTTTTTTTTTTTAAGATTTTATTTATTTATTTGAGAGAGAGAGAATGAGAGAGAGAGAACACATGAGAGGGAAGAGGGTCAGAGGACGAAGCAGACTCCCTGCCAAGCAGAGAGCCCGATGCGGGACTCGATCCAGGGACTCCAGGATCATGACCTGAGCCGAAGGCAGTCGCTTAACCAACTGAGCCACCCAGGCGCCCTCCACAATCCCCTATTAACACCCCACATTAGTGTGATGCATTTATTGTAAGTGATGGACCAATATTATTATTTTTTAAAGATTTATTTATTTATTTGAGACAGTGAGTAAGTGTGAACAGGGGAAAGGGAGAGGGAGACTGAATCTCAAGCAGACTCCCTGCTGAGTGTGGAGCCCAATGCGGGGCTCCATCTCACAACCCCGAGATCATGACCCGAGCTGAAATCAAGTCGGATGCTTAACTGACCAAGCCACCCAGGTGCACTGGACCAATATTATTATTAACCCAAGTCCTTAGTTTACACTGGGGTTGACTTTGTGTTGTACATCTTGTGGGTGATGACAAACGTATCCACACGAACGTATTACACATAACACAGAACAGTTTTAGTGCCCTAGAAATCCTGTGCTCCAACGTCTTATTTTCTATAAGCCACTCTGGGTCAACCCTTCCTAAAAGAGAATTCTGATCCAGACTTGCTCTCGCTCAAAACCCTCAGTGGCCCACAGCATGCAAGCACATTCACCTAGTGCTGAGGGCTTTTCAGCCCAGCCAGCAGCCATAAGCACCCGTGTCCCCACCACTTCCCTGTCGGGCGGCTCTCCTCCCGAGGGTGGATCGTCTGACAGCGCCCACACACATGGCACCCACGGCCCTCACTCTCCCACGTCCGTGCCTGTTTATCCATTCTCTCCGGACAGAGGCCCCGGTGCCCTTCTCCTCACAGCGGCAGCCCACCTCTGCTCCCTCGTGTAGTCCTCCTGCTTCTCTGAGCCTCCTCGACAGTGTCCCTGCGTCTCCTCAATGGCATCTATTGTTTTCCATCTTGTTCAGTTGTACTGGTCTTACCTTCCCCAGCTGAGCACAGTGGAGAAGAGAAGCAAGGTCTTTCTTGCTAACCTTGAGCTCAGTACTCAGGATACACATACGTAAAATGGGCCTGGTAAGTATAGTGTCCACTCCCCAAAGCTGCATGAGGATTCAGTGTGCTGAGTCCTGCAGACTGCCTGCAAGGCGGCCTCGCTCCCAGGACTTGCTCGCTAAGTGTGAGCAGCTTCATCACGGCCACCACCTGCTACCACTATGCTCTTCCTCCTCCTACCACCACCCCTCCTCCTGCAGGGTCACCTCCGGGCGGGGGGACATCTTTGTGTCCTCCACAACATGAGGCATGATGATAGCAAGGGCTCCATGAACACTTGATGAAGCAGCTGGAGCCGTGTGGTCCCACACAGAAAGCAAGCCCAAAACAAACCAACAGGACGGATTTGCGTGGGAAGAGTGGCATTCCTTGGAGGCCTCTCCAAATGAGCCAGCCCCCATCCTCCCTGAGCCGGGGAGAAAGCAAGCGGTAACGAACATCTTATGGTGATGTGGGCAGTTCACAGTCTGCTGTGTCACAGGCACTCAGGGCAGGGGATGTGGGAGCAGCTCAGGGACCTCAGGAGAGAACAGAGGATGCCAGTGTCTTTAAAAATGGGAATCAGTACCTGGTGTAGGCTCCAGGGAAGATCTCTGCTTGATTCTGGTTTGCTTGGTGGAGGCAGCAGCATGTGACCTATAGGATAGAATCCCAAAAGGAAGGAGCCAGACTCCCAAAAACAGAAACCAGAGAAGAGGGGCACTGTTCCACTCACCAACCTAGAGGAGGAACAGATGTCCTTGGGGTTTCCCGTGGTCAATGCCAACCGTGCCCACCCATCTCCGCACCTACAACCACTTACACTCCACTTCCTTTGATACCAAGAACAAGCTGTGCAGCCGCAGGGGGGCTTACTTTCTCACCTCTTCTCCAGGGAACTGGCTAATGTTGAGCAGGATCCTAGGCCAGTTTGGAAGCACTGGCTGGGTGACCAGCCTTAGCTTCGTCTGCCGTCCACACCACCACGGTGTGCTTATGGGTGCCCCTAGCACCTGAAACATAAGGTAGTATGTATGGAAGGGAAGAAGAAAGATAAGACCCTACCTAGGTGGGTAGCAGCTGGGGTACGAAGTGGTGAGATGGATTGGAACAGTGCGATTCCATCCAAAGGAATTGCCATCGACCGATGCTGACTGTCCTCTGAGCTCTGTGGACGGTCCCCAGGGAACGACAGTTGCTCAGTGGCATTGGCTGGACTGACAGGCCTGCTTGGGCAGGGGCAGGAGGTAACACCTGGCAGCTTTGGATGGAAGCCAGTTTGAGGAGTTCATTTATTTCTACCCAGTTTGGGCCCAAGGGAAACAGCTTGTCTGCATATGCTGGTTCTGGAAACCGGGAGAGGAAGCTCTCTACCATTTTTTGATCTCCTCCTTTCAGACTGTCCTCTCTACCGAGGCCATACACTCTCAGGGCTGGATGTGGGGACAGGCGTAGTGAGAGTAGAGCCAAGTCAGGGCTAGGAGTCCGTGGGAACATGGTGGGGAAGGAAGGCACAGAAACCCAGGAAGAGGGCAAGGCTGCTAAGTGAAGGCCCCAAGGGAAGAGGGCGACTGGTGAGGCTCAGTCATGACCAGCTGGGTCCAGCTTCCTGTAACCTGCTGGAAGGAGGTCAGTTTCCCAACCCTGATTTGTAGACATGAACCCAGCTACCACCTCATCTCTCAGCGCCAGTCTCTCCTGTCTCTCTCCACCGCCCACTTCACCCCTCCTCTCCTAGCCACGCCCAAACTGGCTGAATTTTCCCTTTTCTCTTCTCTCATTATGCCCTAGGAGTGGGTCGGTCGCAGCACTTACCACTTGCTTTGTAATTATGTGGCCATCTTGTTTGTCCGGGAGCAGGGCTGGGCCTCATTCATCTGGTACCCCCTGGGCTAGCCTGGCATCTGGCAATGCTAATGCTTAGTGTTGGTGAGTAACTGCATTGTGACATATGGACCTCCTCAAGGTCACATAAACAGCTGCATGACATGAAGGGTCAGGGAATTATCTTCCTGCATGAGGGTAATGGGTGGAACGTGGAGGATGGACAGACATTTTATTTTATTTTATTTTTAAAGATTTTATTTATTTATTTGACAGAGAGACACAGTAAGAGCAGGAACACAAGCAGGGGGAGTGGGAGAGGGAGAAGCAGACTTCCTGCTGAGCAGGGAGCCCGATGCGGGGCCCGATCCCAGGACCCTGGGATTGTTCCCTGGGGACTGTCCACAGAGCTCAGAGGACAGGACTGTCCACGACCTGGGCTGAAGGCAGATGTTTAATGACTGAGCCACCCAGGCGCCCCATGGACAGACATTTTAAAAAGCAAATATAAAGTAGCTGAATTGTCAAGTTTTTTCCTTCTATAGATATGGACAAGATGCAGAAGAGAAATGGAGGCAGTTACTAGGAGACAGACTGCTTCCTACGTCTGCCCACATGGTTGGGCTGGAAGTGGATTGGGGCTGCACTGGAAAGAAAATGAGGAAGAGAAGATCTGTTGTAGCACCAAATGGTGTCTCTAGACTTTGTTCCCTGACAAGAGTGAGGGTTGTGCTATAGATTTAACTTCGTTTTACCTGTTTCTCCCGAGTCCTCATAAAGAATTTCGTCTGGGTCAGTCGAGTGCACAGTCTTTTGATGCTTTTTTTCCTGTTTGATGCTTTTCTTAAACTGCCCTCAATTGTTCATAAATAACCATCAGCAGACACATCATCAATGGACAGTCTCTCGGCTGAATAG
Organism: Neomonachus schauinslandi; assembly: GCF_002201575.2. Taxonomy (NCBI): domain Eukaryota; kingdom Metazoa; phylum Chordata; class Mammalia; order Carnivora; family Phocidae; genus Neomonachus; species Neomonachus schauinslandi. The sequence continues at coordinate 26,816,092 of NC_058415.1, forward strand.
AGGACTCCATCAGAATGGGTTAAAGAGCAACAGTAGTAACTGTTTAGGCCAACTCTCCTGCTGATGAAGATTAAAAATGTACCCCCTGATCAGACACAAGAGGACAAATGCTGTATGGCTGCAGGGCTGAGGTGCCTGGAGTGGACAAGTCCAGAGACAGGAAGTAGAATGGTGGTTACCAGGGACTGAAGTTGGGGAGGAACGAACAGTGTTCCATGGGTACAGAGTTTCGGTTTGGAAAGATGAGAAAGTTCTAGAGATGGACGGTGACGGTTGTGCAGCAATGTGAAGGTACTTACGGCCACTGAACTGCACCCTTAAAAGTGGTTTAAATGGTAAATTCTGTTATGTGCAGTTTACCACAAAACACATTTCCTGAGGAATGGCAAGGCCCTGTGCCACCTTATGTGGCCACTCAGAGAAGGGCCGTGCAAGATTTCCCCTCCCTGAGATGTCAAACTTGGTCTATCCGAGAAGACTCTGGTTCCAGAGTATTAGGGTCAAAGCAACTTAGGGGCCGTCCAGATCACCTGGTTGTGCTGGGTAATGCAGTGGGGACTGAGCTGGGGACCCAGCCACGAAGGAAGCTACTAAGTGGAAATGGGCATCCTTGAGACATTTAGTATTTCACAATACTGAAAGGAATCAGCACTTAAGAGTTAAAACTGGCAGCTAAGCAGTCTGGGAGGCCCTGTGATCTCAAGAGTGGCAACACGGCCACAACTCATGCCCATCAGAAGCCCTGCAGTGGATAGTTGGTAAAAACAAACACAGGTGTGAATTATCACTTAATACAACCAGGTACTTCTGGAGATAGTTTAAAACCTTGCTACTCAAAGGTGGTCTGCAAAGCACCAGCATGGGCTTTACGTGGAACTTGGCTCAACGTGCAGAACCCCAGGCCACCCTAGACCTTTGGGATAGGGTCTGCACTATTAACAAGATCCTCAGATTTATTTGCACTTTGAAGCTTGAGGACTGCTTGAAGACCTGGACTCCATGGAAAACAATAAACATGTAAGGTTTATTCTTTTAGTAATCTCTACACCTGATGTGGGGCTTGAACTCACGACCCAGAGATCGAGTGTCGCATGCTCTTCTGACTGAGCGAGCCAGGCACCCCTAAACGTGTACTTAATAGTGAACAGTTGGGAATTACTTGTTCACGGAAGTAAATCCATGATGCAATCCACTAGGGCTATCAAAGACATAGGGGAGTTTTACACTGGGAGGCTATCACTGGTACAGAGCCCTTGCCTTGGGGAAGGTTACGTTCTATGCCATTCATGAGAACCCTAGCCTTTACTGAAGATTTTGGTGGACAGCAAGGGAGGCAGTCGACATCACATATCCCACTGTGACTCTAACCCCAACATGGGCTCTGCATTGCAGAGGGACAGGGTAGGTGGACCCCCAGCCTGGCTAAGTCTGGTGTGGACCCCTCGCCCTCCAGTCCAAGGAGGGGGTTCAGCTACTACTCCTTAGTTAAGACACATCCATGTGGGAATTCTTTGATTTTATTTAAGGGGGCGGGAGAGCATGCACAAGCAGGGGGAGCAGCAGTGGCAAAGGGAGAAGCAGGCTCCCCACTGAGCAGGGAGCCGGACTTGGGGCTTGATCCCAAGACCCTGGGATCACGACTTGAGCTGAAGGCAGACACTTAACCGACTGCACTACTCAGGCCCAACATGGGAATTCTCTTAATAGCTAATCAGCTATTTTTCTGTATAATTATATTTGTAGTTCTTTTCAAACAAGTTGTTGTGGTCATGTAAAGAAATAAGGAAATCTCCTTCAATAGATTTTAATATGGGGCAGTAACTCCCTAATTGTATGGAAACGCTCCTTTCCCTAAACTCTTGCTTTGACTGATAACCACAGGTATAAGGGACTAAAACTACAACGTACTGAGTGTCAACTCTAAGGTGGATGCTGTTTACGTGCAGTTAGCTCATCAACTTCCCCAAATCCTGAGACCGTTCTACAGAAGGGTCAGCAGGCTCAGAGAAATTACCTGACCTGTGCCAGGTCAAAAGGCTGCAACACGACAGAGCCCATGACTTAAATCCAGGTGTATCTCCCCCCAGACCTACAGCTTTGCATGCTGGCATCTCATGAACTGCTGAACTGAACCCCAGCATCAGGCTGGTTACATGCGTATTCACCCTTGAGCTGATGTGATCTCATGGCCCATGTCACGTCTGCACCGAGGCACAAACTGGATACCTGTAAAGAGCTCTGCAGGCTCCAAGGGTCTCACAGCTGTTTGATGGCATGAGAATGACCAGGCAGCTTAGTATCACAGATTTTCCCATTTCCTGGTCTCTCAGGCATCAAAACAAGACAAGAAAGGCCGTTTTTTAAAGGTATTTCCTGATGAATGAAACCTAGGAAGTACCAGAAATCTTAGGGATGTCTGATCTTGTAGAGATTTTTTCCAACCCCCTCCCTATTTTCCTCTTTGCCAAAGAGAAAATCGTTCTTGTGGGGCAGAGGCAGAGGGCAGGGAGACACTAGGTAGCAGAAGAGCACTGTAGCCTCTGTCTCCTGAAATCTTTCCTGGGATAGTTTAGCCTCTGGAGTGGGCTTCTAAGCGTGCTCTTCTAACTAAAAAATCATCGGCCCTGTCTCTGCATGAAGCTCCCACCACAGCAGCTGATGTCCTCCATGTCACATGGGGGCACTATGAAGTGACCTCTCAGAGGATGCCCAGGGTTTGAAGTGGAGCTTGGCTGAAATGAGAAAGAACAGGACATGGCTGTTGTAAAGTCTTTTTGTCAAAAATAATTACAACATGCTTGGTGTTAAATGAACACCAAAGAAATGATAAAGCTCCTCTCTTCAAAAACCTTTCAATATTGTGCAAGAGAATAAAAAAACAAAAAACAGGAAAACCCAGTAAAGTGTTGCTAGTGTGATTAGCTAAGGGCCACACCACCACAGCCCTGCTGAGCTTGGTCTGTTCACAATGGAGTCTTGCCAATGGCACCTCTAAATCCTCACACTGGTCTCCCCCTCAGGCCCCACTTGGGCTTCTGCGGTACCTCCTTCCATCCTCCTCCCCGGCCAGCTTTCTCCACACTCCACAAGGCAGCCAGCCACTTTTTTTTTTTTTTTAAAGATTTTATTTATTTGACAGAGAGAGACACAGTGAGAGAGGGAACACAAGCAGGGGGAGTGGGAGAGGGAGAAGCAGGCTTCCCGCCGAGCAGGGAGCCCAATGTGGGGCTCGATCCCAGGACCCTGGGATCATGACCTGAGCCGAAGGCAGACGCTTAATGACTGAGCCACCCAGGAGCCTCCAGCCAGACACTTCTGAATGTAGATGTTTTGATGGCCCTCTTGTAACGACTCTGAGTGGCTCCCTGCCCTTGTGACACTATAGAAGCCAGTGAAAGCCCCAATGTTCTTGGTCTGATTGCCCCTGCTGCCTCACGTTCTTCAGAGCGCTTAGCTTCCTGCATGTTTTCAATCCTTTTTAGTTTTGTCCATTCTCTTCCCTCTTCCCCTTATCTCTTAGGGCTTTTAAAACTTGGGGCTAAGTATAACAACCTCTAGGATAACTTCTTAGAAAGTGCACCCATCTTGGTTCTAGAACATGTAGCATGGCCCAACTGTTAGGAGCACAGGCTGGTGCCAGATGGTGTGGGCGGGCTGTCATTCTGACCTGGCCATTGACCATGTTACTCAGGTCAACTATTTTGTTCATGTTGTGCTTTAATTTCTCACCTATGAAATGACAGGAGTCAGACGTACTTCACTGGATTGTTGTGAAGACTGTATTCAAACAGCTCCTGGCACGTAGCAAGTATGCAATAAATTTTACCTATTACAACACTTACGGTATTGTCTTTATTGGTGTCTCATTTGCCAACTCTTAAGATCTCTGAGGTTGGGGACTGTCTCTGGTCATCTGTGAAACCTCAAGAAGGTGGAGAGCAGGTGCTTACAAATATGCCTGAGGTGAACTGTTAAGAAACTTTCTGAAGGTGAACATAAAGCCTGGATGACAGATCTGGAATTCCAGGTAGGGATTATGACAGGAGAACATAAGAAGGAATCTGTGCAAGAGGATGGAGGAAGCGAAACAGGGAGAAGAGAAGGCTGAAGAAGAAAGGGAATGCCGATGTCTGGGGCCAAGAGGGATGCAAAATGGCTCTGTCAAAGGGCTGCACAGAGAACAAAGCAGCAAGAAGACGATGCAACAGAATCTGGTGGAGGAAATTCCTGGAAGCGACAAGACTGGTTAGAGAAAAATAGCCATTATTCATTAGTTGCTGGAATAGCTACTATTCCCAAACCCTTCTTCCCTAGAAAGAAAAGGCAGTTTTATGATCACAAAGAGGCCATGTTTTGTTTTATTCACAACTCAATCTCTACATACATACAGTATTGCACAGATTATAAGTGAACTGACAATTATATTAACAATATGGACTCATGAGCATTTACATACAGCTACTACTCTAGGTGTTGGTGCATTTTGTGCCAGGTACTTCAGTAAATACAACGGACATAAATAGGACAGCTACTTCAATTCATGAAATCAGCTTTCAAAAAAAGCGTACATGTCTTCGCATAGAACACTTAGTTTGTCAAACCCAGGAAAATCAATAACTAAATGACAAAAAGAATGCTGTCAAAAAAAAGTAGGTGACGAAAATGTTAGGAATTACAGTCATTGAACTTGAGATCCAGAAAGTGTACACGTATTGGGAATTTGAAGAAAAGACCCTCATGTTCTGCTTCAAAATGACTACTATATTCGAAAAGGATATTTCTGGGTTGGTACAAATGTCTTCTCTGCTAATATAAACCACTGTTTCAAAGTTCTAAAGAAACAAGATGGTAACTCACATAAGTGGGTTTTAAAATAAGATTCTTCTCACTCAAAATAAAATAAACTAAATACGATCTTCATCAAATTATAAAGAAATCTTATTAAAATGCCAACCAGATAAAGAAGCCAGACCACACACTGATCTTCACTGACTGCCTCAGACTGCAGAACTAGTGGCCCCTCCACGGAAGGGGAGAGAGAGTAGTTCCAACTTCTGCCACTACATAGCCCATAGTGTGAAGGTGGACGGACGTCCTGCAGGTTCCCTGGGGGTTGCTTCCCCAGGTATAGCATTGAGGGGTGGGCTGGATGGCTTTTAAGACACCTTGCAACCAAAAGGATCTAAGCCAGCTTGAGATTCCACCTTTGAGGGGATGTTCTGGGTAGTAGAAGAAATGGATTAAAAACAGTGAGTGAAGTATTTCTTACCTTTTGATGCCATCGCTCAGAACTGTTCTGCACTGCAGTTCAAGGAAATCTTTGTTCGATACTTTCATCTACCGGCTGGTGCTGCTAAAGGGTAAAGCAAATGAGGCATCTGACAAAGAAATTTTGGACACAAACGTAGAAATGCTGTGCCAAGTTTGGGTAGAAAACCAGTGCACTTCCACGTCGCGCCGGCAGTCAGGATCTTCTGCCATCAATCTGGTCGGGAAATGAACGTTCACGCCACTCTCAACAGTGAGCAATGGCGTGCACACGTATTAAAAATACGTTTCCTGAAATCCTCCCAGGTAGGCAGCTTTCATGAAACTGGTTCTAATAGAAAGGATGTAAGACAATTAAGTGCAGGGTAGGATTTTTTTTTTTCTTTACAAATCAGGAAAATGACCCAAAGAGAGCAATGGTTTCTCATTTTGTGCCCTCTAAAAAGAATACAAATATTGCTTCTTCTGGAATCTAACACACTGGCTTCACTTTCAAAATGCATCATTTTATTTTCCTCATAAGGCAGTCATACATTATAAACTTTAAGCACGTGACAGTCACATGATTTCTTCAGTAAGCCCTAGGACTTCCATGAGTTTTCCTGGAGCTTACAGCCAGAGTAGTCAAATATTAAAGCTTTCTCCACAGCCACACGTTCCTTTGATGTTTGGGTTATTGAAAACAAACTCACTGGATAATTTATCTTCAACATAGTCCATTTCTGTTCCTAAAAGTGTTAGCTGTGCTTTCTTTTCGATGAACACTCTGACTCCTTGGGGAGAAGAAAACACGTGTCACATAAAGCCTGCAGGTCTACGGAACCTGCTGATTCAGAGCACAAGTGAACTTTTTAAATAGTAACCACTGACAAAAGTCAAACAGGAAACTTCTGAATCTGCTTCATTATTTCCTTTAAGAGATTAGGGCTCAGTTTCCTGTCTGTCCCTTCTTTTCCACCCAATAATCTATGTCAAACACAGTATTAGGCTTGGCAGTTGTAGAGAAGCATATTCCAATGACAATTCCATGCAAAACTAGAATTTGCTTTTCACAATACTTCACCCATTTTTCTAATATGCAACATGAAATATGTGAAAAGCCTTAACTGACATCCGTACACAGGACACACTGGCAAGCCGAGAGACGCACAGGACTGTGATACACCGGCCTGGGGTCATAAGGCCCATCAGTGCAACAGGGCTGTTCTGTTCTTCTGCTCAGGGGCCGGAAAACTGGCAGTAACGTAACTCCCTAGAACTATGCAGGTAGAGGTTGGTATCTTCGTAAATACAATTGGTTTAAGAAAGCTTTCTTCCTTATAAGAAACTACTCACTCAAATGTAAACTATATATAATTATTAGAGCTCATCTTCTGAAAAATTTAATATTTAAGGTATTTTATGTAGTGATTTAAAAAACAACGTATTAACAAAAATGTCATTATTGGTCAGTAACTTCAGTTTAATGAGATGAATGGTGGGAACCTGCAAGCTAGCTGACAGCACGGCTCTGACGCAGAGCCACCACTGAAATGCCCGTGCACGCTGAAGTTCCCCCAAGGCTGTGGCATTATTTTCTTTTAAATAGGTTTTATCAGATTACTGGGTAGGGGCATGGGGGCAAGAGAGAATTAAAGCACTGACATTTTAAATAAAAATTAAAAGTACAGATTCCTCAAAAGCATAAGATGACATTACTTATTTGGTATAGACGTCAAACTGCTGCTTCCCACAAAAATGGATGGTTCAGTCTGAAGTTTTAGCGTTTTAAAACCTTTCCACACACAATGATTATCTTTTGTAATTGAAATAAACAAACAAATGATAAGAGCACAGCCTCTGGAATCAACTTGAGTAGGTTCAACTTTTCACCAGGCCACTGAACTAGCTGAGTGACCTTAGGCAAGCTATTTCACCTCTCCAAGCCTCAGTCTCTTCATCTGCAAAACTGGGGACAATATGGTACCATCTCACTCAGCGGCTGTGTATAAATCACTTGATATATGAAAGTCTGTCAAACCACCCTACCTCACAGCAAGCACTATATATGCTTAAAACTCACCATCTTGAACAACTTCTTCATCAGAATCTCCTTTTGTCTTTGTATATTCTAGAGTATAAGAAAGGCCATTACAACCCCTGGTTCGGACACCAACTTTCAGACCTACCTGAAAAAGCAGTGTAAATATAAACTTAGTTTTAAAGTAGTTCGTATTAAGCATTTATAAAAACCCTGGCTATTTGACATTATTTGTTTCTCCATAAGCTTAAAGAGGAATATTAGATTTCTGGCTATAACATGTCCCTTTAGGAAGTATAAGTGGAAAGGGGAACAAGCATTTAAAAAATTTAGCCATTTAACAAGCAGCACTACAATACTAGTGGGGAATCCTAAAACAAAAACAATTATATGCAAAAAACCCAAAACAATACATAGGGGGAAAACCCCCCCAAACCAGTCACTATCACTCTAAACATATTTTTTTTTTCCTTTTTTCTTCCAGTCCTTGTCATATATACATATAATCTAAACACAGGCTTTATTATAACAGTAGTAAGTCTTAATTCTCTGATTTGTTTTTGCCACTTAAGACATCATCCTTCCATGTGATTAACTTTCACAATTATCATTTGCATATAATGCCTTAGCAGTCCACTATACCAAGGCATGTTAACTACTTAACCCTTACTATTAGCCGTTTAGGTTGCAAATAACATTTTTAAAGGAAGAGGTTTTTGTTTGTTTTTTTAAAGTAAGTTCTGCCCATGTGGGCCTTGAATTCACAACCCCGAGATCAAGAGTTACATGCTCTACCAACTGAGCCATCCAGGTGCCCCTTAAAGAAGAGTTTTAATTCCAAACATGAATACTTTTTTTTTTTTTAAAGGAAAAAGAAACTTATCTGATGGCAGAGATGACTACTTAACAAATTCTCACTTCCTCAAAACGTTTGTGCTCCACCTCATCGCATGAGATGTTCTCAGGAAATTTCCCTCCCTATGGTTAGGTTCACTGAGGTCCCCAGGCTGTCCCCTGGCAATCATACCTGCCTCTACACAGGGCCTTAATTCTAAGGCAGAACTATGAAAACATTCTCAAGTACCAGAAATCAAAAGACTGCAGCTAACACAGATGGTAAGAAGTTTAAAAAGTGACCAAACTGCACTTTTAAAATACCAATGTCTATCTTAATGTGATTTTCTAACAATATCTACCGAACTTCTACTCTTGGATCCTATCTGCTTTTTTGAAGTATACAGTAAAAGTATTATCATAAAAAGTATGATTTCACCAAGCAGATCTTGATTCTCTTAAAAGTAGCAATGTGTACTGCTTCAGGAAAGCAATCACGAGTGGGAAGACACTTGGTGAGACCGGGAGTTAGAATGCTAAGCTGCCTGGGAGTTCTGATGAGCTGAAGCATTCTGACAGTAGTCTCTTCTGTCCTTAAACAACAAGGAGACAGAACTGTGGTTTTATTCACTCTCAGAGTGAGAGCTGAGAGAACGTGTGGGGCGTTTCACATATTCAGAATTATCAATAGTAAACTGTCTAGCTGAAATTCTGGAGCACAGGTCCTAAGTATTGACTTGACTTAGCTTTTATCTTCATAAACAGGAAAGACTCAAGCAAGCAGAAAGTCCAACTCCTAGGAATGAATACAGATACTTACAGAATACAGGAAAATACAGCTTTAGGTACTTGGAGTTTGGAAAAGGGACTGCTTGTACCAGCAATGAAACCCAATGAAGTGTTTGCGCCATCCTTTTCATGTCATTGTCATCCCTCAAACCTACACTCAGTGTTTCATTTGGTCGATGCGTATATACTCTTTTCATTAGTCTGTCCTAATGGAGTTGGCATACTGATATTTTTAGCATTTAATAATTCTTAGGAGGAACGTGCCAGAACTTCATTACACTGTAATGCAGGTTGTACAACAGAACCTAGAAACCATTCCATAGTCTAATTACTAAATTTTAAGAGTTTAGTACTTGGATGTAATTTACAATATTCCACAGGCAACTAACAATTCACGAAGGTGAAGGTGATGCACACTCCCCTTACTCAACAATTCTGCGTCTAGGACAGCCTACATAGGTGCACTAAACCAGGCTTACAGGCTTAGTCTTCTAGAACAATGGGCCTGGCACACTACAGACACTATTTGCTGAATGATGTTTGTGGCAGCACTAGATGTAAACAACCCCGAAGACCTTTAATATGGGGGACTGGCTAAATAAATAAAATAAAATACACTAATATATGCAGTCATAAAAAAAAGAATGAGGTGGGTCTTTCTGTAATGTTCTGGAAAGAACTTCAAGCTATATTATTAGGGGCAAAAAGCAAAGCATAACCACAGCATGTATGGAATGCTTTCCTCTAAGTAGGAAAAGAGATACACAAACATTCCAAGCATGATCTAGGCCAGTAGTGCCCCTCGGGGAATTATTATTGGTTGTCACAACTGAGGAGTGGGGCGGTGCTACCGGAATCTAGTGCACAGAGGCCAGAGAAATACTAAACATCCTGCAATCCACCTCCAACAAAGAATTATCCGGCCCAAATTATCAATAGTGTAGAGCCTGAGAAACCCCAGTGTAGGCAGATAAAAATGTACAGATTGTCTCAGGAAGGACACTTAAGAGGTGGCCCCTTAGAAGGATGAAAGACAGCCAAGAGTTTGGGGTCACAAATGATGTCTTTTTCACTGAATACCCTGTTATATTTTATTTGAATTTCTAAAAACCATGAGCATATTTTACTTTTTAAATAAAAATCCCTAGCCAGTGAAAACATGCTGTTTATCACAAGATAAATTCAGTGTGAAAATACAACCTCAATTTTTTACTGAATATTCATTTGATTGGTTTTACTTACGTGTTCGGGCTTATCTTTAAGAAGCTGTTTTATCTTGTTTACTGCTGAAGGTGTCTGAAAAAAGAACAAGTTATTAAGTTTTTAGCTACAAAACTTGCTTTCTTTAAAGCCTTATAGTTCTGTAGTCTTTAAGACTATTCAAGTATATCTTTAGGAAATTCGTCTGACAAATTTATATTCTTGTCTGAGTACCTTGTGGCTTTTATACACAAACACATCAACTCTCGTCAACTCAAAGCATTCTATTTTTATTTTTAAAATACCTTCTAGCAACATCCTTTGAATCTTGTTCCACCCCCTGTCAAGATCAGCGCCCTGTCATAAGTTCTCTGGTTCTCTCTACTTACATCACAAATCTAAGTTTTCTAGGCAGCATCTATTTTGTGCTTCTACTGCATGCTCAGCAACAAGCACAATCCCTGACACACAGATGGCGCTCAATAGCCAATGAATCAATTAAGTCATCGCCGGGGAAGCCAACCTTCAGACATTTTTTCTTTTGATCATTATTAACCTATTGTTTTTATTTTATTTTATATTTTTTGCTTACCCCAAATCTATTTCAAGTCCATCAATACGCACAGAGGGAATAACGTAGCATCATCAACCCAGAGGGTGCCTCTTATACCACTCCCACCACATGTTCACACAGCTACTAAATGTGGTTTAAAACAACATCATCTCAGGATATCCGGATGAACAGAGCTAAGCTAGTCAACTATAGAAACAAGCATAGGGAGGCATTTTTCAGGAGCAATGCTGTCTAATTACCTAGCCCATTTGTCCTCAAAATGACGAAAACACCACAATGTATTATATGTGTATAGGTCAGCATCATCAATCCCATTTTCTGGGGAAGTGCAATATTCCAACATCTACTGAATTTCTATTCTTGGATCCTATCTGCTTCTGTGCTGTCAGTGACAAAGTCTATTCCAGGGCATTCCTGCCCTACTTCTGAGCTGTGTCCAAGCCTGTTACTTGGCTTAAATGGGGAGAACAGACCCTCCTCCTCAGGATTCTTGTGAGGATTAAATAAGTAAGTTCATGAAGTACATTTAGAACGGTGCCAGGCACAAAGAGCTCAATATAAACTGCTACTTTACAATGATGAGAGTGTATTAACGAAGAGATCATGTCCTTCCTACTTTGTTTTATTAGCTCCTTAGCTGGCAATGCTGTGCTGGTCCTCCAGTTTTTTACTGGCATTTTATTGGCTTGTGGAATCCCAGAGTGGACATTATGACCTATGACTTGGAAGTAACTGTAGCCAAAACCCCAGCCTGTGAGAAGGGAGCAGACAGAGAGGATGGCCTCAAAGTGTGCTCTTCTGGCCTGGCCGGTGGGGCTTAGCCAGATGAGGATGTTGAAGCAGAGTCTGGACCCAATTCAGAAAGGCCATGAAACCAATTTAGAAGGCTGACACTAGTATTTTTTAAAAACACAAACTAGAAGAGAAAAGAAAACAATGTATTACACTTGATAAATAAAGATGAATGTTCAAAGAAACTCTGACTTCAATTATTAATGTACGGTGGGTGTGCACATATATACTTACTGTGCATAACTGTAAAAAAAAAAAAAAAAAATAAAAAAAAAAAAAACACCCCCAGTACGTGGTTTATAAAGGCCTTTTCCCACGACTCTACCAGAACAGAAGCCAACCAGTGTGACAATAGTGGACAACAGGGAACAGTATGCCGGGGGAAGAAAAAGGAAATGGAGAAGAGCAGAATTATCGTTTTGGTTTTTTTTTTCTTCTTTTGAGATCATAGCATGTCAACCTCAAATAGTTACAGGAATATTTCTGAAAAAAATGTTTAAAAATGCTCATTTACCCTTCTAAACAATTGCCAGTAAAAACTAGCTTCTGTTATTCTCATGGTCTTATTTCCCACATTGAGTCCTGAAGAAATTAATCTAATTACTGTCAAAGAGCAAAGGATTTCTGATAAGTTAAAAAAAAAAAAAAAAAAAAAGAAAAAAAAGGGTTTAAAATAATTAAAAAAAAAAAAAAAAAAAAAGGCACAACCATGGGAAATATTTATTGCAAGTACAACTTGCCCTGTAATGCTGGAGAGTCAAAGGTGAGGAGGGTTACGGCTGCATGACCAAAACAAAGAAGACAGGGTGTACACACTACTCTGTCAATAGCCTCACGTGTTTTTATCTCCACGTGATTATTAAATTACCGAAGTTGATTTTACAAAATAATGTTTTTTCTTCTTTTCCCAACTCTTAGTAGAAAACACTTACACAGAGTACACAAAAACACTTCATGGAGTGGTCCACCTATCCCGAAGCGGTCGACTTCACACTCCTACACTGTTAAGGGAAAAGTAAACTGTGTGCCTGGGAACTGTCATTATAGGAACCAAAATGAGTCTTTCTTAATTTTCCTGTGTCAGGTCAAAACCAAACATACTGCATTGGGAGGAGTGTTATTAATGATGGAAACCCAGTGGCGTACTTACTTAAGGGGAAAGATAGGGATCTTTTAACTTTCTAAGTGAGGGACTGATTTTCAGAACAAGTCAGAATGGCTAAAAGGGAACATGTGGCACGTGAAAAAAAACGCTAGCTATAAAAAATACTTTCTGTATCTCAGGACCAGGCAGAAGCTGAGGATCCTATGGGCTCACATCTATTTGCAGGCCCTGGCAACTCTGCGTAAGTACACTCAATTTGGCAAATAGTCTGAAAACTTCACAACTAAACAACAGGCTGCAGGCCTGGTAGCCTTCCAATTTCCACGCACTCCCCCCAAACAATTAAGACACCTATACTTTTCTAAGAAATGTATGTAGAATTAATGACTTATTCACCTGAGATTTGGCCAATGAATTAAAGTTTAAGATTCCTGAAACTCAATGAAATATAACGATGGTTTTTAATCTACTCAGAGGTAGATCACAGAACAAGACAAAAGGCCCTTAAAAAAGATTATTAGTCCATTTTTGTATCAGAAGCTTTTCATCCTCAACACTGTATTTCCTTAGGTAATTCCCCAGGCAATTTTAATATTTTGCTGTCCAAGAAAAAAAATTAAAACCAAAGCTAACTCCATGATTATGTATACTAAACATGTGCCAACAACTACAACCTATTTTCATTTTCATTATAAATGTGGCGTTTTAATGTTTAAAAGATGGCAGATAAATAGCAGCCAATGAACAAGTTGCAGTATATTTTAACTCATTATGGCATTATGGTGTTTCCCCTTTTGTCTTTTCCTATTCATCTGTGTGTGTGTATATTTTGTGGCCTACATTTTAAACAGTTTAACAAGTTTCCCATGCAATACATAGTAATAAACATATTAACCATTTACTGAGTACCTTCCAGGTGCTTAGTGGTTTATATGCATCATCTTATTCTTATAATCCTGTGATTTAAGTATTAAAGATTAAATAATTGACACAGGGATAGTAAAGAATGGAGTTATGACTCCCAAACTTAAAAAAAACACATTATTTACAGTGACCACATAATAGTTCACCAACTGGATCTACTCACTAACTGGATCTACTCGTTTAACCTCTCATTGTTATACATTTAGGCTACTTCCAATTGTTTCCTGGAGAATATCCCTTAAATTGCCTAAATATACAAATTACTGCTTGGTCATTGTTCCAAAGGACTTCTGTTACTTGTCCTTCAATGAATTAACAGCTCCTTACTGGGGCTCAAGTAACATGTTGTTTCCTTGTCCTTCTCAACCAGGTGCCACTAGAAGTATTAAAGCACCCACTGCACATAATGAATTAACTTCCCTCTGTGCATGAAGAATGATGCTGGCTATGTACCATCATTCTCTTACAACTTTGGTTGCGCTTTATGAACAGCTATAGGTACGTCCCTAATCCTAAATTATAGTTGCACTAATTCTGATTTGTAGAACAATGGAAATAAAAGCCTCTGCCAGCAGGGCAGTGTTAAATCTTCAGGCTTTCATCATATTTTACTCTGGCTCCTACAAATTCAGTTTCTTTTGCCAACTCCTGGGTATGCAGAGTAGGGACAGCATCCTCTTCGGAAGTTCTCCACAGGTGTCCAAAGTTACTCACTTTGAGGTGGTGGGGTGGAGTCTTAAAACATTCAATCAAAGAACCATCTCTGGTTGCATAAAAGTGTTAAGGGCAGCCTGTCACCAGACTAAACCTTCTGTTCCAGCAAACCACCAGTCCTCTCCTGGATTAACGACAGTTAATGTGGATAACTGGGCGCTGACAGCATGGAATCATGTTTTCATTTCATCAATTCCTTTTCCTTTTCCCAGCCTTTTGATGACCTCTGGTAGGCTACACAGGTACAGCACTTAGACAAGTTTGCACCATGTCAAACTCCTGATGTCAAGTTCATATATCTAGGTAACACTGATCTCTTCCTACCCATTTTGTTCAATCATCTCTAGTTTCATCTGCTTTCATCTGTATTCACTCATTAGCCCTTTGATCACCTCCTTTTGCCCTCGACAGAACATGCTGGGATTTACAATGTTTGCAAAAACACCCGAAAACTAAGAACAGACAGCAATTCACGCATGCCAGTATCTTGAGACTAGGGAACATATGCTAGGATTAAAATGACTGCAAGCCTGCTATGCAGGCCGTGGGTGGAAAGCAGCGAGGACCTGCTTTATCTTTGGCACCAGCTAAGACTACAGGGAAAGGAACTTCTAAAGTTAGCTAGACAGTTAAACAGGCTAAGTTCACACAATGGACTTTGGCAAGTTAATCAGAACACTTGATCAAAGGCAACATGGAGCCCCTGTGAACTAAGAATTGACAAGATAAAGAACTGACCAAATTCTGTTAGCAGAATTAGCCCAGTAACAGGTCATGAGGCAGGAGCAAGTGTAGAGAGCTGAAGTCTGAGAATGCGAGCTGTAATTCTAGGGGTGGCAAAGGTCTGGCCCACAACGGTGTCCCTGGAGGGTGGGAACTGTGTAACTCAATTTATTTCTTGTCCTGAAACACAGGAGGTCTTAAATGTCAACTGAATGACAAGGAATGGAGAGGAAAGGAATGACTCAGAGATTTTGAACAAGCAGGTAATATGCTAGATGATGGACAAAGAAAAGGCCAAAAAGCTTCTCTGTACCTCTTCTTTCTCGCTCTACCATTACCAGTGGTAGAATTCTTTTCAGTTCTGAATATTTTTTAATTGAGACTGAAAAACACAAAGTATGACTCATGCCCTTTAGTTCTTGTGATTTCAAGACCTTGGAAAATTCTAAGATCTGATGATGGTATCTTCCAGACATGAAACCTGCTTTGTGGTACAGAAAACAGTAATACAGAATAATCGGGATAACCTCTATACAGGCTGGAAACATTGATCCATTATAAAAATGAATTCTCCCACCTGATCACAACTTTCTTCTATTTTGGTACAACTGATTTTCTGACAACAGGCCTTCTTATAGCATTAGCTTGAATGGAATCCGTGATTCATTCTAATTCCCACTCTCTAGGTGCTGAATGCTTGCACAAGAGTGGAGTGAGAAGAATGCTGAACTGATTCATAAGCTTTCCCATGAAATCCAACTCTTTCAAAACACAAGTGACTAACGGAGTTTTCTTGGAGTGAAGTATTTTGGAACTAGATAGAGGTGATGGCTGCACAACATTGTGAATGTACTAAATGCCACTGAATGGTACATTTGAAAGTGGTTCATTTTATGTTATGTGAGTTTTCCCTCAGTTAAAAGAAAAAAACAAAGCGACTGCACTGTACACCAGGGATCCCGTCCGCGTGGTAAATCCCGCGGTGAGCATCTGCGGCTTGGACTCTGGTGCCCTCCCAGTGTGTTCGACCTTTCACCCAGAAAACGCCCAACGCTCACTCAGGGTAGAGATTTTTATCCTTCCTCGTCCTTTGTGAGAGCCGACCACGGCCGAGGCCCGCTGGAGGGACAGAGGGTGTTTCAAAAAGCCTTCCCTCCCAGACCCCAGGAAGGAACCCTTTGTGCACCACAGCCTTGATCTCAGCGAGGGGTGGGCTTTGTCGAGGCTGCGCTCTCACGTCGCTGGCCACGCTCGCCCCGTCGTACCCCGGCGAGCTTCCGCCCTCCCCGCGCACCTCGAGGGCAGGGGTCCCGGTTCCCTCCCCCAGCTTCCCGCACGCCGAACTCTGAAAGGCCCGCGACTCGAACACAGTCGCACCCCCAGGCTCGCAGCGGGCCGCCTCGGCCGCTCGGGGATTCGCGCACACGCGGCGACCCCCACCCCCGCACGCAGCGGCGCACGGCCTGCTGGGAAACGTAGTTCCCGGGGCGTCCGGCTCCGGCGGAGCAGCCCCGCCCGCGCTTGTTTATCTCCCCAGCCGGGGCGAGGAGGACAGGGCGGCGATGTAGCGGCCGCGGAGCGGGCCCAGCGCCCTGCCGCCGTGACCTCCTCGAGGGGGCGGAGGTGAACCAATGTCACCCGTCCGACCGCGCGCCCCGGCCACTCACCAGGGTGAGGGCGGCCCGGGTAGGCTGCAGCTTCCTCTTGCTCACAGCCCGGACAGTGGCCCGGACTAAAGAAGCCGACATTCTCGCCGTCCCGGAGCCCCGGTGCCTCGGGCCGGAGCTCGGCCACCTCAGCCACTCTCCATGGACACGGCGGCCGAATTGACGCCACAGGCTCCGGCGCACGGCGCCCAAGCCCCGCCCCGCGCGGGCCCGCCCCCGCCGTTGCCATTGGTCGGGCCGCGTGAGTGACGGGCGGAGGGCGGGGCGCGGCGCGGCGCTTGGGCCGTAGGCACGTGACGCGGGGGCGCAATGGCCCGGGGCTTTGGAGGTGCGTGGGGGAGGGAGGCGCAAGGTCGTCTGCGCGAGGACTACCTCCGCGCGTGGTGGGGAGTGGGGTTTGGGCACGTGGAGTGACTGCGGATTTGTGGACTCTGGAGGCGTGTCGCTCCACGACCTGTCCCTGGGAAGGGTGCGGCGTCACTGCATAAGAACGCTGAGCGCGAGAGCTGGTGCTCTCCAAAGCAGAAAGATTCCGAGGCCCAGGTACATACATTTGTCTTCCTTTTTGGTCGAGCTAGGCAGTTCTTAAAGAGCATAGACTTAACCGCAGATTCGTGAAATAAACAGCTCAGACACCCCCGGACCCCCGCCTCACCACATGCTCTACTGCAAGGGATACTGGAGGATGGTGCTAATGTAACTTTCGCTTTTAGGTGCCGACTTTGGAACCCAAACAGTCCGAGGATGTGATTGGGCAGCTCTGTCAACACTCATAGTGTGAACCGTCGAATAAGCTTGATCGAACACCTGTTGTTTGTCAGACCTTGTCGTGGCTGCTCAGGGGCTTCCGCCTTTTAATTCTGCCTGTTAATTCAGCAAATACACCTAAGCACCAGGCATTATACCAGGCATGCATAGGTAGCCTGGTAAATGGAGAGCCCAGGAAAGAATGAAGTTAGCAGTCGGGAGGAGGAGAACCGAAGGACAGGAGGCTTTTCTCGTGGCGGTGCTAGAGGTAAAGGGAAAAGGAGGTTCGGTGGGGTGGTGCTGGGGAGGATAGACTCTTGCTCAGTGTTTCAGTGTGGAAAGAACTATCAGTGAAGTGTGTTTTAGAGCCCAGTTTATCTTTCATCCCCTAAAACCTACAGGATTGGAGAGTTCAAAATCCCCTTAAGTAGTTGGGTCTCCCTACTACTGAAATACAACTCCATGACACTAAGAGAATGGTTATTTTTGCCTCTAAACCCGGCTTAACCCAAAAGAAAGGGTGAGATTAGGAGATGGTAGTATGGTGGGTTTGTCTTGGCTTCATCTGACTAGCTGGGTGATTTGGCACGAGGTGTTTTACTTCTCATGCCCTTCCTCCCACAGACACTGTGAAGATTAAATGAAAGGCCCTTAGACGAGTGTATGGCACCTAGCTAAGTACTACAACTCAATAAACGTTGCTAGTTGTTCATGGATATTTAAAGAGGTCATATATTGTGAAACTGATATTACAATGGTGGATATACATGCCGTTATACATTTGTCCAAACCCATAGAACATATCACACCAAGAATGAATCCTAATGTAAACAATGATTTTGGGGATAATGTTGTGTCCACATAGGTTCATCAGTTGTAACAAATACCCCACCCTGGAGCAGGATGTGGATAGTGGAGTATTTGGACTTGGGTGGGGACAGGGGCATATCGAAACTCTGCACTTTCCATTCAATTTTGTTGTGAACCTGAAACTGTTCTAAGAAATAAAGTGTGCTAATAAAATGTAAAAAAAAAAAATGCCATGTATCATTCTTAATTGTTGAAATATTGTTATGTAGTTATGTAGCACTGTATAGTTTTCAAAAGCACCTTTCGGGACACTGTCTCATGGTAGCCTCACAATTTTAGGCTGAGTATTGGGACAGCTAGTTTAAAAATGATGCATAAACTCTGGCCTTTTAAAAGTATAGTGCTTTAGAAAAAAAGTGCGTTTTAAAAATCTAGTCCTAAATTTCGTGATTCAGGATCCCCCATGTGTATGTTTAATTCTTTCATTTATTTAATACACACTACTCAGTTTTTAACTTGGTTGGCTGTTTTGCATGTGAGTGGTAAGTCACATAATCTACTTGTTAGTGGGTCAGGCATACCTAATACTATCTGAAACTGGTGCAGGTCCCCAAGATAAATTGGCCTTAGGTTTTCATGATTGTGTAAGAAATATGTGGGCTCCCTTATCTCAGGACAGCAGCTGTCCTAGGGTGTCATGAGGTGGGTGTGGTAACTGTTGAGGGAGTTGGCAAGCTGTAACCACATTTAGATTTCCACCAATAGGTTAAAAGCTTAAAATAGGGAAATGTTCAGTGTTGCACTTTGGGCCTTAGTTTCAGGGCTTAGACATTTAAAAAAGTGTTTTTCCTAGTTAAGACCTCACTTGCTTCTCACTACTCTGTGAAAGGGCAGGGGTGACTTCCATTTTATAGGCACGGAAACTGAACTGCCATGAGGTTAGGGGGATTGCCACACTCTCAGCAGGAAAACTGGCAGAACCAGAGACCCGAATCAAGTCTAGAATTCCACCCAGGGAAGTGTGCTGAATTCTTGACTGCTGTTGTCCAAACATGCCTACTTTCAAAGAAAACAAACACTGAGCATATCTTTACAGTTTTATGGGAGTTTGTTGCATTCTGTTCTGAACAATTTTTTTTGCCTGTAACACTATGAACCCTATTGACCTAAGTCAGGATTTTTTTCCACTCAGGAAAGATTTTTTTTTTTTAAATAGAACCATTTGTGAAACATTTGAAAATGAAAAGTAAACTCAAGTTATGTCAGAACATTTTAGTAACATCTCCAAGTGTGCACATTGTTGATACTGTACACACTGAGCAAGGGATTAGAAAGTGTAGACTGGGGCTGTAAGAATAGATTTCATTTTCTTGTTTGTTCCTGGGAGAAAGAGGAAAGGAAATCGTGCTAGTGGAGCATCTGTGGAGCTTGCGGAGGGACAGGCCAGCTGCATTTGAACGATAACTACACCCTGGAAGCTGGCCTCAGCATGGAGCAGATGCACCTGTCCCCTGGCTGGGGCGCTGAAAAGGGGCTGTGACCAGTGCCCAAGTCAAGGGTCATCCATTCCCCAGGTCTGGCAAACACTGGTCACTGTCCCATTGATCAGTGTGAGGGACTGAAATCTACCACAGGAATTGGAATAAAATGTAGGAAGCTTTTTAACATTCTTAAAAGGATATAAGGAAACATGGTTTCCATGAAAAGGAAGATAGTAACAATAAACTTGAATGAGAGGAAAAGGGAAGGTGGCTGAGGTACATTGAGGACGATTAGAAGTGAAATGACAAAATTCATGTGAGACAGAAAACAGCAAAATGACATCAAAAATCCAGCTAGTCATGTAGAGATTAAATATGAGTTTTCCTAGGATGAAGGAAAAAGATGATAGAGAAATGCTGAAAAAAGACAAAAGTATTTTTGAGAAAAAAAAAAAAAATTTAAGAACATACTTTCCCAAGTTGAAAAAAACCAACAACCAAAAAACCAAACTGAGCTAGGGAGATACATGGGATTCGCTTTTGTTTTAGACAAAAGTCACGGACACAAAACTTACAGGGATAAGTAAACACGGAAGTATCCAAGTAGAAAAATAAAATCTACAAGGGAGGCCTCTGATTTCTGCTATCATGCCAGAAGACAGCATTAATAGGCTTTCCAAAGAAAGTGTGACAAGAATTACGTGCCCAGTCAAGTTCATTTTCATGCTGAAGGCAAGAGAAATCAGAAGAGCAGCTTCTGCCCAGGGTACATAATTCATGCGGTTAATTGAGTTTGGGTTCATCCAAACTGAGTAAGGAATGATCGCTAATCCTTTCTACCACAACTTCCCAAATTCTGTACGTAATTTTGATAGGATTCTTCTTTAACTGGAGTATGTCTTCAAGTAGGTGAAAAGAAGGGCTCACAGGTGTTATTTTCTGAGCCCTCTCCTACCTGGGAACGCTTGCCCAGCAAACACCCTCCCCATCCTTCTCTGTCTTCATCCCACCAAGCCTGTACCTCTCCTGTGGGCATTCCTTTCCAGTGCTTGGCACACAGTGGGGTCAATGAACAGCAGATCCCATGAGCACAAGTAGAGGGAGCATGAGATAAAGAGCAGATCTGTACTGCCCTCAGTCCTTCATCTGGTTTCCTCATGAAATTTAGGACTCTGGCTAGAAAGTAATGTGGATAAAATTACAGGTTGAAATTCTGATTTTATTTCAAAATGATAAATAAACCGAGGCATAGTTCTGACCACATACTACTTCTGGATGGCTTGTGGAGTTAGAGAAACAGTTCCAGGAGGGCTCCAGTCAAACCCAAAATGACACCAACCAAATTTGTGATTGGCAGAGATGGCCTCTTTAATCCTCAGGGATTTTTTAAAAGTTCTCCACCCTAATTTCTGAGTATCATAAAAAGTAAAAAGCACTTCTACTTTGTCATTTTTCCTTTGAAAATGTTTTTAGCAGCAAACAGGACTACTTGTTTTCCTTACTTCATTTTTATGAGTATAGGAATTCTATGTCAACTTACTTAAAATTAGAGAGGGAAAAAACCCCAGAGCCCCTCAGTGGCGCTGCTTACCCACGGAAGGCTCGCATAAATAGGTACTCATGTTCGCGTTGTCACTTCTACAAATATCAATAAAATAAGGTTTGTAAATTGTAAATACAGTAGTAGCAGTTCACACATATTTGATATGCTTTCATACAAGGATTCAGTAAACAATAAATATAATTTCCCCTCTTCAAAACAAAAAAGGGATTTGTAGGTGAAAAAAAGGGTTAATTTACTCAGGGTTTATCAGCACACCCCTTTCAGTGTGCTTTGAAAGAATTAAAAACCATGAAATTGTATTCACTGAATACTGGCCCACAGTTATACTTTTTTTTTTTTTTTTAAACCTGGCTTAAAAAAAAAATAAAACCTGGCTTAAATACATACATCATGGCTTTCTCTTAAAATCCTTACATCTATGGGGATTTGTGGTACGTGAGACTGTATTAAATTTATTTTTCCTCATTAACAATTTCATTAAGTTAAAAAAAATCTGACATTTCCCTTAAATGTTAAGTTGAAGCCTGATCTATGCTGCTGTGTCCTGTGAAATGAACCTAATTTCAAAGTGAATAGGAACGCCTGAGTGGCCATTTAGAGTGCTGCATTTTTTCCTTCCCTCATGATTCCTGCTGGGTCCTCTTCGCTGAGGCTTTTCCCTGAGTCATATATTTACTGGAAAGGCTACCTAGAGGGGGGGAAAAAACAAAACCCAACATAAATAAAACAAGCCTCACTTTATCACAAAAGCCATAAAATTATTTCTTATTAATTATTTACAGAAACTTTTCACACTGGTATTGGTCACTTATTTTGAATTGAGTAAGCAAGGCTAGATATAAAGAAGGTATGTAAGGAACATGGTCTATTAAACACAAACCTAGTCAAAATTCTTTCTAAATGCAGGCAGGTTGCTAGAGTGACATCATTCTAATCACTATTTCCATGTTGGTGCAGAGGGCCAGGTGGACTTTTCGAAACCTCTGCTTTGCATACATCAGTGTCTTCACTTAACGACCACATAGAATAGATTGCAACAAATTCTTTGGTTAGAAATAAATATCTTGTATCATTACTTTGCAGATATGAACCCGTGAATGGTGACATTCTAGCAATAACTTATTGACAGAAATGAAAAATAGGAAATTTATTATATTTACAGGTAAAGGACAGAAATGTGGATTACTAATTAAAACCATACTACGGAAGAGTTACTAAGTTTTGTTCTGGAGTATAAACAAATAGATCAATAAAACAAGAAAACTGAGAAATTCCTAAGTGATTATGTTTCAGAAAGTAGTATATAATAAAGGTTGCATTTCTAACCAATGATGTATAGATTGTTCAATAACTGGTACTGTGTCAAATAAGTGATTTTGGGAGGGAGGGGAGAGTTAGTTTTCTTTCCCACAACATACCCTTTCTCTCCACCCAATTCCAAATGAATTACAGAATTAAATATAAGAGCATCAAAGTATAAGAAGTAGTGAATATTTATAAAATTTTGGGGTGGGGAAGTTACCTAAGCATACCACCTCCACCTATGAGAAAGGCTTGCTATGCTTAGTACTAAAGCAAGTCAATAGAGAAAAGATGAACACCAATATACAGCTGGGAAAATAAAAAGCGATATATGGAAGAGGATAAAGAAAGCATGAGTATATATAAAAAACATTTAATATCAATGAGTAATCAAAGAAATGCAAATTAAAACAATTTTTGATCACCAAGTTGAAGGAAGATCAGAAGGAGAGAAGTGGGTTGGAATTTTGCTAAATGAATATTCATAGAAATCTTATAATAATTGAAGTATGCAAACAACTTAAACATTCAAAACTTGTGATATGAATGACTAAGTATATAATGGACACAACAGAATACTAGATTTGCATAAAAGGATAATTAATAATATAAAAAGTAGGTTATAAAACCACACAAATAGTATTTTCATAAAAACTAATGAAAGGGGCACCTGGGTGGCTCAGTTGGTTAAGCGTCTGACTCTTGATTTCGGCTTAGGTCTTGATCTCAGGGTGGTGAGTTCAAGCCCTGCCCTGGGCTCCACACTGGGCATGGAGCCTACTTAAAAAACTACTAAAAATTAAAAACAAACAAATGAAAAATCCCATCAGTCAAATGTTTGGTGCCTCATTTTCCTCATCTGTAAAATGTGAGCTATTACACCTACCCCCTTGGAGTTATTCTGAAGATTAAATACACTGACGCAGGTAAAGCAACTGAACAGTAGCTGGCACATAGCAAAGTACTCAGGAAATGTTAGCCATTGTTAGTACATTGATGTGAAAACATGGGAAGACTTTATTTCTCAAACCTAAATAGTAGTTATGCTCCAGAATGAAGTATAAATGGCTTTTATTTTATTCATTTTGCTTAACTGTCTACATTTACTAAAGCAATCATACTAAGTATGCAAATAGAAACTTATGCCCCCCAGAAGCAACCTTTCTGAAGCAGACCATCTAGATAGTCAATTCACAGTGAAAAATGAGTGATATCAGGAAGAAGCAAAGCACTCTCCTTTGGTATTTATACCCTAGAGCCTTGAGTGGTCTACAGGCAACAAATCTTGATATTCTGGACTGCCCAAAGCATTGAGGATAGACTTATCATTCCAGGGACAAAAAGTTTAGATCACTACACCTCGTACTTTACAATCCAGATGCGTTAAAGATCTAAACAGAAAAAAAATAAAGTTTTAAAGCTATTGGAAGAAACTATAGATGGATATCTTTATGAACTCAGGGAAGAATTTCTTAAAGATGACCCTAAAATCACTGAGCTACATGACCATGAAAACTAACCATGGAAAATCCATCCTTGATTATCTCAAAATTTAAAACTTTGGAGTGGCAACAGACACGAGTTGAAAGACAAGATATACTGGAGGAAGATATCTGGAATGTATATAATAAAGGAGTATTCAGAAAAAATGAACACTTACAAATTAAGGAAATGATAATGCAACAGGAGAATAGGCAAACGAATAGGGATTTTACAGAACTCCAACTGGTCAACAAACATGTAAAATGGGCAAATGATATGAACAGGGAATTCACAGAAGAATAACTCCAACTGGCTAATAAACATATAACAGCATCACCAGACTCAAGAAAATATACATTAGAACAACACCAAGGTATTTTTCACCGATCAAATTTGCAAAAATAAACACTGCTGGCGGAAGTGGCAATTATTTCAACCAATAACTTGGTGATAATCTAAGTTGAAAATGCACATATGCTATGACTTAACAGGTTGACTTCTAGATACACAAACTATAGAATCTCTCGTACATGCTCAAGGAGATTCAGACAAGAATGTTCACTACAGCACTGTTTATAATAGCAAAAAACCAAATGCAATCTAAATGCTCATGTGCTAGTAATGGATAATATATTCTGTATTCATAGATGGAATACTGGAAAGAAAATAAAACTAAATCTCTATATAGCAATATATATAAATTTCAAAATCACTTCATTAAATAGATATGAGAAAGGGTGTAAAACATTCTTATTATACAGTATAATACATCATTCAAATTAAAAAATTCACCAAGGATACATATGTTAAAGGGTACATATGTAAGTTTAAAAAAAGAACTGGAAGAACATCTGAACTCCTAATAACAGATGCCTTTGGGGTGGAGGGGATACGAAGGAATGGGTCTGGGATGGTAGTCAAAGGAGACTTCAACCATCTTAATGATCTTTTATTGAAAAAAGATTGAGAAGAAAATGAGAAAAAAATAAGGTCAGTTCTCTAGTAGATGAGTTCTATTTGTATCTATATATTTTTCCCAACATGTTAGGAAACCACTCTTAGTTCTAAGAACAGTACTAATAGTCTTATTACTACATCCCCTATATAAAAAAATAAATCTCATCATACCTGAAGAAATTTCATATAAAAATGTGCATGTAAAAAAGTAAACCCACTAGAAATAAAACATGGATGAATTTTTATGTAATCTGGGGGAAGCACATGAAATTTATAAAACTCTATAAGCATGACTTGAAATCACCTAAGAGTTGGCTAGATGAAACTACTTAAACAAACAAGCAACAAACTGTCTATATGGCAAAACAAATCGTAAATGAGGCTGAAAGAATGATAAACTGGAGTGGTGGTGGTGAAGGACAGAACACATTTGACAAAGCACGAATGGATTTCTATGTGGAAAGAGAGAAAAACAAAGATGAATACCCTCATTAAAAAATATATAGATAGAAACATGAAGAAATACAGATGAAAACATGTGAAAAACAGGAGACTTCCAACAGAGAATACAAGCCAATGGGCAAAAGACTATTCCCATGAAATGAGGGTCTGGGAAGCAGGCAGTCAGGACTCTCTGGGGTGGTCAACAATCCCGCTGGCATTGCCGGCATCATTGTCAGAAGGTGCGTACTTTTTAACCTATCATTCTACTGACTAGGAATTTATCCTGAGGAAATAACTAGCAAATATGCCTGGTGGTGTTTGACATAAACAGTGGTCTTCAAACTTGGGTACGTGTATTCCTGAGCCAACTGAACAGGATGAGCGGACAGGGAGCTTTAGGGGACTTGACTGCAGTGCCTCATGTCTACCTGGATTCTTTCAGAGAATGCCTCTGTGGCCAAGGTTTTGGGCTGGTTCTCAGGAGGCACACCGGTCTTCCTTTCACAGTCCTCCTCCTATTTTATAAAAGAAAGGCATGTTTCCTACTCATCCAAATCTTAATGTGGTACATGGCTCTGGGAAAAAACCTGAGGAGGCAGGAAGGCAAACGACATGCTGGTATCTAATAAAAATTCCAAATTTTTAGCTTTCGTAAAATTACACTGATAGCTGATGTTCATCACAGATAATTCCTGATGATTCATTACTATGTGATTTTTGGTCATTTAGTTTAAAAAGGAATGGCAATAACTGAGTGACACTGTTGTCATACATCTTCCATTTCCAAAGAAAGCATATCTATTATTTTTAATATGCTATCATAAAGACTACTGGGGTTTCTTGATGTTTACCAACTATAAAAACAAAAAAGATCTGGAATAGAAATGATAAGGAACACTGTTTCATTCCTGTAGTATTGATCCAAAAATACATGACTGCATGGGGAAAATCCCATCTATTTCATTAAATGGCAGTCATTTTCAGTATGTAAGCATAAAAAGAAAAATCTCTTTCACTAATTTTTAATGAAAAATTGTTACATTTGTTTTGATTTATATATTCTAATGCAAAAACCCAATTTAGAAGAAATTTTTACATTTTGATAAAAAGCTTAAAAAATCGAATTTATATTTTTGTTTATGATAAGGAGGATAGGCTGATCAATAAAATGCTTGAATTTGAATCTTTTTTTTTAAAATAGATTTTATTTTTAAGTAATCTCAGTACCCAAAGTGGGGCTCGAACTTACAACCCCATGATCAAGAGTCACATGCTCTACCCACTAAGCCAGCCAGGCGCCCCTAAAATGCTTGAAATATATAATGATAAAAACATACCAACTTAAGATGGAAGTAAAACAAAGGAATTCAAGGAGGAAAGTAAAATGATGTAAAATTTCTGCCTATTACGGAGCTGTAAATGAATGGTAGTGTGTACGATAAAGTAGTGACGTATTAATTTCATTTGATACGTTTAAGGCGTTGGTAAGTTTTATTTTGAAATGTCAACATTTATTTAAAAAAAACTCAGGGATTATATGCTTTGCAATTTCGATGAAAAATTTAGATAACTTAAAAATATACGAGATATATGGGCTTTCTACATTTTGAGGGAAGAATATGAGAGCAAAAAAGTTTTGGAGGATACTGATATACCAAATATTTGAAAGTAGCTAGTCCATTAATAAGTAATGATTAAATAAATAATGGTATGTTCATATACTGGAATATCAAGAAGGGTATCAAAAAGAATGATCTGTACTCAATGATAACAAGGTCTTCCTATATTGTTTACAAAGGTATTTCTGTTATTTTATTTTACTAAAGATTTTTTTTTTTTTTTTTTTAAGATTTTATTTATTTGACAGAGAGAGAACCACAGCGAGAGAGGGAACACAAGCCGGAGAGTGGGAGAGGGAGAAGCAGGCTTCCCGCGGAGCAGAGAGCCCGATGTGGGGCTTGATCCCAGGACCCTGAGATCATGACCTGAGCCGAAGGCAGACGCTTAACGACTGAGCCACCCAGGCGCCCTTTTACTAAAGATTTTAAGTAATCCCTACACCCAACACAGTGCTTGAACTCACAACCCTGAGATCAAGAATTGCACGTTCTACCAACTGAGCCAACCAGGCGCCCCATTTCTGTTATTTTAAATTTACTATCATAAAGATCACTTTTTTTTTTTTTAATTAGTTAGGCTTTTAAATTCTGGTCAAGGAAAAAAATTGTAATAGTATATGTACATCATCATGAGGGAGTAAAGATAGCATCAATCTCTTACAACATCTCCAGTTTTTAGGATATCAAACTATGAGATTAAAATGGAATAAATGAAGAGAAAGACGTAGTTTTTTTTGAAATATAACTTTCTTTGCAAAAAGGGGGAGGCATAAGGAATAGAGAAATGTTAGTTTTTTTGAGATTCTCATTCTGAATAAATTATTATGTAAACCAGAGTAATTCATTGATGCATGAAAACCAGTGGACTATGGTTCTACAACCTCCACATACTCCTATTTTGTTACAAATTTCCATGATATATTTGTCCTATTAGAACAAGAGGGAGGTAACAGTGAGGCAGGAGACTGTTTACACCAGTAACAAGGCAGTGATAACTTGCTGAGGAATACCATGTGCCAGATGCTGTGAAAAGGGCTTTATGTATAGGAAATTAATCCTTACAACTGTCCTGAGGTGTCAGCCCCAATTTATTGATAAGGAAACTGAGGCACAGAGAGGTTTGGTAACTTGACAGAGGCTGAAAAGCCAGCAGATGGTTGGGCTGTATTTCAAAACTCAAGTACATCTGATTTGAAAGCTCTTATTCTTGACCCTCCTCCCACTCAGTCTTTATTCTTTCAAAATGAATATACCTCTAATCAGTAAAACTCACTGAACATCGAAGGCACTGTGTCAGCTGTGTATGAGGGAGAGGGGAGTCACAATGAAGAACAAGGAAATTCATGGAATCTTCTATTCACTACTCTCTCATTTGGGAGTTAGGGACTATATGTAGCCCAGTAGAAAGGAATGGAGCAGGAGGGATCAGGAAAGAGAAGTTGGCTTATTATGGGCTAGGTGCTTTAATCTCAGGATCTGATGAGATAAATGGGGCTACAGCCCTTCTCTACATGAGACATCTGGAGCTCAGAGAAAGCAGGTCTCTTGCCTGAGGTCAATATGGCTAATGGGAGAGAATAGGGGCTGTCCTACCGACAGGAAACCACCCGTGTGTCACATATTTAGTACCGTGGAAAAGAAGAGCTCTCGGGAAATTTAATACTATCTACAGTTGAAACATATTTCAGATATATAATATAGACAATTTGGGTAAATTTATTGTGGATACATCTGACAAGTCTTAACAGTTGTTGATTGAGGAGTTTAATTAAGATAGATTTTAACCACCCATAAATGTTTTCTTTTTTTCCTGGTATAAAGTAGGTATGTTTGTTGTAATAATTTTTCTTCTGTAGTAAATTCAAGCTTTAAGTTTTACAGTTGCTGACAATATTTATAAATATGTAAGTCTTTGACACAGAAGGCATTACAGAAATCCTTATTGTCAGTTGATAATGCCATTTCCAGGTATATGCCCAGATGTCCAACATCTGTATTCTTCCCCCACTTAAAAAAAATTTAGAAAATTATAATAGATTCCTACTTTCAAGAAGTGTAAGGCCTTTAGCAGGAGCCACGCGACGGACGCCGTGCAGGAGCATCCATGTAGCACCACCCTACAAACCTCTGCTCTGCTGCTACGTGCAGGTGCTGTTCTAAGTGCTTTTACATGGATTTCTCAACATTCCTACAAGCCAGGTATTATTATCCCCTTGTAACAGATGAGGAAACTGAGTCAAGTGGAGCGTAAGCAGGTTTTTCAAGCTCACAAAGCTAGAAATCATATCCTGCAATCTGACGGCAGAGGCCATGTTCTTCCACACCCTACCCTTGGCAAAAGGAACATCTCGACTAAGCAAGGATCGGTATTTTTCCTCTGTGTAATGTTTTGGAAATATCTCTTCAAGGCTGAAGCTTGTAAAAACAACACTCTTTTGGCTTGTTTACATATGGTACAATTCCGTGACCCTCAAACTCTCAGAGGATCTACGGGAAGCAACCGCACACACTGTGGAGGAGTCTGTTCTCTGTACTTGGCTTTCAGAGGCAGCCTGTCAGCCTCTTCCTCTGTCTTTCATGGTCGCTCTCGCTGTCAATCAAATTGTCTCACAATAGGGCCCCAGTCTCATTTCACTTTTATTGGATTTGGGGGGTTTTCCCACTAGAACTTTTCTTGTTTTTACATCCGTCCATGCATTCTACTGAGAACAATGACAAACAGCTGCTCCCGCATTTTCTCATAGAGCCTCCTGCGTCTCTACCTTTATGTCCACCGTTCCCTTTTTAGGTAAGTGTGGTACTTCTCTGAAGATTTCTGGTTCTTTCTCTTTGAATCATCTGACCTCACTCTATACCAACCTAATGCCCATGCCTCTTAAATTATAATTGTTAAGAGATCTGATGCCACTTTAAATGTTTTCTCCAATCATTAAAAAAAAAAAAAAATCCCTGAAATTCACATAGCATAAAAATAAATGCCTATTCCTAGATTACTGTATATACTTGAGATACTTCATCTCCATACTGACAGAAACGGAAGTAGCTAAATAAGTTAACAATTCCATTTATTTTTCTCTTGTTAACAACATTCAGAGTAGAGACAATCAAACATTCCTTGCTGGGAGCTTTCAGAGCTTTCCCAGGGTGAGATCACTGCGCCCTGGCTTATCTCAGACCAAGCTGGTAAAAGCAGGGAAGCGCTCTCTCTACTTCGGGACCTACAAGACTCCAGGGGTTGGGAGTGCTATTTCTCAATAACTGATAGCAGAGACAGCTTCGTCTCTTCACATTCTAACCAACACAGCATCTCTCCAAGCTAAAAACAAACAGTGTTTGCACATCAGCAATAACATACAATATGTAAAAGCTGATCATAAAATATGTGGGTTGTTTTACACTACATACAAAAATGTCAAGTTTTATCAATGAAGTTTTTAAGAAAATTTCAGAAACCTTTCTCATAAACTGTACAATCAAATTAAAAAGACTACACATGCTCTATTTGCTTATATAATTTCCCTTCTTAAGCCTACCTTATTGAATAAGAGAGACACAGAGAGAGAGAGAGAGAGAGAGAGAGACTAAGCAAAGTTACTAAGGGTGTCTGAGAGAGAGAGAGAGAGACTAAGCAAAGTTACTAAGGGTGTCTGCAGGCCAGAACTCAGAATATTTGTTATCGAGTTTAGAGTTTCATCCCTTCTTACTAAAAAAAGCTGAAAAAGTTCCTCATTTACTTTGTTTTTCCTTTTCCCTCCCCTTTCCCAACTCAAAAGCATTCTCAAAACACCGGAGAAAGGCAGAGCCTCCCGGTTTGGCCTCCCTCTGAGCATCTGTGCACAGGCCTGTGGGCCAGGTGGGGATGGTGTGAGGTTCGGTTGCCCAGTTCCCCTTCCAGCACTTCTTGCCAGAAACCCCTGCAGTCACCTTTCTGTTCCTCCACTCCAGAGGGATGGCTCTTTTCAGAGTCCCTCGTGACTTGAGCACTGCCAAATGCAATGCTTACAGTGCAGTCTACACCGCACCAGACTTCGCAGCGGCGATGCCCATGAATGGTCAAGCCCTCTCTGAGGACCCTTGTCCTTACAGCCAGCTCTTGACTCCAGGAGCCAGCTCTCTTGCCACCCTGTTCCCTCACTGACCATCTTCTGTCTTATTTATTTTGAGTCTATAAATGTTCTTTTTTCTTTCTGCATTACTTTCTAGGTGACCCCATTCCTACCCAGGCCTTCAAACACTATCTTTACACTGAAAATACTCAGGTCTTGGTCTTCAGCCTGGACCTCTGCTCTAAACACCTAGCTCGTACATCCCGCTGGCTACCCGGCATCTCTACCCAGACATCTAGCAGTCTCCTAAATGGACATGGCTACAACTGGACTCTCTTTCTTCCCGAAATCTGCTCTTCCTGAGTCTTTCTCAATACAAGAAATCCCACTTCCATTCTTCCAGTTGCTCATCTTGGGTTCATTTTTTGTCCTATGTCATCATCTAACCCAGCGACAACCCACATTGGTGCCACCTTCCAAATATCCAGAACACGACCAGTCCTCACGAGCCCCTCTGCTCCCACCCGAGTGTAAGCCGGCACCATTTCTCCCCTGAGCTCTTGCAGGAGCCTCCTTATGGGTCTGTCGCCACCCTCACTGCCTCACAGCAGCCATAAGGAACCTTCTGCAACAGAATTCAGATTATACTTCCTTTGCTCCAAACCCTCCAACAGCCGTCCATCTCACAGGCAGAAAGAAATCCAATCCGGCCAGTGCGCAAGGTGCCTCATGATCCACAGCCACCTACCCTGACCTGGCCTCCTACCACGCCCCTCCCTGCTCCCGCCCTGCAGTGACGCCAGGGGACAACAGTGGTTTTTAGTTCTGTGGTAACGGTCTAACTCCAACTTCCCCTGACTTGCCCCTTCCTTGATTTGATTCTTTGCATAAATGTTGCTTAACAGAACGGCCACCTCCCTACCCAGCATTCCCTTTTTCTGCTTTGTATTCCTCAGCACTTGTTGCCATCAGAAGTCCGCACCTCTTCTGACAAGAATGTAGAGTGAATGAGAGCAGGGGCTTTGCTGGTTCACTGCTGTATCGCCAGTGTTTAGGCTCATACCCTGCACTTGGGGCTGGCCGGGGGTGGTGGTGGCTTAATAAGTACTTGTTGAAGGAATGAATAAACGGCGTAGCTGAGAGACAGAGAGAGTGGAGTTTAGGCCAACAATTTCTTTCTTTCCTTACTTTGGCGCATGGCAAATAGTCTCATGAGGAGAACACACTGCTGACAAGACAGTGGCAATTTCAAAGCAGAAAGAAAAAGTGTGAAAGAGGAACAAATAATTAAAGACCGTGGTTCCTACTCAGGGATGGTATAGGAATCACCTTAGAACACTTAAAAGATACGCAGGCCCAAGCCTAACCACTGAAGAAATGGATTTAGGAAGTAAAGGTGGGGGCAGGGCAACTGTATTTTTAAAAGTTCCCCGAGTGATTGTGATGTCCAGTCCCTGTTAAAACCACTTACTCAAAGGAAGCATCTCAAAAGGCATGTGGTAAACTATGCAGTAAATAAAATAACACACATTTTTTTTTTTTAAAACCCACATACCTGACTGGGGACTCAAAAATATAGTTGTTTTTTGTTTCTTTTTGTCTTCATGTAAAAGCACTGCCTAAAAAACGAAATAGACTGGTTTACAAAATCGAAAGGAAGAGCATTTGAAAACAGCCTTAAAACGGTAACCATATCCAAGGAGGGCCGAAATTAGGCACGTGGAAGGCAGAACTTTGCAAGTTAATTGAAAAGCAAGACAGAGACTCAGGAATCCTTAAAGCACGCCCTGCCACCCGGAACATAGCAAGCCTCACCACACGCTGCACTGAGGGCAGAGAGAGGAGCCAGGCGGGTTAGCCAGAGGAAGGAGGGCAGGGCCGGGGGCTGCCCAGCACCTCGCAGAGGGCCTGGTGCAGAGCTGCTAGCAGTCAGTAAGTGTTCGCTGAACAGACAGATGACCCCAGGGCTTCCTGCTCAGGTGTGAGCTAGGTTTACCTGAGCAAATGTGCCAGTTGGTCTCAAGGGGCTAGGTGAAGAAGGGGATCCAAATACACAATCTGATTTAGACATACCTGAGAAAAAAATGAGCATTTTGTTCTCACTTTAAAATGAAAGCAGTAGCCCTGTTTTCAAACTTCCACAGAACAATTTTCTGTGGATAGGACAGAAGCTCCACTCAGTATATTGTGTGGACAAAATAATAACATATTTGAAGAAATGAGAGGGGGCAGCATAATTTTTCCATAGGAAGAAGCAACTGAGTATTTTGAGTTGCTACTGGAGGAAATGCCCCATATTCTAGCCCCACTCCTCCTTTCCTATTTTACTTTTAGGATACAGTGACTACTTGATTTAATGTGTAAATACTGCATTCTGAGGAATCCAAGATTCTATTGCTTTTCTTTAGGTTTGATAATACCCAGCCTCCCGCCACAGGATACCCCTGGATCTCCTTGATTTGCTGCTGCCCCTGCAGCCTTCCAGAAGCACTGCTCTGTTTTGACAGCTTCACTAGTAGACAACTTAAACCTCGCTACCAGCTAGGAGGAAGAAATCCATCAAAGCTGGGGGAATGCTGGGGCCTCCCTTCACCGCTGTGCTGTACCCAAGAGGGACGCGATAATGTGCTTCGTGCTACTAGTAAACACAGACCGCCAGTTCTTCATAAGGGTCTACAAAAATAACTTTGGTAGAACTTCATTATATCTGATCTATACTACTTCCAGTTTCCTCATCTGTCAACTGGGATTACCAATACCACCATCTCATGGGGCTGGGGAGAAAATTAGATGAGACTGCCCGCGTAAAGTACTTAAAACAGTGCCTGACTCATAGTAAGCACTCCATGAATGTTAGCTCTGGCTATTATTTTAATTTCTCTTAAATACATATTCCTCTTATAATCATAAAAGATCTGGTCTATGTCCCATGTCAGGGTAAAAAAAGCTTGATTTACATTTGTCGGAGTTCCTTAGAAGTAGGGCAAGCTGTATCTTCCATAAACACTGAAGTCCTATTTTAAAACCAATAATTAAATAATTTAAAAATATACTTCATTCCATATAAAGCTCCTTTTTAAAAAAAAATAAGAATAAGTGCTCTAAAAATTTTGTCTTTAAAAAAAGAGATACTATATTGCTGCTATGATATAATAAAATGGAAGAGAGGTACTAGTGTTCCAGGAACGATGAACAGTGGAGAGTTTTAAGGGAATTGTCGTCAGTGCTGACTCTGTTACACCATCCATACACATATACAATTGAGGACAGGAACAGGAGAGGTTACTACTTTAATCTAAAAAATGACTTCGCCAGGTTTCTTTCCTATGCCAATCAAATTCCATCCACTCTCACAGGTTTGTTCTGAGAAACAAAGTGAGAGTGTATAAACTGCTTTGTAAATCCTAACTTCTCATACACAGAGAAGGTACCTTCACGCTTAACCATCTGTTAAAAAGGTGCTCACAGTGGACACTTTACCCATTTAATAGAAAGGGTCAATGCAGATCCAACAACTCAAAGGGATGGGACGTATGGATGATATTCAACTATGGACTGATAATGTATTTTTCCTCATCGTAAGAATAATCACAGTTGCTGCAGGAAACTATTACTGTACTATTATGTACTCCATAATCCTCTTCTGCAGCTAGAACCACCATAACTGTGTCACAGAGTTCCTTCTGGTCCCTTTTCTAGGCATGTGCATGTACATATTCAAACAAAAGTACAAGTGGCTCACTATGCACAGCTTGGTGTCCTGAGATAATTTAGCTACTCCTCCCCCCACCCCACCCCACCCCCTCCCCGCCTTGGCCAGTCAGTGCTTCAGTTTCAAAAGTGCACATACTGAGAAGTGAAGCTCAAGTGGCAGCTTATTTTCTGGTCACAGAGGCTACATTTTATAGGCACTGTGGATGACTGGGTTTTCCATTTATTGATAATCTTAGAAAAGTCAACCAAGTGACTTCTATAAACCTCTCAATGAAATTGGGAATACGTTTAAGACATATAAGAGGGTCTGAATTAAAGGGGGTGGGTTCACTTTCTTAAAATCTTTTTCGGTAAGTCGATCTGTTAAAGAAATAAATATAACTAAAAGAGTAAAGAACTCTAAACTCTAAAAAAGAGATTTCCCTTGAGATGTGAGTGCAAACATCGAGGTATGACCGGTATCCATACCTGGAGAGCCTTTAAATTGGGGGCATTCCTTTTTAATGTGCCCTTCTCTTCCACAAATAAAACAACGTTTTTCTCTTAAGTCTTTGTCATCCTGTCTCTTCCATTTTTCCACCGGTGGCCTGAGAATTTTCTCTCTGCCCAGGTCGACAGCTGCCCTCACTGGCTTGGCTTTCTGAGGTGTGCACTGCATGGGCTTATCTTCTTTTGTCGACACCTCCCTCTCTGTGTACTTGTTCTGAATTTCTTTGTCCTCTTTGCTTCTTTTCTCTTTGTTCTCAGGGTATCTTTGGTTCAGGGTATCTTCCTGATCACGCCGTCGCCTCACTCTAGAAGATGATATAACACCGGTAGGAAAAATCTAAACAGAAACCTGACAAGATATTAAGGGCGCTCCAGGTTTGGGAGATAACCAGAGATAGAAGGTATCAAAGAATTTAACAAATTTAAGTCCGTCTCCTCTTTCAAGAAGCAACCTCAGGGTGATGGTATAGTTTTTCTTTTTGATTTTCACAACTACTCTAGTGCCATAAAAGCAGTGTTTGCAGTTAGTGGAACTCCTTGGGTCCAGTACCTACTGTGATATGGATGTAATGAAACTCCAATGATCCTTGGGGTGATTTCTTGCAACTCTTGTGGCCCATTCTTTACTAGGAACTAGAAATTTGAGACGTGGAACCTTCAGTTCACAAGGGAACAAGGATTGTAAGGAGATTTATATTCTTAAAATGTTGAAAATGTTTCTTTCTTGCTCTACATGATCAGTGACTATTACTTGAATACAAAACCAAAGTACTAAATAAGAGCTTCAAATTCCAGATGGTGCCTTGTTTTAAGAGCATGTTTTTAAATGAGAGTATTATTGTTCAATTAAGACCACCACACCATCAAGCAACCAGCACTGCCTCCCACCCCCAGTCCCACCTCCCACAAACATCACGAGAAGCAAGCATGCTGACCAAAGTGAGTGGGTCACCACAGCAATCATTAAGGGTTGAACTGCGTACAAGTGAAGGGTTCTATCTAGCAATAAACTGTACGTGAGTCTGGTACAGCCCCATTACTGTACACTGGAAGTATAACTGATGTCCTGAAGAGCCCATTTTACTTTGCTCGTTTCTTCTTCCATCCCTGTTGGAGAGGCTGGTGACCAAATGGCTGAGTAGCAACTGGGGCAGTGACCAAAATGAGGAAAGGGGAGCAGGCCTGGAAGACTGTTATCTGGACACCTGAGGGACATCTGGTCATCTGCGCTTAAATGCATGTTTTAAATCACTTCATTTTCATTGTGAAAAATCATTTATCTGAGAACTGCTGGATTTAATACAAGTTTATTCTCTGTTACAATAGAACCTCATTTAAAAACTGGTACAATAAGAGAGTAAAAATGAAACCACCCCTTTTGAACACTGACTTACTTTCTCCTCATAGGACAGTCCTTCATGAAGTGTCCAATTTTCCCACAAATTCGGCAACATCTATCATTTGGGGCCAGCTCTCCTTCAGTTAGCACTTCTGGATCAAAAAAGTACTCCTAGCAGAACATAAATATAGAAAAGTATGAATTATTAATGTGAGATCAAAACACAAAAACTAACCAGATATCAATCAGAGACCTTCTTTTTAATGATTATTATACTATTTAATTCCAAAATCTATGACCATTAAGAGGTTTACTTCAGGATAGTTTTACCGAAATTCATGTTGGTTTATTCCTTTTCATCATGCAGACCATGGTTTAACCCTAACCACAAAGGGAGCCTGTTTTTCCAAGACACTTCTACCCAAGAGCATCACACATACCCATGAGTCGGCTTCCCCAGGACTTGGGGGAGGCTGAGGTCAGGTTCAAAGGCTTCGCTTTCTCATAAAATGAAAAGGCTAAAACCCAATAAACTGAGGAATATGATCTGCATTACATATACAGAGAAAAAGGAAGAAGCTATGTGTTATTCTGTTTGTTGTGGCTTCTGGAGAAAAATATCAGAAGAAAGGAAAGACAATGTCTGGACTGAAGCCTCCTTGCCAGTGAAATCAAGGTGAGGACCAGAAGTATCAGCACCACCTGGGAGCCTGTAAGAAATGCAAGTCTTGGTCCCCATCCTGAGCTCCTCAATCAGATCTGCATTTTAACAAAATCCCCAAGGTGATCTGTAGGAACAAATTTCAGAACCCTTGGTGTAGAAGACAGCCATAGCATATCTAGCAAAAACTAGATGCACAGATGTGAACCAATGCTGAATGTATACCCATACACTTAACGTTCATTTAAAAAGTCTTGATTAAGAAAATTAATGTAGGAAAAAATAACTTTAACAGAAAACCCTCTAGTTCCTAACTCCCTTTTCTCTCACTGAAGGGAATTTTTACAGTGCAGTTTTGTTTTGTTTTGAATGAGTCCAGTTCCATACAAATTTTGAGTATCGGATTATATGACACCAGTGAGCTTGCTAGCACAGTGAGCGTGGTCTCTCTCCTAGTCCCATTAAGAAATGTATTACTCTGCAAGTCGACTGAAAAATCTAGACTTCATATGAGGAGGGTGGAGGACCCTTAGCTACATGCAAGCTGGACTTGGCAGAGGCTGGCCCGGAGCTGAATGCTGGTGGAACAGCAATGCCATCTACATGCATTACCAAGGCAAAGCAGCAGCACCACAATGACTAATCTTCCCACACAAATTCCACTTCTGGCTGTTTCTCCCTTTTCTCCTGATAAAAACGGCCTCAGAACTGGGATGCTGAAAAAAAGGTTATTAGGAATTACTTGGTCTTGCAATTGTTTATCTTGGCTAGACTCACCAGACTTTCAGGGTATGTATTACCGGTGTGTTATGTACAAATTAATAAAGCACCTTTTTTTGTTTTTTTGATATTTCTAATAGACACTTACCATTTTTGAGGGGCAGTCCTTTGGAAATCCTTTGACTGGAATACCAAATACTCTTCTACCATTAATAAATGCTTTCATTATAAAATTTGTCACTAAGAAGAAAAGAGTAAGTGCTCAATTAGATGGACTAAAAAGAAAAGGGATCGCATTAACATTTATAAAACAAAGCAACTTACTTTTCCTTGATAATCCGGCTCCAAGATTATGATTCAAATCAAAGGGATCTAAGTAGAGAAAATTAATGAGAACAAAAAAGATAATGAAATTGGAAATGCCACTATTCATACATTAAGTGAGTATATAAGAAGAAGGAAGTGTTACATACTTTATCATTAATGAAAGTACAGTTGCCCCTTGAACAACATAGGGGATAGAAGCACCAACCCCCCCACAGTCAAAAATCCACACATATCTTTTGAGTTCCCCAAAACTTAACTACTAACAGCCTACCATTGACCAGAAGCCTTACCTATAACATAGGTGATTAATACATATTTTATATATGTATTGTATACTGCATTTTTATAATAAAGTAAGCTAAAGAAAACATTAAGAAAATTGTAAGAGAAAATACATTTACTGTACTGTATTTATTGAAAAAAATTCACATGTAAGTGGACCTGTGCAGTTCAACCTCTTGTTGTTCAAGCGTTAACTATATTAAATGACTGCCTTTTTAATGAGTTTCAAATGTGTAATACGGCTACATAATACAGATTCCTAAATATAAGTCAAGTGTTTTATCCAAAGTGTCCATCAGAAGAGAGGGTGTTACTTTATATTTGAATCTGTATAGACTCCTTCCTATTATGAGGAGTTGCTTCATTTTGAACAACAA
This sequence comes from Neomonachus schauinslandi, assembly GCF_002201575.2. Taxonomy (NCBI): domain Eukaryota; kingdom Metazoa; phylum Chordata; class Mammalia; order Carnivora; family Phocidae; genus Neomonachus; species Neomonachus schauinslandi. The sequence continues at coordinate 26,855,063 of NC_058415.1, forward strand.
AATATTGTTTGGAGAGGACATATTAGGCGAGTATTATCTAATGGTGCTAGTTTGGGAAGCATAAAGGTCAAAATATATTTAGAACATTTTAGTACTGGATGTTCCTTCTAACTACCAAGTGTTTTAAGGGTCACTTTAGTCATCCTGGAGATCATAAAACACACTTATAAGACAAATTAAAGCACACACACACCTGTCCCAAAGGCTACTTGACCTCAGTTTTTAGTGAAAGCTTCATAAAGGACTCTCACATGATGTTAAAGGTCTGCATCTCAAAGTCTTAGTTAGCTATATATATATGTTGTGTGCTGCAGTATTATTTATTAGATGACCCAGAAAGTGGTAGGAATGAGGGAATAAAAATACTGATGTCAAAGATTTATTCGAGATCTGAATAAAACTTGTTCATGAAATAAATGGAGGTAAGGTACTATTTCTAAATTAAAATACTATTTTATATATGATTTAATATACATACATAATAATTCATACTTTGAATATTATGTGTAGATATTTATTTCAATAAATGCCTAAAAACATTGAAGAAGAGTAAAGTAAAAAACCCCCAAAACCCTTTTTGGGGATCAAGAAAGTAGAAGACTGCTTGTGTACAGTATACACAAAAGGAGTACATAAGTAAAAAGAGGCATCCTTCTGGTTGTCTGTTACGCTTTTTAATGTACAATAACTGGGGCACACCATTCGGGATTCAGACTCACTAACACGTTACTGGAGTATAGGAGCCTTCGCTCAGTATAACCCTACACTAATAACCGCTATCAGTAGGTTCCTAGTTCCTAGTAGGTTTGATCATGCTTTCTTCTGGTGACTTTCATGTGTGTGTATGTGGAAGTATTTTTGGTTGTTTGCTTAATGCAGCAGAGACACTATGATATTAAGCTATTGGACAGTTATAAACACTGCTGCCGCCACCACCCCTAAAATTCCTCCATTCTAGAATAGCTGGTTAAAAGTGTTCTTTCTGATTTAGCCTATTACTAATGGTTCATCTGAAAGTAATGTAAAAATGAGATGTAAAACGATAAAGAGACTTCAAAAATTAAAAACAAAATATGAACAACTGGAGACCATACGAATCCACTGTGATAATGGGAAGGTTTAAGACAAAGTTCTATGTTTTTGACATATGAGATCCTAAAAAGTTAAAACCCTATCTAAAGCCACAGTGATCTGAATTTATTTTTATAAATGTTCACAGTATTAATACTGTCAATAGGCAGAAGTAATGATGGAAACATAACCTAGAGTAACACACATTATTTAACTAATTAGAATATTAAAAAAATTAAGAAGATTAAAATCAATAAAATATTTCTTAAGCCAATTCTCAGTTCAGTTTTAAGCATTTAAACACCATTTTGTCCCTAAAATTAAAATCCCACAAATTGCAAATAAACAATCAACTACAAACATATATGGCCCAAGGATCCTTGCATTCAATGGAAGAAAAGGCTGCAGCGTGGGCAAAAGAAATATCAAAATTTATATATAATTACTTATAGGTAAACTCCTTCATGAATAAATAGCAAGTAAGGATCTTGAAAATTTATTCTTAGTGCCCTTTCTTCAAACCCTCAATTCGGAAGGTGTTAAAAGTCCTGCTCTTTTGAAGCTGCCTTATCGCTATTGCAAACTTATTCTCCAGTACGTGTTCAACAAAAGTCAAAGATGTGTCCTGGTCAAAAGACTTCTGAATTGGTGAGAGGCCCCAGAGGAGGACGTGGGTCACTTAAAAATACATCTTTATGCTGGAAAGAGACACGTGTGCTGCTGTGGACAGTCACAGGAAGGCTGTGCCGCCCATCCCAACCAGTGGCTCCCTGCCGTTCTGCAAGAGCTCTGCAGGGATGAAAAACAATACCCTCACAGTTCAAACTATATTCTATTCCATTTTAAGTTTCATTTTATTTGTACCTTCAATAACAATGTATTTTGAGGTCCACTGTTTCTTAAAAGTTGTAAGCAGACTTTTTCTCCTGATGCTAATGACATGTTCTTTAAAATCAAATTCCTCTGTGTAGAATCGAAGAAGTCCCAACCACAGCTGCCCAACAGATTCTGTATTTTTCCCATATTCTGGCCAATAGATGGGCTAGAAATAGAAGGGAACAAGAGATATCATGCTCTATAGTAAAGTGTTAATATCTATCTTCATTTGTATCTTAGGGAGTAAGTTTGGACTTATTTTAATTAACTGGAATTTAAATAAAAACATAATAACATAACTTTTCTTTCACATTTTAAAATACCATTTATATGAGTTTATTAATCTCTACCCTGTGACTTCGAGATAGGGAGAGCTCAGGGTTTTAAATGTCAAACCCCAGAATGCATGTTTGTGGAAGAATCTGGAAATAAATTTTAAGAGCCTTGATGATGCCTGGGTTATTAGATCTTTGAACTCAACGAAAGTCTTTCCAAACTCTGAAAAGCACTTGGCAAATATTTGTTCACTTGGAATAAAGTTACATAATCATTTGGAATTGACAGGCATTAAAGAAATCCTAGATACAGTCCCTGGAAACTCACCTGGCTTAATAAAAGTGTTTTCAACTTCAGAGGAAACATCTATATATGCTAGTTTTTTACTCTCATAATATAAATAAATATAACAAGTGATAATATAGTTGTTGACCACTACATCACAGCATAGTACAGCTAACTTTTAGTCAAGGATGTAAAAAAATCTTTACTCTTAAAATACGTACCAGTTCATCTATTTGATCAAAAAAATAAATATTCCAGCCATCAACAAATATTTCAGGTTTCTTTTCACCTTTGTATATCTGAAATTAATTTTTAAACTATTAGTATGGATTACAAATTTAATGCATTGATACAAAAACTTGTAGGAAAATAGTTAAATATTTAACTACAGAACCAAAGAATATTAGAGAAGGAAGAGGGCTCAAAGGCAACCCAGCTTTACAGATGAGAAACACAATTTCTTTTACTAATACCTCTTGAAGGACAGGAATGACTGGTGGATTCCTCTGCTGGAGAAAATATAGCACCATAAGTGTGTATGCATATGATGATAAGCTGCCTCTAGATGCGTCACCAATATCACACATCTAGAGGGAAGGAAAACGAGGAACAAAGGAAAGATCACCAATGTTTTCTGCTAAATTTGCAGCTACCCTACTATCACTAAAAGGTGCTTCTATAGGGCATTAATATAAAAATAACACCTTCAAATGCTAAAATATGCCAATAAAACCAAATAAGACCAACAAAAAGGGTGTCAAAAACAAAAGAAAAACCCCAACCATCAGTCACAAGCAAGATCAGATTATCATATGTAAAATTTAAGATGACAAAATTTTAGCTTGCCATGGCAAGCTTCCCAAAGTAGTTAAAGGAAGCATTTAACATGGCCATGGTTCTTTAAAAAATACAGACTTATGTTTTCAACTAGGTTTGAAGATGCAGTGAAATTTCCTGATGAATCCCAACAGGAAGCATACTCACCTTTGTAAATACTTTCATGGTATAGCATAAATATTTCACTCTGGGATCAATGGCTGAATAAGCAGATAAGAGCCTTGTGTTATGAAGGGCCTGTTAAAAGGAAAATTACACTATAGGGGATCAATTAGAAGAAAAAGTTTTAGGCTGGAATATTCTGAAAAGGTTTACACTGTAATTCACTTTAGGTTGAACACATTTAGACTGAAAGTAATATTTTTTTCTCCAAAACTGAGCTTCATTAACTTACTAGATAATAAGAATTATAAATGACATCTGAGCTCACAACTTCCATTATGTTAGTATGTTCTTAGTCTGAACATTCCTAGAAATAAGAGCTATTAAGATAATTCTGTCTAAGCAGATGCTAAGAGTCCCCCACCTCACCCTGGCATTATTTAAACTGAATGCCCCCAGGGTCCAGAGAAGGTCCATAAAGCCCTGAAGCAAACCAAGTATGAGACCAAAGACAGACAGGCACTCCAAAATAAACTCTCTCAAATAAATAAAATATTAAAAAAAAAAAAATTCAAGCCAAACTAAAAGCACCTGCCACTCTGACCTCATTTTAAATAAATACTAACAACTCTGTTATATCCCCAGTCTCAGAACACTGCCAGGCATACAGCAAGCTCTCCTAATAATGATTAAAAGAATGAACAAGATAAAAATAAATGGCTTAATTCTACTTGAGATTTTGTAAATTAAGAGACATTCATTCCCCTCGATCTCCCTAAAGAAAAAGCCTAGAGAAAATCTTACCAGTGTGTTATACAAACTGATGTCCACTTCCAAACCACTTCTCAAATGGAAGAACTTTACAATTGGCACCTTTGCTGTTGTAATAGGCAAGATGTTTCTCAGACCTAGGTTGGGAATAAGATAGTATTGTTATACATAGCAGCTGGGCCATAAGCTACTCTTGTTAATGTTCCAACATAACTTTGGCCTGTTTCACTGCAGTCACTAGAACTACTCAGTTCTATTATTCAACATCTGAGAAGACTTTTCTGGCAAAGTTTATATTAGTTAAACACATCGATATCTGAAGAACAAGGATGAACAAGGCAGCCAGTGCCCTCCAGGAGCTCACTGGATCGTGTGCGTGTGTAGGGCTGTCAGTCTGATAAACCCCAGAACAGAAGAAACTACTACAGAGTCCAGGCTATGTGGACCCTTCCTATTCTCTCCACCTGACTATGTCTAATATAGAGAAAAGCCTTTGGGGCAATCATCTGAATCCTCGAAACAAAAATTACTTATCACAGAGCTAGAAGTTAAGACAGTAAAAGAGAGGAATCAACGCTGATAGGAGAGGAGGAAATTGCCTGAACTAGGCTTTGAAAAAGGAGAGTGACAGGTAAAGATAGAGGCGGCTGAGGGGATTTAGCAGGCAAGGAAAAGTACACAGGGACAGGGCAGACGCCTAAAGCAGAAGGGCATGCTCGAGAACTTCCATGGAATTATGAAGGCTATAGAGTAGACATGAGGGAAAGGAATAATGAGTGATAGGAGGTGGGGCAGAAACCAAGAAGAACCTAAATAGAGAACATATATATCATCCTGCTAAGAATTATCCTTAGAGGCAAAGAGACACCAATGAACTATATAAGTTGGGGAGAATCACTGACCACATCTATCTGGACAACGCCCCTGGCTACGGACAGGTTGGACACAACCACCAGAGGGACAGGGTGACCATTATGAAAAATGATCTATCTGGGCCTCGACTATCTTGGTGCCATGGGGATGCAGAGAAGCAGCAAGACATGCTTCGGAGTGTGTATACCTGGATGGGCTAGGGAAGCGAAGGTAAGCAGTAGAGGAAGTGGAGACGGGGGGCGGGGGTGGATAAGGGAGAAGAAGGAGGGCTATAAGAGTAAGAACTACCAGTTCCTGCACACCCAGAATCCTTCACAAACATTACCTCCTAAGAATGTTCACCCTCACCCAACAGATGAGAGGACAAAGCCCCAGACATATTAATTTGCTTAGGAATATGGAGCTAGTAAGTTGCAGAGCTAAAATTTGCACGTAGGTGTGACCAACTCCAAACTTCTACTGAACCTATTCTAGGATGAATTAGTTATCGCTTCACCCATTTTGGTGATTCCAAGGATGTCAGTGTCAGTAACAGAGAAAGTGGATTCAGAAGGAAGGGCAGGTAGTGGAGGTTGCAGCAGAAGGAAGGCAGTAAAGAGAAAGAGGAGTTCATTCTGAGATGGAGTTGGAGTTTCTTCTCAAAGAGCTAAGTGGTGTGATCCAGAGCTCACGAGAAAAGTATGTAGATGATAGAAGAAATTTCAGAAAAAAAATCTGTGTGGGAGACAGAGGAGGTCTAACTTTTACTGATGGGGAGGGGGCAAGGAAGTTCATAGTTGCTGAATACCTGGCATATGCTAGATCCTGTACTTTAATGTACATCTTTCTTAACCTTAAATGCTATTATTGTTACTCTACTTTGTAGATGAGGAACCAAGCACTTATAATGAGGTTGAGTGTCTTTCTGGGAACATACAGCCAACAAGTGGGGAGGCAAGATTTAAAACAAGAGAATCTGATTCCAGAACCCCCACCAACTATTCTGCTATACTGTGTCTAAATTAGATCACCTTACACTCCATTTCCTTCCCATTCTAGAATTTGACACTGTTGCCCATTACCAGCCTGTCCTCTATGGTTTATTCACAGCACATTGTCCTGGTTCTTGTCATTCCAATGGCTCTTTTTTCAGTGTCCTTTCTTAATTTCTACCCACAGAAATTTAGTCCTTAACTTCTCTCAAATGATCCCTTAGAATTCTCTTTTATTCTTGGTCTCTCTCTCTTCAAGGATTTCAACGCAAAGTTGTTTTCTTTTGTTCTTCAATCCTGACTGACAACTCCATATTTCTAATTGCTTGCTGGACTTTTAACTCTCGATTATACCTTCATGGCAAACTACACACCTCCACGTGGTGTCCTCTACAAACATTCCCATTTCTCAAGTACCCAAACGTCAGTCTGAACCCTTATTTCCTACTTGTAGGTACCAAATCTAGGAAAGTTCCCCTTGGGAATCTCTCCTATTCTTTTCCTTTTAGGATCTTTAGCACCTGGTTAAGGTCCTTCTGTCCTTAGATTCACTTATATTATACCCTCTCGGAGAGGCTCTACCAGCTGCCAAAAAAGCTTAAGTTTTGTGTTTTTATTGGGTTGCTCCTCTTTTGGAAGAAACTTCACTGGTTTCCAAATATCTGCAGACTTTACCTTATCTAGTAATAGGAACCATGTGAAACTCCTCTCTAAATGTACTGATCCTCCCACTGTCCTCCTGTAGATATACTACAGTAATCCTCATGTTCACATGTATGTACTCTTAGGAATGACTTCTCTTCTGGGAGAAGATCCTTCTCGAATCCAATTCATCATCACCTGAGATCAGAATAAACCCATCTCTTGCATGAATCTCCCCTATGCAACTCTTTCCCAGAATCTCTCTCTCTTCAGAACTTATTGAATACTTATAATAGCTTCTGACTCATTCTGAAAAATGAATACTACCCTACATTGTTACATGGTCTGTCAGATTACCTCCCCTTTCTTTAAATCTGAAAGTTGCCCAAGGAAAAGACTTGTATAGACTTATTTTATTTTTCCACCATTCCTAAGTGCCCAATATAGTGCTGAGCACATAGTAGGCACCCAAAAAGACAGGTGGGGACTGTTTTAAAGATACTAGGTTCCATGCAATCTGTGTTCCATTAGTGTATAAGTCCTTTCAGTCTAAAAATGACCTGTTTTTAACATGGTTCATTCTTAAGATAGATACGCTGCTATATTTAGGGGAAATGAACATGTCTGCAGTTTAATCTCAAATGGTACAGAAAAAATTGTGAGCAAGCAAGAAAGAGAATAAATCGAATGTAGTAAAATGTTAATAGCTGGTGGATTTGAATGAAGGATACACAGAGTTTGTTATACAATGTTTGCTGCTTTCCTCTAAGTTTTAAATGATTTCAAAACAAAAAGTCAAAATCTAGCTCAGTACTAAATAATTAATAATTGTGGCAACTTAGCAATTTAGTTTCTCTGCATAATCTTCAAAAAGATTTAAAAAGCTCATGATCTTTAGAGGTAAAATTCCCAAGTGAGGGGAATGTATATTTCAGTGACTAAAAAATATTATCAATGCACTTCAAAAAAAAATGCTAATGTTCTAGGTTAACTTTCAGAGGGAATAAACTGAAATTAACATTGTTTTTCTTGTTATTTAAGTAACATGGTATCCTTTTTATTTAAACTCCTGGAAATAAAAAAGTACAAAAAAAAGGAGGGGGTAGCACTCAAGGTGTATGTTTGTGTGTAGCTATATGTGTGTACTCATGACATTAATGTTAAGTCTACTCTTGACTGAGATAAAAGAAAGCATCTTATGGACAGACCGTGCAAGTTTTGTGGGGTCACAGACCATACTGTGTCCACCTTCATTCCTAGCTCCTAACACAGAAATTTGCTGAACCACATTTTAAAAGAAGATTCCCACTGTTAATAGCATCCATAGCTGTCCCTGACAGCAAAAGAATATGTTAATGGCATGTCAGCACTGTGCACAAATGGACAGCATCTGTACACTGTACAGCTATAAATATTTAGAAGTGACCCAGTTCAGTCACTTTATTGGTGAGAGAAAATTTATTGGTGAGAGAAAAAGAGATCAAGTAAAGTTAAATGACTTGTTCAGGGTTGCGTACAACTGTCGAGCAGCATAGCTACAAATACAGTCCATAACCCCAGGGCTTTCCACGGTGCTTCACACTGATGCCAGCAACATTATGACTGGTACAAGTGAATACAGCAAAATGGGTTTCCAAAATTTCTTACCTGTATGGTATATGCTTTGTTTTGAAATAAAACTAAGCTAGGCAACAATATGCACACAATGATTACCTCAGTGTTTTCATGTTTTATCATGCTTTATCACACAAAACTTTTTAAAGACACCGATACTGCAAATGTGCTATAGATGGGCCACTAGACTGTTTCATCGGCATTGATAAATTTTAAGTATGCAAAACACTAATAAAAAAGACAAAAATATTTTTAGACAAAGTTTGCAGAGGTACCTGAATGTTTTTTGAGGACTCTTGCCAATTCTTCAATAGTTCGTACACAGTCCAACCCCTGCAACAAAAATTGCACATACTGGCTCAGAAAGGGAAGACGGGTTCCAAACCTGGCTACAGATAGTTTTCATTACCTTCCGAAATAATGATATTAACTTCAACTCATTCTATATACATTTTTCCCTTTTAGGCAAGCCTTGGTCAGTATTCATAGGAAATAGCCTAAGGATACAAAAATTCCCATAGACCCTATTTACTAATTGTTTTTGGAGGTACAACAGAGGCTGAAATCAGATGCCCCAGGAAGTCTGAACCATTGTCCAAGTGAGGACCTCCATTTTTCCCCTCTATGTAACTCCGTTATTCAGAAGGGCCATCTGTGCCAGAATAAAGAAGGAGCTTCTGTGCCCCATTTTATTAATTATGGGTGGACTTTCATTATATTTCAGTTAAGAGCTGAGGAACTGCTGTGGAAAGTGATTAAGCTCAGATGATCTCTCCATGGGACTGTGCATAATGCACAAATGAAAGTCATACTGCAAATACAAATGTTTCAAATAAATTATACTTAAAAACACTGGGCTTCGCTTTTACAACATAAACCCTTTTGATGGCTATACACATCCCAGAATGTATTTAAAATTTTCCTTCAGAAATGCCCATAAAGCTCGTTTCTAAGCCATGTAAAAATTCAATATTGATGATGCACAATCAGGTAATTGCATATACTGGACCCAATCTTGCTTATCCTCTTTACTCACCAAGCTCAGGGTAGATAACTTTTGGCTATTTTCCCAAATCAGATACATCCTCAAAAGACAAAGACTTGAAAGTAAGGAAAGACATAAAAAGATCTTGAGTGACAGCAGCATCACTCATTTGGCTATACAGCATTTGGGCTGTTGTTAAAAATAAAAAAGAGAAGGGCACCTGGGTGGCTCAGTCGTCAGGCGTCTGCCTTCAGCTCAGGTCATGGTCCCAGGGTCCTGGGATCGAGCCCCACATCAGGCTCCCTGCTCGGCGGGAAGCCTGCTTCTCCTTCTCCCACTCCCCCCTGCTTGTGTTCCCTCTCTCACTGTGTCTCTGTCAAATAAATAAAATCTTAAAAAAATAAAAAATAAAAAAATAAAAGGAACTTTGCACTTCTCAGACTTTATACCTTTATGCAGTATTTTATATTTTATAAAGGCTTCATATTTGTCAGGGGCTAGCAAATCTTTTCTGCTCTGCCAACTGTATGACCCTGCTGTGACTACTCGACTCTGTCGTTATAGAGTGAGGCAGAGGCCGTCAACACTTCATGAATGGAGGGATGGGACTGTGCTCCATACTGACAAAATAGGCAGTAGGCTGGATTTAGCCCGTAGGCCATAGGCTGCTGACTCCTGACATACATGATCCAAGCTGATGTGCACAACAATCTCCTGAGGCAAGAGGAACAGAAGGTACTCTTTCCTTTTATAGATTATCAACCAAAGACCACATGTTTACAGACATATGAAACCAAGCTTGTCTTGAATCTGGGTCTCTGAACTGTACGTTTAGCACTCTTATCATGGTACCACATTTGCCTGCCTGCTAAACAAGTCTCAGAAAACCACATTGCCTGCCTCCTAAAATACTTTTCAAAAAGCCTTATGTGGGTGTGTGCATCAAAGTCCACCTACTGGCCAATGAACACCGGAGGGGCTGGTTTGGCTTTGTAGTGTTCCCACAGGCTGCTTTCAAATCCACTTTGTACTATAGGTTGAAAATACAAGCCCTGGTACCTCCTCATGTTTACCTCTAAGATTCTTTTTTTTTTTTTTTTTTTTTAAAGATTTTATTTATTTATTTGAGAGCGAGAATGAGAGAGAGAGAGAGAGAGCATGAGAGGGGGAGGGTCAGAGGGAGAAGCAGACTCCCTGCGAAGCAGGGAGCCCGATGCGGGACTCGATCCTGGGACTCCAGGATCATGACCTGAGCTGAAGGCAGTCGCTTAACCAACTGAGCCACCCAGGCGCCCCAACCTCTAAGATTCTTAAGTATTTGACCAGAGACACTGTGCCAAATGACGTACTTCATATGCGCTTATGAGTTTGGCAACTACCAAGCTGTACTGTCAGTCAAGACTGTCAAATCACACCGCCACAGCAAATTCAAGTTTTATGTGGTCACTGTACCTCTGCAGTTTCAAGTCCATTAATTGTCATACAGACGTCAAGGTCACTCTGCTTGAACCCAAATCCATTTTTGGAGGAGCCAAACAAGCTCAATTTAGTTCCTGTTAGGGATATATGAAAAGTAATAACTAATTATCTGAGTACATTTAATTTTCTGATTAAAACGGCCCTCTCATGAATAAAAAATACCCAGTTGTTAACTATCCTATATGAATCTCATCATAATCATGTTCTTTTATTAACCAGTCATTTATTACAAACTTTTCTCTCAAAATTTACTTTAAATAAATACAATCTGCATATGGTGTGAAAGATTACCAAGTGCCAAACTTTATTCTCAAATGCAAGGATATTTCAAGGAAGATGTGGATCACATCAATATATTTAATAATGTAATTTTACTGCTTTTTAAATATTCACTTTTTAGAGATTTAAAAATAACCCAAAATGAAATCTCACTTGTGGTATCTGTTAACAGAAATCCCACACTGCTACTGTCTTCTCTGTTGGTAAAGTAGGATTGGGCAGACCAAAGACCATCCTTGGTATATCACAAAGTAACTGAAGCCCCATCCCCACCATCACCATTTTTTCTCATTCTCAAAGTTAATGTGCTTATAACATATGTACTCATTCTGAAGGAAGGTTATGCTACCTTTCTTTTCTTAAAGGTAAAAAGTTATTTACCTGGAAACTCCTGTCTTATGAAACTTTCTAGGTTTTGACGAATATGTTCACGAGCTTGATCTTCTAAAATAGTTGGAGAAAAATCCTCTGTTTAAAATAAAAAAAGAAAACATTAAGAAACAAAGATTGTTCACATTCTCTGGGGAAAAAAATCATTTTTTATAAAACAAAATCTAACAAGTTAAAAAGAAAACTAAATTTTATGTGTCTTCTTGGTAGACAGCATTAGTACTATAAAATAGAGGATGTCTTTCTTTGAAAAGTCTGTTCCCACCCTCTTACGCTGCTGGTGGGAATGTAAGCTGGTGCAGCCACTCTGGAAAACAGCATGGAAGGTCCTCAAAATGTTGAAAATAGAGTTACCCTACAACTCAGCAATTGCACAAAGACACAAATGTAGTGATCTGAAGGGGCACCTGCACCCCAATGTTTATAGCAGCAATGTCCATGATAGCCAAACTTTGGAAAGAGCCCAGATGTCCATCAACAGATGAATGGATAAAGAAGATGTCATATATATATGACGTATATATACGTCACACACACACACACACACCAGAATACTACTCAGTCATCAAAAAAATGAAATCTTGCCATTTGCAATGACGTGGATGGAACTAGAGGCTATTAAGCTAAGTGAAATAAGTCAATCAGATAAAGACAATTATCACATGATCTCACTCATGTGGAATTTAAGAGACAAAACAGGATCATAGGAGAAGGGGAGGGAAAAATCAAACAAGACAAAATCAGAGAGGGAGTCAAACCATAAGAGACTCAATCATAGGAAACAAACTGAGGGTTGCTGGAGGGGAGGGGGGTGGAGGGATGGGGTAACTGGGTGATGGGCATTAAGGAGTGCACGTGATATAACGAGCACTGAGTATTATATGCAACTAATGAATCACTGACCTCTACCTCTGAAACTAATAATACATTCTATGTTAATTAATTGAATTTAAATTAAAAAAGGAAAAAAATAAAAAGTAATACTGTATTATACCCCGCCCCCACAATAATGAAAAGAAAGAAAGAAAGAAAGAAAGAAAGAAAGAAAGAAAGAAAGAAAGAAAGAAAGAAAGAAGGAAAGAAGAGTCTGTTCCCAGGAGCTGCTACTGAAATAGAAACAAATCTGAACAATGGTTCTGCTCCGAGGTTTCAGAAACCCCGGGTTCTATAAAGGTGGTCCTCAGGGAACTGCCCCAGAGTGTGAACACAGAAGTTTGTGAGCATGCGCATATATATTATTTTCTAAGGGGAATCTAGTTTCCTTTCATAGCTTATAACCTCCAAAAAGGTTTAAAAGCGACTCAGTGACTGGTTTACAAGTAAGGGCCTTCTGGCACTGTGATGCACCAAGTTCATCTCAACAGCTGCCTGCCTCTCCTCAATGTTCTTCCTTTAACTTTAACCCTCTGTCTACCACTGCTTCCCCGAACTGGTATTCCTCAAAGGGCTGTTAGGGGGCTATTAATTAGTGTTAAAGTATTTTATGCTCAAGTTTTGGAAATGCTGGCATAAAGAGTTAAATAGGTTCTTTTCCATAACACTGCTCAGAGGCCTTTACTATGCTAACGTGCCCTGCAAATCTCTCCAGCAGGGAAATGTGGGTACACTCATTCCCTACTTGGAGTACTTCTTGCCATGAAATACTATTAACTGCACTTAGGAAAACAGTTCAAGGAACACTAGTTGGGAATGGTGGTACTCCAACAGTTAGACTTAAAAGATCCTCCCTCCTTCCCTGTCTTTCCTTCAACAATTGTTTACTGTGGGTCTCAACTGGAACAGGCAGTACATAGAGCTCTGTTGACACCATGGAGAATGGAACAGACTTGGTCCCAGTGATGGAGCTAACAGGTCAGTGATTCAGAGGACTCTTGAGCAAATGTCAATGCAATATTTGGACAAATGAAAAGAAATGTTAATAACTTACTATAACACTGGATGCAAACTTGATCTAAGATATTTGAAAATTTGGGTGTCAGTGGTGGCAAAGGTTCCAGCTGAATTCTTTTGAAGTCTTCGGGACAGTCCTTCTTGAGATGACCTTCTCGTTTGCATAAGCTGCACACAACCGTAGGAGACTGCAGGAAGGTGGCAAAGTAAAACAAGACATAATATACAACTCTGCCAAATAAAGGGGTCCTGAATCATTTTTTTAAAAGTCCACAGTCTACTCTCACTTTCCAAAGGAATAAAAATAATATGCAGTCACTCCAGAGGGGGGACATCTTTTGGGATACTCATGAGACAAAGGTAATAATTTCCACTACCAAGAGCATTTCCTTTCTCCAATGCAAATTTGCATGGGTCTGAGGGAAAGAGATGGAGCAGCTGTACTGGAGTATAAGACCAACTCCTCACTACCACCCAGACAGGGGAGAGCTCTGTTCTAGTACACAAAAATTAAAATTACATGCATTAAAACTGTTTAATGTCTCTTGGTTCTGGAAGTGGCACTGATTACCTTGCCTTTGGTGAATGTGAGTTTACTAAATTCATAGAAGAAATCAGACTGATCCACAGTTGAGCTTTCCTCACATGCACTTTCTTCTTTAAGACAGATCTTATTAAATTCCATTAGTAGAGCCCCATCCGCAGGTTTTCCGCTTTCTTTCAAGTCTTTATACTTAGCAGACTCTCCTAATTCATCCTCCTCCTCAGACAGGGCATCCTCGTCCCCTGATCCCGTGTATGTATTTTCTAACTCATCTTCATTAGCCAAGTCGTCCTCATCTTCCCTTCGGGTAATGGACAGCCTGGGTTCTTCATCGTCATCCTCTTCCTCTTCCTCCTCCTCCTCTTCATCGGAATGAATGATTCCTGATGTATGGCCCTGTCTTGAAGGGGTAAAGTGGCTCAGAGCATCTTCGAGATCATCAGTACCTTCTACGCCTTCTTCGTCAACATCAGCCTTGTCCTCTGAAGTAGTGAATCCATCACACTCTCTGGCTGCAGGATTTTGGAAGCTTTCTAAATCCAAAGTGCTCTCTGTCTCATTATTTTGTGTGCTGCTGCAGATGACAAGCTCTCGATGTCTGCTGTGCCTTAAACCCTGGTCATCGGCAGTCAAAGGATGCTTGCCCTCTCTCCCAATTTCACTTCCTGTTTCTTGATGGTGTCCTTTAATATCCTCATACTCATCACAACTGGCCCCTGCCTTGATACAGTCTGGGTTTTCCAGGTGGACACTGACGTGTGCATTTCCCATTTCCTCCGTTGGGAGGCTTCCAAAGCTTTCAGCAGTCTCTTTAAGAGTCAGTGGCTGTACCATGCAGGTATCTGCAGTCAAACTGGCAGAACCTGGCCCCTGAGCCAAAACTGAGCTTTTGAGTTTATCATCTTTTGCTTGTGCAGTCGGGTCATGCTTGGCGACCTCTTTAGAATGTTCGGAAAGACATGTGACAGTACTCAGAGGCTTTGGAAGGCTGGATTTTGTAATTTTGTGTGGAAGAGCAAAATACTTATATGTTGTCCTTAAACAATGAAGTATATATTCAAACACGGGTTGATTATTTAGAGTCCTTGCCACATTTCTTTTAACAGAGTAGGGATCTGTAACAAAAAAAAGAAAAATCCACCACTTCATACATTTCTATTTCACGTTTTAAAAATTAGCCTGCTGTAGATAAAAACAGACAACCAAACGATACTAAAGTTTAGCATGAATCTTGTATGCTTTTTAAAAAATTGGGGATGGGGAATAAGAAAGGTGTAGTTTAAGAACAAAGAGAAATGTTTTCTTAAACGTCTGCTCTATGAAGAGAACCCATTCTGTTCTGAACCAATTCCCCTTCCCTATTTTGTTCTGTGACTGTGGAGGTAAAAAAGGTGTCATTAGTGTGCTTTTGTGCCCTGGGGAAGTGAGGACTTCCCTCCAGGCTCTGCTGAGTGCTCTGCCTCCCCACTCAGCCAGGCCCTGTGGTGTGTAGAGCTTACCTCCACTCTTCTGCCCTGGGAAGCCCCATCACTGAACTGGCTGGACTGAATTCAGGGGCGAGAGGGAGGCACCAGGAGGAGACACCACTTCTCTCAATCTTTTCTCCTCCCCTAGAACTCCAGCAGGTTAGGCAATTGGCCAGAAGAGCTGTGCCAGAGAAACTGCAGGGGAGGGTTTAAAAATGTGAGATCCCCATGACTGCACACAGAATTTATGCAAAATGCAAAAAAAAAAAAAAAAAAAAAAACCTTCTTATGCAATATAAAGCTTGAAAAAAATCAAGCAAAAATATGAGAATTCCATTTAGGAGGTTCTTTAAGTTATTTCAAGGAGGAGAATTAAGATTTCTAGAGGGGCGGGGCGCCTGGGTGGCTCAGTTGGTTAAGATTTCTAGAGGGGTTTCAACCTCCTGACTTTGCAAAGATGAGAAGAGCTAGTCCATTTAATGTAGTCTACAGGGCACATCAGAGAGTCTTTCATACAATGGTTTTAATTAAATGAGCCTTCGGTAGAAAAAGTGTTCTCATGAATCAGTTCCAAATGCTACTGTAGATATTCCAATAATAACCAGCCCCTCTTTCTATGAAGAGGAATCCAACGAAGAATTATTTTTCATGAGAAAAAGTATTTTCTCACCTTCGTAAAACTAAATGACAACAACAATCCAGGAAAGGACTGAATCTAAAAATCCAGCAAGGAGAACAGTAAAGAGGAAAGGGGGATTCACACATCATGGGGTGGGGGAAAACTGTATAAGCGTTTAAGTTGTTAAGCAATTTACAAAGAAAGCAAGGACTCAGCCAGCCACTGTTTTAGCTGTTTTTTTTTTTTTTTTTTTTTTTTTTTTTTTTAACTAAGACGTTTTACTGCAGTGCTTAAAAAAACCCAGGATGAACAAAGAGTTTGGTCCCTTGGAATGACCACAGTAACACATGCAAGATTCTAACTATTTCACTTTCGGGGTCAGGCCTACATTACGTGTGGAGGCTGAAAGGAGAATGAAGTAAAAAGCATGCGGTTAGACTGGTACCTTAAAAAAAGGGAATTACAGATAAACATTTTGAGATACCTTCAATGGCAATGCGCTTTTTGGGCCAATCCTTTGATTCCCGAGATACAGATTCTTTGACACGAATACTGATCACTAAATCAGCCAAATTAAATTCTAAAGCATAGAATCGAAGCATTTCCACCCAGAGCTGCCCAACTGGAACTGACGGGATGTGCTTGGAATCAAACATTAATGATACCTATTAACAAGCAAAGAGAAACACACAGGTTAGTCGAGATGTCAGCACAATCTGAAAAATTAGAGATCATTCAAGCAAATTACAAAAAATCTAAAAACCTTAGCAAAGACAGGAATTTGACAATCCATCTAGGTAAATCAATCTAGGTTATATTCCGTTGGTGAGAAAATGGCATTCCTACCCTGCACTCCTGGGATGAGAGCATGTTAAAATCTAACCATCATCATAGGAGCAGACAGGCAATTTTAGGCAACCAGGTGGCACTCCTTATTTTGAAGCCTGAATGACAGGTGGAGAGAAACGTGCCCGGATTGCTACTCTCAGCACGGAGCTCTCCCTGGTGCCGCTGGTGGGTGCGTTTACACTTACACACACAAAAATGGGAGGCAGCTATAGGCGGAGAGCAAAAGGCAAAACACTCCTTTCATTTGCTCTGAGAAGCTACATACGCTCACTGAATCTGCCAGGGACAAATGATTTTAAAGTCAACTCTTTTTTTTTTTTTTTAAGGTTTATTTATTTAAGTAATCTCTCTGCCCAACGTGGGGCTTGAACTCATGACCCTGAGATCAAGAGTCTCATGCTGTTACGCCTGATAGAGCCAGGCTCCCCAACGTCAAGTAACTCTTGACATCAGAAATTGATGCAGGTTTTACATTCACTGACTCTCGACAAACTGGAATATACTGTGATGGACTATACTGGAAGGTGCACAGGACCTAGAATAGAAACAAGAGAGTCCAAATACTGACTCTGCCACTTCATGGCTCTTAGCTGCTCTTGGACTTAGCCTCTTCACTCTCAGTCGGAGTGACAGCATAGTGGCTAACAGAACTGGTTTTGCAATGGGACACTTTAGGCTTGAAATCCAACTCTGCCATGTACTAGCTGCGTATGATCCTGGCCAAGCTCTATGCTGTCTAAGGCTCAGTTTCCTCATCTGAACAATGGGGATTACAGTACCCACCTCAGAGGGTTGTTGGGAGGACTGAGTGAGAGAATGTCTGTAAAGAGCTTAGCACAGTGCCTGGCACACATGTTCAAAAAATGGTCGCTATCATTATCTGCAGAGTAGGGATGGTACCACCTATAACACAGGATAGTTATGAGGATTAAATGAGAAACAAGGGAAAGCATCCGGCGGATTTGGTTGCTCTCTGTATTCTTTCACTTATAGTCTTTCAAGTACAAGAAATCCATTTATCATTGAAACATAATGTCACAACTGTAAGATGCTCTTGAGGGGTAATCCAGCTCAACTCCCTAAGTTACAAGAGAAAACTGAAGCCCAAAGAGTTGACGTGACTTGTCAAAGGTCCCACTGCTTGTCAGCGGCAGAACGAGCACAATGTGTCTCGATCCTGGTATCTCGCCATGCAATCAATCTCGACCCTATCTAGGTCTTCATTTCTGAAGTGGTAGCATGACTGATCTCTCCAATTAGCATGAAAATGTAAACATCAAGTATTTGTTTGGGCTTACAGCAACAGCTTTTCCTTCTCTAGGTATACAAATCTGTTGCACAACATACTTTATTATACTGAGCTTCAAAACAAGTGGTATAGTATTTTATTAATCACTAAATCCTGACCACAAGTATTCTGTCAAGTACGATAAAGTCATCAGGTAGATTTACAAAGCAGAACTGCCTGAAAACGGAAATTATCTAGGTCCCTAACACTGTAGTTGAGGACACAAAGAAAACCCCCAGAAATTGAAAGCCTCATTAAATTTCACCTCTTTATCCATAAGCCTTATTCAGCATCACTAATGGCTCTTAAGCATCTCACTGAGATGACTTGATAATACCACAATATGGAACTTACAAAACCTTGGACATATCTACACTAGTGGTACTTAAGCTGTTTTTCATTATTGTTTTTATTCTTTTAAAGTAGGGAACGCTTTCTTTTTCAAAAACAAAAAAATGGCAACTAACATTTACTGAGAGCTTACCACTTGCTTGGCACTGAGTTAAGCATTCTAGAAGCCAAGGACCCTATGAGAGGGTACCAATATCATCTCCATTTTTAGGTGAGGAAACTGGGGCCCAAGAAGATTAAGTCATTTTCCCATGGACACACAGCCAGGATGTGGGAGAGCTGGGATATGAATTCACAGATTCTGGCTCCACAGCCTGAACTCTTCTCCACTACTGGAACCCCAAGTAGAAAAGAGAAAAAAGTGGTGGTGTTCTGGTGGCAACAGGGGTTGAATGGCACCACTTCCCTTCTCTCTCCAGCACTCAAGGATTCGAGAAAACACAACTGGACAATCTATGATTCACCACCATTTCCCCATTTTAAGCATGGACCTGAGGAGCGACAGGACTTGTTTGAGTAGAGCAAGGACTAGAATCCTGGTCTCAGAAGTCCTTTGCGGGTATTGCTACCATTTCATCCCAGAGAGTTACGGGGAAGGTCATGGGGTCAGGGCCCATACACCAATTTGGGGCAGATACCTATCCTTATTTCTAGTATAATTACATTGCTCAGTTTTGTTTGAAATTTCAATGGCAGTTCTTCCCTTGTGCATAAATTTCCCTGCCTCCCCCTAATGGTACTGATGAGGACACTGAAATACATTATATTGAATACTTCTTCACTGTGGATTCAGTGATCTGAATTTTACCTTCTCTCATTACTTGTCTATTTCAAGGACTGAACAAACTAGGGAATGAAATATCCATGAAAGAGTTAAGATAGTTGACAGATGAAAGGATGACTGATTAACTCACAGACTCCACAATTAACAATGAAATCAAATATAAATGGCAAAATGAACAATGAGAGAGAACAGACCTGTCCCCTTTTAACAGGTACTTCTTTTGGTGTGTCTGCATCCCCGGCGGCATTGTCAGTGTATTCCCAGACCACGGTGTCTTTTTGAACATCTTTAAGGTTGAAGTTCCCTAGTTTGTTTAATGAGAATCCTTCGATCTAGGAAAAATTAGACATATACTATTATTATGAGGTAGAAAGGATTTTATAGCAACCAGAGTGTATTAACCCTGGAAGAAATGAAAACACAGCCCATTGAAAATAGAAAAGGTATCAGTTTATGGACTGAGACATCTGTTAATTTAAAAATATTTTTTAAAAGTAAAAAACAAGGTTTTCACTTGCAAAAGAAATGGTGATTTTGTGAGATAATTCTTTAGTGAACAGTCTAAGAGAAGGTAACACAGCCTAGGCCCAAAGCGACGGGTTCTGGAGTAAAACTGCACAGGCCCCAACCTCACCTCCCTTGTGGAGCTGTGAGACTTTCAGTCAGTACCTTCCTCCAGGTCTCAGGTTTCTGTAAAAACGGGTTACACTAGAACTTCCCCCATGAGATAGTTGTGACATGAAATAATGGACACAAACCACTGACACAGCATATGGCACACAGGGAATGCTCAATGTGAGAAACTATTTATATTGATGCTGCTGAGATGCCAATTGCTAAAGAACACAGTCTGGGCTCAAAAGGTCTAAGAAATGTGGAACAAAGTTGAACAGATTTCTTTATTGTGCAGGGGGCTTGATCATAGCCTTTAAACTGGTTAATGTAGCTAATGGGTCATGGTGTGGGGTGTGGATGCGGTATCCCGTTTCTCAAATGTATTTCCATGTCAGATGGGACTACTTTTTTGGTTTAGTACACAGAGTGATCCTTCTAAAACATAAGCCAACATTTCATTTCACCTGCTCACAATGGTTTCCTTCTTAATCAGGATAAAATTCAGTCCCTTCCAGGGCCTAGGTAATCTGGCCCTTTGCCACTTCTCTGTCCCATCTTCTCGATACATCCTCCTGGCTCAGAGTGCTACTCCCTCTGCTTTAAAAGCTCCTCCCCTAACAACCACGGAGCCACACTCCCTGGCTGGCTTGTGCTTTTAGGGCTCCACCTAAGAAATCCTTGCCCACCCTCAGGCTGCAAAGATTTTTTTTCCTTTTTCTTCTGGGAATTTGATTATTTTATTTTATTTTATTTTGAGAGAGAGCGAGCGAGAGCATGAGTTGAGGGAGAGGCAGAGGGAGAAGGAGTGACAGATTCTCAACTGAGCAGGGATCCCAACAAGGGGCTTGATCCCAGGAGCCTGGGATCATGACCTGAGCTAAAGGCAGACACTTAACCAAATGAGCCACCCAGGTGCCCAGGGAATTTGATAATTTTAACTTCTACATTTAAATCTTTGATCTATTTTGAGTTAATTTTGGTGGATGTTGGGAGGTTAAGGGTTGATGTTCATATTTTTTTTCCTTATGAATATCTAGATTCTCCAGGATCAACTGTTGAAAAGACTTTCCCCCCAATGAAATGCTTATGCACTTTTGTTGAAAACAGTATCAATGCTTCCAATCCACAGACTTGGTATGTCTCTACATTTATGTATGTTCTTATTTAATTTTCACAGTAATGTTCTATTGTTCACGTTGGAAGTCTTACACATCTTTTGTTAAATTTATTCTTAATTAGTGTATGTTTTCAAGCAGCATTATTAATGGCATTTTTCAAAACCATTTTTAAATGTTGCTAATATATAAAAGTACAAATCTTTTAGTATATCATCTTTGTATTCTATGCTCATACTAAATTTAATTAACTAAGCTCTAGAAGTGGTTTTGTAGTTTTCTGAGGATTTTCTATGTAAACCATCATGTTATCCAACATAGAGAAACTTCAACTTCTTCCTTTCAGGTCTTTATGACTTTTTATTTTCTTTCCTTATTGTAATGACCAGGACTTCCTTTAACTATTTGGATAGGCAGTACCTACTGCCAGGGACCTAATCAATAGGGACATTAGTAAGATGTTGGAACTAGAGTTCAGAATGACGATTTTAAAGATACTAGCTGGGCTTGAAAAAAGCATGGACGGTATTAGAGAAACCCTTTCTGGAGAAATAAAAGAACTAAAATCTAACCAAGTCGATATCAAAAAGGCTATTAATGAGGTGCAATAAAAAATGGAGGCTCTAACTGCTAGGATAAATGAGGCAGAAGAGGGACTTAGTGATATAGAAGACCAAATGATGGAAAATAAAGAAGCTGAGAAAAAGATAACGACTGGATCATGAGGGCAGAATTCGAGAGATAAGCGATACCATAAGACAAAACAATATTAGAATAACTGGGATCCCAGAAGAAGAAGAAAGAGAGAGAGGGGCAGAAGGTATACTGGAGCAAATTATAGCAGAGAACTTCCCTAATTTGGGGAAGGAAACAGGCATCAAAATCCAGGAGGCACAGAGAACCCCCCTCAAAATCAATACAAATAGGTCAACACCCCGACATCTAATAGTAAAACTTACGAGTCTCAGAGACAAAGAGAAAATCCTGAAAGCAGCTCGGGAGAAGAGATCTGTAACCTACAATGGTAGAAACATGAGATTGGCAACAGACCTATCCACAGAGACCTGGCAGGCCAGAAAGGACTGGCAGGATATATTCAGAGCACTAAATGAGAAAAATATGCAGCCAAGAATACTATATCCAGCTAGGCTGTCACTGAAAATAGAAGGAGAGATAAAAAGCTTCCAGGACAAACAAAAACTAAAGGAATTTGCAAACATGAAACCAGCCCTACAAGAAATCTTGAAAGGGGTCCTCTAAGCAAAGAGAGAGCCTAAAAGCAACATAGACCAGAAAGGAACACAGACAATATACGGTAACAGTCACCTTACAGGCAATACAATGGCACTAAATTCCTATCTTTCAATAGTTACCCTGAATGTAAATGGGCTCAATGCCCCAATCAAAAGACACAGGCTATCAGAGTGGATAAAAAAACAAGACCCATCGATATGCTGTCTGCAAGAGACTCATTTTAGACCCAAAGACACCCCCAGATTGAAAGTGAGGGGGTGGAAAACCATTTACCATGCTAATGGACACCAAAAGAAAGCTGGGGTGGCAATCCTTATATCAGACAAATTAGATTTTGAACCAAAGACTATAATAAGAGATGAGGAAGGACACTATATCCTACTTAAAGGGTCTATCCAACAAGAAGATCTAACAATTGTAAACATCTATGCCCCTAACATGGGAGCAGCCAATTATATCAGGCAATTAATAACAAAAACAAGGAAACATGTGGACAGCAATACAATAATAGTGGGGGACTTTAACACCCCGTCACTGAAATGGACAGATCATCTAAGCAAAGATCAACAAGGAAATAAAGACTTTAAATGACACACTGGACCAAATGGACTTCACAGATATATTCAGAACATTCCATCCCAAAGCAACAGAATACACATTTTTCTCTAGTGCCATGGAACATTCTCCAGAATAGATCACATCCTAGGTCACAAATCAGGTCTCAACTGGTACCAAAAGACTGGGATCATTCCCTGCCTATTTTCAGACCACAATGCTTTGAAATTAGAACTCAATCACAAGAGGAAAGTTGGAAAGAACTCAAACACATGGAGGCTAAAGAGCATCCTACTGAAGAATGAATGGGCCAACCAGGAAATTAAAGAAGAATTTAAAAAATTCATGGAAACCAATGAAAATGAAAACACAACTGTTCAAAATCTTTGGGATCCAGCAAAGGCTTTCCTAGGAGGAAAGTATATAGCAATACAAGCCTTTCTCAAGAAAGAAGAAAGGTCTCAAATACACAACCTAACCCTACACCTAAAGGAGCTGGAGAAAGAACAGCAAATAAAGCCTAAACCCAGCAGGAGAAGAGAAATAATAAAGATCAGAGCAGAAATCAATGAAATAGAAACCAAAAGAACAGTAGAACAGATCAACGAAACTAGGAGCTGGTTCTTTGAAAGAATTAATAAGATCGATAAACCCCTGGCCAGACCTATCAAAAAGAAAAGAGAAATGACCCAAATAATTAAAATCATGAATGAAAGAGGAGAGATCACAACCAACACCAAAGAAATACAAATGTAAGAACATATTATGAGCAACTATACGCCAGCAAATTAGATAATTTGAAAGAAATGGATGCATTCCTAGAGATGTATAAACTACCAAAACTGAACCAGGAAGAAATAGAAAACCTGAACAGACCTATAACCGCTAAGGAAATTGAAGCAGTCATCAAAAATCTCCCAACAAACAAATGCCCAGGGCCAGATGGCTTCCCAGGGGAATTCTATCAAACATTTCAAGAAGAATTAATACCTATTCTTCTGAAACTGTTCCAAAAAATAGAAATGGAAGGAAAACTTCCAAACTTGTTTTATGAGGCCACCATTACCTTGATCCCAAATCAAAGACCCCACCAAAAAAGAGAATTACAGACCAATATCCTTGATGAACATGGATGCAAAAATTCTCACCAAAATACTAGTCAATAGGATCCAACAGTACATTAAAAGGATTATTCACCACGATCAAGTGGGATTTATCCCTGGGCTGCAAGGTGGTTCAACATCCGCAAATCAATCAATGTGATACAATACATTAACAAAAGAAAGAACAAGAATCATATGATCCTCTCAATAGATGCAGAGAAAGCATTTGACAAAGTACAGCATCCTTTCTTGATCAAAACTCTTCAGAGTATAGGCATAGAGGGTACATACCTCAATATCATAAAAGCCATCTATGAAAAACCTACAGTGAGTATCATTCTCAATGGGGAAAAACTGAGAGCTTCCCCCTAAGGTCAGGAACACAGCAGGATTGTCCACTATCACCACTGCTATTCAACATAGTATTAGAAGTCCTAGCCACAGCAATCAGACAACAAAAAGAAATCAAAGGCATCCAAATCGGCAAAGAAGAAGTCAAACTCTCACTCTTTGCAGATGATATGATACTTTATGTGGAAAACCCCAAAGACTCCACTCCAAAACTGCTAGAACTCATACAGGAATTCAGTAAAGTGGCAGGATATAAAATCAATGCACAGAAATCAGTGGCATTCCTATATACCAACAACAAGACAGAAGGAAGAGAAATTAAGGAGTTGACCCCATTTACAATTGCACCCAAAACCATAAGATACCTAGGAATAAATCTAACCAAAGAGACAAAGGATCTGTACTCAGAAAACTATAAAATACTCATGAAAGAAATTGAGGAAGACATAAAGAAATGGAAAAATGTTCCATGCTCATGGATTGGAAGAACAAATATTGTGAAGCTGTCAATGCTACCTAGAGCAATCTACACATTCAATGCAATCCCCATCAAAACACCATCCACTTTTTTCAAAGAAATGGAACAAATAATCCTAAAATTTGTATGGAACCAGAAAAGACCCCAAAATAGCCAGAGGAATGTTGAAAAAGAAAAGCAAAGCTGGTGGCATCACAATTCCGGACTTCAAGCTCTATTACAAAGCTGTCATCAGCAAGACAGTATGGTACTGGCACAAAAACAGACACTTAGATCAATGGAACAGAACAGAGAGCCCAGAAATATGGTCAACTAGCCTTCAACAAAGCAGGAAAGAATGTCCAATGGAAAAAAGACAGTCTCTTCAACAAATGGTGTTGGGAAAATTGGACAGCCACATGCAGAAGAATGAAACTGGACCATTTCCTTACACCACACACAACAATAAACTCAAGATGGTTGAAAGACCTAAATGTGAGACAGGAGTTCATCAAAATCCTAAAGGAGAACACAGGCAGCAACCTCTTTGACCTCAGCCGCAGCAACTTCTTCCTAGAAACATCGCCAAAGGCAAGGGAAGCAAGGGCAAAAATGAACTATTGGGACTTCATCAAGATAAAAAGCTTTTGCACAGCAAAAGAAACAGTCAACAAAACCAAAAGACAACCGACAGAATGGGAGAAGATATTTGCAAATGACATATCAGATAAAGGGCTAGTATCTATAAAGAACTTATCAAAAGCAACACCCAAAGAACAAAGAATCCAATCAAGAAATGGGCAGAAGACATGAACAGACATTTTTCCAAAGAAGACATCCAAACGGACAACAGACACATGAAAAAGTGCTCAACATCGCTCGGCATCAGGGAAATCCAAATCAAAACCTCGATAAGATACCACCTCACACCACTCAGAATAGCTAAAATTAACAAGTAAGGGAAGGACAGATATTGGCGGGGATGCGGAGAAAGGGGAACCCTACACTGTTGGTGGGAATGCAAGCTGGTGCAGCCACTCTGGAAAACGGTATAGAGGTTCCTCAAAAAGTTGAAAATAGAGCTACCATACGATCCAGCAATTGCACTACTGGGTATTACCCCAAAGATAAAAATGTAGGGATCCGAAGGGTACATGCACCCCGACGTTTATAGCAGCAATGTCCACAAAAGCCAAACTATGGAAAGAGCCAAGATGTCCATTGACAGGTGAATGGATAAAGAAGATGTGGTATATATATACAATGGAATATTATGCAGCCATCAAAAGGAATGAGATCTTGCCATTTGCAATGACATGGATGGAACTGGAGGGTATTATGCTGAGCGAAATAAGTCAATCAGAGAAAGACATGTATCATATGATCTCACTGATATGAGGAATTCTTTTTTGTTGTTGTTGTACATTCAAAACTTCCTATCTAGTGAGTTAACTTATTTTTTTCCTTTTTATTTATTTATTATGTTAATCACTATACATCATTAGTTTTTGATGTAGTGTTCCATGATTCATCGTTTGCGTATAACACCCAGTGCTCCATGCAGTACGTGCCCTCTTCAATACCCATCATCAGGCTAACCCATCCCCGCCCCCCCAGAACCCTCAGTTTGTTTCTCAGAGTCCATAGTCTCTCATGGTTCATCTACCCCTCTGATTTCCCCCTCTTCATTCTTCCCTTTCTCCTATCTTCTTTTTTTTTTTTTTTAACATATAATGTACTATTTGTTTCAGAAGTACAGGTCTGTGATTCAACAGTCTTACACAATTCACAGCGCTCACCATAGCACATACCCTCAACAATGTCTATCACCTGGCCACACCAGCCCTCCCACCCCCCACCACTCCAGCAACCCTCAGTTTGTTCCTGAGATTAAGAATTCCTCATATCAGTGAGATCATATGATCCTGTGTTCTTTCTTCTTTTCTCATGAGTCTATCAGGGGCTTATATTACTGATCAAACAGTTGGCCTTGTTTTCTCTATTGTTAGTGTATTTTCTCCTTATTGATTTTGCCCTTAGCTTTAATATTTCCTTTCTTCAAAAACTTACTTTGGGTTGGGACACCTGGGTGGCTCAGTCAGTTGAGCATCTGACTCTTGATTTCAGCTCAGGTCATGATCTCAGGGTTGTGAGATTGAGCCCTGCCTCAGGCTCCTGCTCAGCCTGAGTTGCTTGTCCTTGTCCCTCCCCCTCTGCCCCTCTGCTCATGCTCATGCTCTCTAAATGAATATATAAAATCTTTAAAAAAATAAGAACTTACTTTGGGTTTATGTGGCTCTTTCATTTCTGGCCTCTTGTGGTGAAAATTTAGGTTACTGACTTTAGACCTTTCTTTTAAATTTAAGCATTCAAACCTATAAATTTCCCTGTGAACACTAATTTAGCTGCATCTCACAAATTTGGATTTACTGTGTTTTTATTAAAATTTAGTTCAAAATATTTCTAATTTCCTGTGTGATTTCTTCTCTGACCCATGGATTATTTGTAAGTACACTGTTTAGTTTCCAAATAGATATGATTTTCCTACATATGTTGCCATTATTATTTCTAATTTAATTCCATTGTGGTCAAAGAATATATGATTTCAATCTTAAAATGCATTGAAACTTTTTAAAACAGCATATGGTCTACCTTGATGAAAGTACAATATGCATTTGAAAAAAAAATGTGCACTCTGCAGTTGTTGGGTGTAATGTTCCACAAATATCAACTAGATCCAGGTTGTTGTCAATAGTGTCTATCAAATCCCCTAAATCTTCACTTACGTTTTGTTTAGCTAATACATTAGTCACCTGCTGAGGGGGTGTTATAATCTCTTACTCTGATGGGATAGATTTTGTCAATATTTGGCTCATGTTTTTGGTGCTCTCTTAATAGACACAAACATTTAAGATTGTTTTGCCTTTCTGATGAATTGACCCTATCATAATGAAATGTCCCTTTTTGTCTTTGGATAACATTTCTTCTCTTAAAATTGATCTCATCTGATATTGTAGAGCTTTGGTTTGACTTTAATTCCCCCCCCCAGCTTTATTAGTATAATTCACAAAAACTGGTATATTGTATATATTTAAGGTATATAATCTGATGATTTGATATGCATACACATTATGAAATGATTAATTAATCACTAGTTTCTGATGAGTAGTTGGCCAAATCATTGTTCATTTAGGTAAGGTGTTTCTCTGCCTGCTTTTAAGTTTTGCTTTTTATTTTTGGTTTTGACTATCATGTGCTCTCCATGCTTCTCTTTGAATTTATCTTATTTGAGGTTTCTTCACCTTACCGAGTCTATAAATCTCTTTTATCGAATTTGGGAAGTTTCTGGCTCTTTTCCTGTCCCATCCTCTTATTCCTCTCCTTCTGGGACTCAAATTACCCATAGGTTACATTTTTTTTTAATTGTCCCTAAGTCCCTGAGGTTATTTTTTCCAAATATTTTTCTTTTTCTTCTCCAGATTAATTTCTATTCATCTATTTTCACTTTCACTAACTATTATGTCACCTCCATTCTATGTCCATCCAGTAAACTTTTTATTTAAAAATAATGTATTTTTCACTTCTAAAATTTCCACTTGCTTCTCTACATTTTCTATTTCTCTAGCTGATACTTCCTATCTCTTCATTTATTGCAAGTATGTTTCCTTTATCTCATGGAGCATACTTATTAATAACTTTTATTTTTTTTAAGATTTTATTTATTTATTTGACAGAGAGAGACAGTGAGAGAGGGAACACAAGCAGGGGGAGTGGGAGAGGGAGAAGCAGGCTCCCCGTGGAGCAGGGAGCCCGATGTGGGGCTCGATCCCAGGACCCTGGGACCATGACCTGAGCCGAAGGCAGACGCTTAACGACTGAGCCACCAATAACTCTTTTGTGTTATTGGCGCCCAATAACTCTTTTAAAGTCTTTCAGAGTTCCCACATCTGGGGCATCTTGGTTTGGCAACTGGATTTCTTTTCTCTTTTCCTTTTCTTTTCCCTTTTCCCTTGAGAGTGGGCCCCATTTTCCTTGTTCTTCGTATATTGAGTAATTTTAGATTGCATTCTGGATACTGTGATGCTATATTGTATTATGAAAGTTTTAGATTCTTTAAGTTACTCCAAAATGTGTTGATACTTTTGTAGGTAATTAACTGGACTACATAAACTGCAGACTGTCTCTTCTCTGGTGGACGGCAATTCTGATCTCAGTTCATTTTTCTAAGCCTTAGCCTTAAGCCTGTTTTTAGTCTGCTTTACATGTGTGTTTTGGAAGTGTGTCATTAATTTTGGAAAATTCTGTCATTATTCCAAATTATTTCTTCTGTTCCTTTCTTTTTCTTCCTCTGATACTCCCATAATACATACAACTCTTAGTAATTGTCCTGCACTTCTTAGGTATTCTGTTCCATCTTTTTTTTTTTTCCCCATTCTTTTTTTTATCTCCTTGTTTTTCAGTTTGGGAAGTTTCTGGTGAAGAAAGCATGATTCTTTCCCCCACCTGTGTCCAACCTACTGATGAATCCATCAAAGGCATTCTTCATTTCTGTTACAGACTTTATTTCTAGTATTTCCTTTTGATTTTCTTAGAGCTTCCATCTCTCAAGTTGTGTTACCCATCTGTTCTTGCATGTTCTCCATTTTTTCCATTCAAGCCCTTAGCATATTAATCCTAGTTGTTTTAATTTCCTGGTCTGATAATTCCAATACTTGCTCTGTCTCTTTAAACTATGTCTTTTTGCCTTTTAGTATGACTCATAATTTTCTTGTTGAAAGCTGGATATAGGGGCGCCTAGGGGGCCCAGTTGGTTAAGGGTCTGCCTTCGGCTTAGGTCATAATCCCAGGGTCTTGGGATCGAGCCCCACATGGGGCTCCCTGATCAGCAGGGAGCCTACTTCTCCCTCTGCCTGCCATTCTGCCTGCTTGTGCATGCGCATGCTCTCTCTGTTAAATAAGTAAAATCTTAAAAAAAAAAAAGCAAGCTGGATATATGTACTCGGTAAAAGGAACTGAGGTAGAAAGGCCTTTAGTGTGAAGTTTTATTTATTAGGAGTTAGGCTATGTTTACTGATTGTTATATTAGGAGTTAGGCTATGTTTACTGATTGTTATAGCTGTAGATGTCAAGAGGCTAAAACTTTCTCTGGTGTCCTTGTTTTTATCTTCCCTGTTGTTTTTGGGTTTCCCAAAAGATTTCTTGTGAACTGAGGTCTTTCCATTGTAACCCCATTTTATGCAGGAGCCCTAACAATGTGGTAAGGTCTGGGGGAGGGGAAGCATTCTATAGTCCTCTATGATCAGGTGTCAGTCTTTTAGTGAGCCTGTGGTCCTGGACTGTGACCTTGACAAGTGCTTTTCAATCCTCCCCACCTAAGGAAGACAGGAAGGCTCAGGAAAGGGGATGGAGTTGGGTATTTTTCTTTTCCCCAGGTCGGTTAGGCCCAGGTAAAAAAAAGTTTCCCTTGAAGGCAGGTTTTTGTTTAGGAGAACAGCATGCTCTGGGCATACTTCAAAATGGTGACTTTTTTCCTCACCCTGCCAAAAGCACAGGGGGATTTTTTCTTGGATCTTCACCCTGAGAACCTGGTGGGGGTTCCTGGGGTAGAACCTGTGAAATCATTGGGAGGTTCCCTAAGGCTGGGGCCCCTGCTATTTTTCACTCTCAGGCTTGCCCAGACTGAGCCTCCAGAACCACAGTCTAAGCCCTCCTACCCTGGTATTGGCTCTGTTCCTGGGCTTCTGCTCTAACAAGTTATAATTTGCTGTATTTGCCTGTCTCTCCAATTCTGGGGGCAGTGGCTTTCCCTGTGACCTCAACTCTCTGATGGCTCTAAGAAGAGTTGTTGATTTTCAGTTTGTTCATTTTTTTTTTTTTCCTCTTTTTGTGAAGACAGAGCGATGACTTCCAAGCTCCTTATAGGACAGACTGGACTGGTTCGGGAGTTAGTCAGAGACATGCTGAGTTTACACACAGAATTAAGGGTTCCACTTCTCAGTATCTTTCCCCCGGGTTTTCCCCCTTTATCTGGTGGCCCTAGTTCCTCTGGCCAGAGAGAGGACTGGTTTTGCTATCAGAGGTACGTGCCTTTAGGGTAAAGCCACAGAAGAACAGAAACTCGCTATGTGTCGGACACTTGCTCTAAAGTTTGACTTCTCTCCAAAGTCTGCTTGTGCTTGTTCAGTCTCCAGAGCCTTCACATTGTTGTTTTCTTGTGTTTTGTTGAGAATTTATAGCTGTTATTTATACAAGGATCACTTGGTTAGGAGGTTGTGCCTCCACATCATAAGTAGAAGTTGACTTTCCATTGAGGGGAAAAAGAACTACAGTTGTTCTCCTGCCTTGGTTCAGGAGCTTTACATTCATGATCTCATTTCAGAATTTTTCAGAGGAGGACTCTGAGGCTCAGAGAAAATAAATAACTTGCCGAAGGTCATAAGGATATGTGTAAGTGACGAAATCTGGAGGAATTGTAGGGCTAGCAAACTTTAGACTACTCCTCTTTCGACTATATTAGCTGGCATCCTTCATGGGTAAATAACTGCTAAAAGCTAAGTCTATATAATCTAAAATAAGACAGATGCCAAAGAATAACTACTAGGAGACTAGTAAAATATTGTTGTAGGGATGAAAGATGCTGAGAGGACAGGGTTAAACCAATTCATCAGTCACAACTCGTTATGATTAACTTTTAGTCAAATCAAAGTCTAATAACAATACATGGGAGTAAAAGGTCAGCGAGGACAGCCTCCAACATGGAAGAGGTTGGCGTAGATTGGCTTAAGAATCTCTGAAGAGAGATGAGGGCACAGAGGCATGATATCCTAAACTTCTTGACAAGGAATTTCATCTTATTCATCTGTGTATTCCCTTCAGAGCCAGGTAAAATGACAAACATACACAGTGCTTTAAAGATTTTGAAGGAATTAACAGTTTAGATACTTTTATAAACATCATTTTGAAATCTTCAATGCATTTTGTACAGAAATAATGATGTAAAATTTCTGGCACCAATAAGTGAATTTAATTAAATAGTGAATTTAATTTCTTTTCCCGCACTTGCTTTATATTTCTATGACTCTAGCAGAAGTTTCTAGCATTTACTGGTAAGACTTTAGCATTGATGCCTGATGAGTTTAAAATACTGAAAACTGTAGATCATTTTGGTTCAGGCAGTAGAGGGTGCCTTATTTGATGACAGAATTCAATCCATTTTTGTCCACCACATACCTGTTTCTGTCATTAAATCTTAAGTGAACAAATGGTGTAATCAAAAGCAAATTCAATGTCACTTTAGAGAATGGCCAGTACCACTGCCTAGGATATACTGGCCATAGAATAGGGTATTCATAAGCAAATCCTGAGGAGAACCACATCACCAGAATAGAAACATCCTTTTTCCTGCATCCTCACATCAGTGACAGCTGACTACTCAGAGGTGACCAGGACACCAGAAAAGGTAGATCTCACTAAGACAATAGTGAGTATGGGAACACATACAAAGGCCCTCTTGGGCACAGGAATCTAAATGGTTTGGTCCCATCCTAAACTCCTGTCTCTACTGGATTAAAGTGAAAGGAAAACCTTAAAGACCTTCACAGGCCCTTCTGGGTCTGATGGGAAGGGTTATTTATCAGCTAAGGGTTGACTATTCTCTCTTCTGTCCACCAGGACAGCTATCTAGCAGACACCCGCTGGGGCCTTGTATTCTTTCATTTCAGTACCACAAGCACAAAGAGAGTGCCCTTCAGGCCACTGGGACGCACAGCGGACTGTGATCCGTCTGCCAGGAGAGTTTACAAGGGGCTCATTTTGCTTTGGTCTTTGTTCCTAGGACCCCGCAGATAAAGGTCCTTGCTCAATACTCACTATATTAAGTATAAAGAAAAAAATGTTCCCTATAATCATGTATTTTTGATATATACTCATAGTTAAGCTACTGCTATAGAACAAATCCTCCTTAAATGATGAGAATCCTGTGTACGGTAAGAAGAAAGGTGGTTACAATACCATATGTGCCAAAATAAGCTTTTTACCAAGTGAGACTTTTTATACATTAAGTATACATATAAGATTTTTATCAAGAAAAACACCTAGGATTTAAAAGTGAGGTTTCCAAAAGGATGAGAAGAGTATTATTTTGACTTTGAGATAGAGACTTCTTTAATCCTACTATTTGAATAAATCAACTTTAGCTTATTGCAGAAAAAGAGTGGTCATATTACTGAATTCTAACTCATCTTAAACACCGAAATATTATTCGAGAGGTGACGACAACATTCTGCATCTTGCAGTACAACTAGCAATCTCAATACTTCTATTTTCTTTTGTTTCACAGGGAATGGGGAATGCAGAGAGCTCAAAGACTAGAAACAGAAAGTAAGTTACAGCAACAAATGCTTCATACAGTCTGTGTGGAGGTGACTTGTAAATTTAAGTAATTATACCCAGAGGAAGTATGTACCAAAGGATAAATTTAATTCAGGTTCACATTGTCTTGTTTAAAACCCTCAGGATCCTATGTGTTTCGCAAATTAAGAGCTTTTTCAGTTTAGAAAAGTAATCCTATCCCCAGCAGAGTACACACCAGCATCTTGTAGGCAAATACACTAATATTTCAGCAGTGAGAGGCATGAATATTCATACTAGTAGGATAAATAAATTCATGTCCATTCTGGCTAAGTTTTTAGATTTTGAAATTATGCATAAGCAATTGTGGCCCTGGAATAAAATTAGTATCAGATATATAAGCAAAAAAAGTTTTATACCCATGATCCTAGATAAACAGGCAGAAGAGGTTCTTTCCTTTGTTGAAGAAAGAAAATAGCCATCAGGGCAAACACATAAGGCGGCAAACCTCCTTCTTCAGGGCGATCTATACTGCAAAGCTACAAATGAGAGAAAAAAAGGATAAGCATTCTTTTGTACCAACCTATCATTTACATATTTTGTTCTAAAACCTTTTATAAAATACCACAGTGACAAAAAATAAAACTTCCATAAACTTTTGGAGCAACGACATATTGTGATGGTGTGTGGCAACTTCAATTTCAAATTTTTAATCTAATATTTGTTATTTCTTTTTTTGACATCCACAGCAAATCCACTCAACTTGGTTAAAATGCTTGTTAGTGAAATCAAAATGATGGTTCAATCCCAAGTGCAAGCCAACTGGCTCTGCTCAGTTCAATGGTCTGAACCTACATCTGAACTTACTGCCTTGAAAATTCATGCTTTGCCCAGAAAGGTGATTGGGGAAAGAATGTAGGCAAACTCATTAGCACCAACAGGAATAACAATTTTTTTTTTTAAAGATTTTATTTATTTGACAGAGAGAGAGATAGCGAAAGCAGGAACACAGCAGGCGGAGTGGGAAAAGGAGAAGCAGGCTTCCCGCGGAGGAGGGAGCCCGATGCGGGGCTCGATCCCAGGACTCTGGGATCATGACCTGAGCCGAAGGCACTTAACAACTGAGCCACCCAGGTGCCCAACAGGAATAACAATTTAAAAAGCATAGCCTACTTAGTGATGAAGTGGGAAGCAGCTTTCAGAGGACAGTATATTGTAATTATCAATTCACCTGGTTAAGACTGATGCAATCCTCTGCTTATCCTGGACCGGAGCAATAGGAACTATATATTGTTACTGCTGTACCTTTTTTTTTTTTAAGATTTTATTTATTTATTTGTCAGAGAGAGAGAGAGGGAGAGAGTGCATGCACGCAGGCAAGGAGAGCGGCAGGCAGAGAATCTCAATGCAGGGCTCGATCCCAGAACCCTGGGATCATGACCTGAGCTGAAGGCAGACGCTTAACCTACTGAGCCACACAGGTGCCCCTGTTACTGACATAATCAGTAAAGCTCTAGCTTTTCTCTCTAAAGTACCTACACAGAATCTCAATTTTATAATCATCATGGGACCTTAAGTTTTAAGGAAATACTAAATACTCTAATAAATATGGAGAAATATAAGTATGAGCAGAGAGTGGCTTCCATTTTTTGGATTCTCTGGGTACATAATTAGAAATGGTATCTCTCGGGGCGCCTGAGTGGCTCAGTCGGTTAAGCGGCTGCCTTCGGCTCAGGTCATGATGCTGGGGTCCTGGAATCGAGCCCCACATCTGGCTCCCTGCTCAGTGGAGAGCCTGCTTCTCCCTCTCCCTCTGCCTACTTGTGCTCTCTATCTCTCTGTCAAATAAATAAATAAAATCTTTAAAAAAACAAAAAAAAGAAATGGTATCTCTCAAACTTTCCTGTGCCTAAGAAGTACGCTGGGAAACCAGTTAGAATGTAAATTCTTTGGGCCATATCCTATATTTGACCCACAAATTTGATTTTTAATAAGCACTGTAAGTCATTTTGATCTTTTCAGCAATACTGTTACAGTGAAACAGAAACACTAAATTTTCCTTTCTGCAGATATTAAAATTTCTGTTCCGATACTCAGATGCCTACTCTCTTCATGTCTATAAATAATGCATCCAAACGTTTAAGATTAACCAAGCAAAAAATCAAAGCATACTGTTTATGCATACATAGAATGTGCTCACACATTTAAAGAACTCAAACCTACCTTTGCCCAGTATCTAAAGGCAATCACCAAAGGAACCAGCTTTGATTCAAGTTTTCCAAGGGCAGTTAAATGGTTTGTCGTCAAACAAGCATTTTCATTTCCTGCACTCACTTTACAAAGAAGACCACTGGGGGGGGTGTGGGTAAGGGGTGGAGATGGGAAAGAAAAAGAGAAAGATAAAAAGCATTACACAGGTATCAATAACTAATTTGCACTGATAATAAATATCTTCAAAATGAAATAAAAAACTCACAAAATCTTTATGGGTCATTTAGGTCATTGCATTAAGAAAAAGATAGGGCAGCTATTCTCTGAGCGAACTTTATTTTTCAGAACTAAAACTCTGTATTTTCATACATTAAAACTATTTCTGGGGGGGAAATGAAAATTAGGAAAATACTGTAAAATGGTTCAAATGGGAGTAGGAATTCATCTTTGTAAAAAGTAAAGGAGTGTTTTCCCAAGAGTTGGAGGAATCTGCCTAATGAAGAATCATTACAGCCTACAAACCACCCATGTACTATGGTGATGGTAATGCTTCCAGATGGAGGGAGACACACATGGGGGAAGTCACACTAATTGTTACTCAGCATTGCTAAAAATGCTGCTAAAAAGCATGGCAAAGTAAGGTGGCTACAGCAAATAACCCTTCGATAAAGTTGTTTTTTACTGAAATGAAGTGGGTCAAAATGCTTCCTTCCTCCACTGTTTCAAATAATTTTATTCTTTTTAAAATAAAACACCTTCTGTTCCTGCATCAAATGCCAAAAGTATAGAGAGAATGCTAACAGTGAGCCTGTGAAATTAATCACATGAGGAGCTTGCTATTCTAGAAACTGGACATTAAGATGTAATAAAGTACATGTGCTCCTGGCAAGTTTCTATTCAATATACAAACAGCTTAAAGAAACAGAGACCTTTGCTTTTCTCTGCACACCACCACTGGCACTCTAGCGTGGAAGTCTGCATCCACATCAATAAAAGAGTCTGAGGAAAGAGGAAAAAATATTAAGTAGGTTAATTAAACCTCTGTTTAAAAGCAGAACTAGATGAAGTACAAGTTGTGACTTAATCGGTTCGGGCTTTTGAAAGAGGATTACGAAATAAAGCTCTGAGATGACTTGAAAAGGGAAACAGTATTATGTACAACAATCAAATAATCACATTAATTTAAAACCCTTATTTTGCAAAACTCACACTTGATTAGAAATGACTACATTATTGAATCAGAATATTTAAGTGTTATGTGGATAAGGAAATTAGAAATGTGGATGGGATATATTCAAGAACAAAATTGCTGCAAAAGCTACTAAAATACCTGGGTTCATAATACATTATTGGCTGAAGTAAGAAGAAATGTCTGAATGTTTCATTCAACCCAAACAAGAATGATGGGAAAGACTAATTCATGGGATGAGACAGTTTAATGAGGCCTATGGAGAGCATAAAAAGTCATCAAGTCCTAAGCCAGATAATACTTTGGACAACTGATAACCTTAACCAGGAGCAAATATTTGGGGATTTATTAACCAGGGTTGGGTCACACCTATTTATCGTATTAATTTAAACCACAGAATGGTTTTGTTCGAATATTACCCACAGAAATAATTAAAAGACACATGACTTCCTATTTTCAACGTTTGACAAATAAGATATATCCAAATTATAGACAAAAGAAAAAAAATTAAGAGCAAAAGGTGGAAAGAATTTGGCCTTACCGCTGTTCTTTAAGCATTCTTGAACAAGTAAGAGAACATCTGGCTGAGACATCTAGGAAACAAATCAATGAATACATCACTAATCCATAAGTACTGTTGTTTCACTGAGATAATACACGGTCATCTGAAGTTATCCAAACTCCTTTCCAAATTAGAAAGCACACTGCTACCCCAGTAAATAAATTAATCATTATGCCATGTGCACACATTAGTCAGAGACAGAGATGAACGCCAAATGAGGGAAAGCGACCTGTTACAAAGTTAACTCCTGATTAATGAATTCCTGAGGTAATCAGCCTCTCCGCAAATCTCCAAGACACAAAACTGTTCATGTCACCTCTCACTCTAAGACTACTTCAACAGATTGCTTGCTGGTCTCCACTTCAGCCTTGCCTCTCTCCAATCCTTGCTCCGCATAGGAACCACAACCATTTCACATCATAAATCAGACCTAGGCGTGCCCTTCCTTAAAACTCTCAATAGCTTCCTACTGCCCTTAGGTCACAGTGAAACTCTTTACCAAGGCCCACAGATCCTGCATGTTGGGTCCTCAGTCCTAATCTTAAAGCTGCTTCTTTCTCTTGGTCCCTCCACCATGGCTATACAATCATCCATTCAGCTCCTCGACTAGGCCAAGCTCTGTAGGGATTTAGGGTGATTGCAAACACTGCTCCCCCTTACTGAAACACTCACCCTTTGACTTCCTGATTCCTTTTCATTGTTTAGAGCCTAGAGTCGATGTCATCGCTTCAAAGGGGACTTCATGACCACTGGATCTACACATCCCCTGTTCTTTTCTGTCACAGAACCCTGTTTCCCTGCATAGCCCTCATTATAATTAACCATATATATGTAATTATTTATCTCCTCCACTAGGTATGAGTTCCACAAGGGAGGAATCCTACCTGTTTTGTTCTCTGGGATCTAGGATGGTACCTGGCACACAACATGGACTCAGTGAGTATTTGCTAAATGAATGACGACATCAAAATAACTGCTATACTGGTAAATTACTAATAAAAATTTGAAGGTTAAAAGACGAGTAAAATCTGTTGGTCAGCTGACCACGTAGCTGTAGCAGTCATGGATGGCAAGGAATGAGAGGCTGTATGACAGAACATCTGGGGGTGGTGCCCAAGAATCTTCTTTATTATTTTTAACTAGCAACCCAGGCAAAGGGGCATAACCATCTGCAAACTGGCCTGGGGAACCACCATCGGATGAACAGATGATCTACTAGAGTGCCTTCCAGAGTCAAAATTCTGACTCAATGACATCTTTTTCAATCACATTTAAACCAGAAATCAAGGCTAGGTGTGGTTCTTCAAAAGCATAAATATTTTAATAAAGTAGGTGTATAAAAGTGGAAACTTAGGAGCAAATGGAGCTTTCAGGTCACAAATGTTTCCATGTCCACACTGTTTAAAATCTGAAATCCTTCTATGACATTGGAAAGTTGACTTTACCAAGATAATTTAATCTTCTCAAGTTAACAGAACCTAAAAAGCCCCATCAGAGTCACATAGTTAGAAAACCAGCATTTGAAGTAAATATAAAAGATCTCTAGAGTAAAAGAAGTACAAAAATCTGTACAGTATTAAAAGAAATGCTCTAAAATCGAAGGTTGGCAGAAGAGCATGGAACTGGAAATTTTAGGGGAAAAAGCTGCCACTTATATTATCTTCAAGTATCTAAATATATTATTATATAGCTCACATTTGAAAAAAAGAATTTCCATACCACTCTGAAAATTCTAACATTTTATTTTGTACTTACAATGGCTGGAAATTGAATGTCGATATTTACATCTGAATTTTTGAAACCCAATCTGCTACAGGATGACCCATATAATCTCAGAGAACAATCTGAAAAAAAAAATTAAGTCATAAATAAGGTGAAATTTCTCAAAAGTCATAACAAAACACTGCTATTTAAGAAATGGAACCATCAATTAAAACTACGCATGAAAGTAAGATAGTATTCAAGTCTGGCATAAATAAACAAAAAGGAATGGTTGACTCTTTGGCTTTTGTCTTCATTTTATTTTATGTAACAGGGAAGGCTGTGTTGTCTGCAGTTTATGTTAACAGCTACTCTTTCATGCCAATTGTAAAACATGTTTAAAAAAATTCTAAATTATTTTATATTTTGTGCAGAAAATACTATTTGCAAGGATTTTCACAATGTGAAAGCCAAAAACAGATGCCTGACTTTGTCTTATATTTATAAACCTGATAGTATACTAAAGAGTTAATGCAAACATTTCACCTTTTAGAAAACACATACATGTGTAATTTACTATAAAGATCATGTTTCAGTAAAATAATCATAAAAATGACCGTCAGCATAAAGTTACTTTTCAGTATGATTATGAACCAAAAAAACCTTAACATAATATGCTCTCTTTAGGAAAACTTTTGAAAAATAATTTTAGTATCACTGATATAACTTAAAATACTAGGCAATAAGCAATTCACTCTTCAGAGGAAGATGCGTGTGTGTACTGCCTATATTTATTTATGGCATTTTTCCCCCAATGTTTTACTATTACTGTGCCAAAAAGTTATCTCCTTCCTATCAGGGGATTTTGTGGGGTTTTTTTTTAGGTTTGTTAAGTCAAGTGATTTCTTTGAGTTTTAACAGTTTTCCGTGACAAAGTATATTAAATTTTATAATGGAAATCTATAGCAAAAATCATTGACATTATAAATGCCTTTCTGGGAACTTGTCTATAACACAAAGGATGAGCTATAGATATAATGAAATGAACAGATTCTTGCTCTTTATTTTTATGAAAGTATACACAAGTATGAATGATATGCTATATGAATGCTTTTTCAGTACAACAAATAGTTCTATGGGTGATACGGTGATAACCTTTGAATAGTGATTCCAATCCTAACTGTGGGTTAGAATCACTTGCAGAGCTTTCTAAAAAAAAAAGTTTTCTGTGGCTCCACAGACATAACCTGGAAAATTAATCAACAGTACACAAAATCTATTACAAAATAGGTTCAGAGCTCATTTTAGATGTTGCAATTCTTTTTAAAAGTAGTTAAACAGAACCTTTTTCGGACACAGACAACCTGAGAATGACTTGAGTATACTTTTTATTTTAATTCAAAATGTTGCATCAATTTGAGTAGGTAGGAAGGTAAACAGGTAGATACACAAGAGTCCCACAGTGCCCCCATAATCTGGAACATTTAATTTAAAGTACATGTGTAAAAGGAAATTCATAATGAAGACAGGCTTAATGACAGTGCACGTAAAAGTCTTTGTTACCTTGGGGGAAAGCCAGAAGAAACAAAAACACACAAAAAATTAAGAGCTTCAGGACATGGTAACTCAATTTCTATTAGATGAAAATTACTACGGGTTGGAAAAATGCATGAGGCACTTTTAGGTAGCTAAATAGAAAAACAAATCTAGAAATACCTGGTAACTTGTGTTGGAACACATTTTCCATGATACGTTTAATTTCTAGTCTCTGTTCCAAGTTCTCATTGTGTAAGCCAAACTCCTGTACCACTCTGTCAATGGCAATACCAATTGCATTTATCTGGGAGGGTGTAGGCGGGGGTAACGTAGTGAGCAATTCTTCCTCTTGCTTCTCCTTTTAAGATCAATATTGAGATTAAAAATGACTCACACAGTTTTTACCTTCTACCATTCCCTGAGACAACACTGTAGAATGTTCTGTAGAATATTCTGGAATATTTTTCTTAGCTCTCCCTCTCACCTTAGCTGTGTTAGTTTTCAGTTCATCAAACACTTCTTTATGCACATAAAGTGATAAAAGAAGGCAAAAATAAGGAAAAAGTGCAGGGAAAGAACATCAAAAGCAGCAATGACAAATTATTTGCTTTATTGTTACTGGCATAAGGGCATATACTGAGATCCTATCAATGACTTCACTCATCCTGTACTGTTCTTAATGAAATTCACAAGACTGCCCAGCAAAACATATCTGACCAATGTATTTTGGCTAAAATAAATTCAGTAATATAAGTAGTGAAGTTATTAATATCATAGCCTTAAAGAGAGGAAAGTTGCAAAGATGACAAGTAAAAAGAACTGACAATTAAACATATTTGTTTGGGTTACATTAAACTTACCTTAATGTTTTTCTTGTGCCTCTTCTCTTTGATATGCTTATGGGCAAATGCAATGGATTCAATTAAAACATCACAAAGTTTGCAGGTGTACTTAGCTGTAGGGTAGTTTCTTGGTCGCTATAATTTGAAGAGATTTAGAGAGACATATATACTCATCTTCCAAAACACAGGCAAACAAAAGTTAGCCAGAAATGATTTCCCCATCACTTTAAAAACTGCTAATATATTATTATCACTCTTACCACTATTCTAATAGTTATTTTTTGGAAGTGATTCTATTAAATCAAATTGAGTATCACTTTTAACTCACAATGCTTAAATGCTAATAACTGTAGTAGGATACCTAACTCATCAAAGCACATGTTCCAATTACTAGCATAGTTTAAACAAAGACAAGGATTTTAAGTAACAAATAAAAGATGTTACCCTTTTTAGCCTGTCAATGAAGTCTCTTTTTAATCGCTCCTCCGCCTGCTGTAAGCCCAGGAGCTCCTTCGTTGAAAGCACAGACTCGTCAATCACGGGGCCTTCCCAGTCTCCGTCCTGCTCATTTTCCTCATTTCTAGTCCTACGTGGCTTCCGAGGTCTGGACCTCTGCTTCTTGTTTTCTTAAGTTAGGGGGAAAATATTATTGGCAATATTGAGTAATACCGCTCTGACAAAAAATGAGACCGTACATATTTATTCATACATATTAACTAAATAATGTGATTATCTGAATGACATCTGAGCACAACAAAAGGAAAGCTCTTCCATGGATAAAACACGTGAATACTCATTGACCACCTCATCTGGATACACCAGCCCATAGAAATCCTCTTTTAGGAACACTGGAAAAGAATTTGCTTCAACCGTACAATGTGATTTTATCATTTCTTCCAAGTATACTCCTGAACATACTCAGTGATAGTAAAAATTATCCTCTGAAGGCAAGTATACTTGCCTTCTGTAATTCTGTAATTATCCTACTGTAATTCTAATACATCTAATTTATTGTAACATACAATATAAATATATTGAATATATTCTAGTATACCTGTTATTCTAATGAAAACTGTTCACTTGCAAAAATGAAAGGAAATGTGGATAATCTCAACAGAGGAAAGATGGACAATATGATCTCCAAAGAACTCAGAAATCAACTACATTCTTTTGTGGAATGAAAATCCATCATTTAGCTGTAAATTTAGCTTTCATGTAATTGGGCCTTCTCCCCACACGGATACAAGAAGTCCAAGCCAAATTTTATTTACTGAGGACAACTAGTTCCTATCTTATCTTTATTTTCATTTTAGCTTCTTTGGACAGTCTGTACACTAAGCACATTTCAAAGAAAAAAGGCCATTACTTGAAATAAAAGTTTTCTACAAGTATAGACTAATTCATTTAAACTCTGCTGTTAGTTCTACAATCTTTATAACTAATAAATGAATCTGTTTCCTTTTTTAAATTTACAACTTTTCTACCTGTGAAACTGAAGATGACTGTGGGATTGATCTATAAAAAAATCGTTTTAAATAGCTTTGATAACGTCTATCAAGCTCTGAAAATAAATCTATCATTAATACATGATTAAAATAAAAGCTAATTTCCCCAATTAAAATTGTGATAAATGGTTTGAATAATGTTTAAATGGCTGATCAAAAATTAGTCTTTCAAAATATAAACCTACTGAAAAGCTCTGCATGAGGCAATTCCTATGTCAAGTTTTCAGTGGAACTCATTTCTTGTACAGCAGTTACAATGAATCAGTTGGCTGAAAAAACTTGAGTCAGAAAAGGGAGGTATAGGATCTCTAATTTGCAAAAAGCTATTGTCAACAGCTCTAAAGGAAAAGTAGCAAGCACTGTGCTCAAAGTACCATAAGATGAATATATAATGAAATTCTATAAATAGCTTCTATAATATAAGTGGCAATTGAAAGAAATTAATTAGGACAAATAGTTTTGTTTTGCTTTTTGAATCCATCAAAATGGACCAAACAAATAAAATACTAAAAGGGAAGTAGTCATTTGCAGAGAAAAACTAGTCTACTTTTAATACTTGCTTTTAACACTTCCCTACTCCCAATTATCACCATCTTTTAAGGACTGTGCTCTCCGTCTGCATCAACTTCTGAGATAAGCACTTCTTTTAACTTAGAGGTGTGTCTGTTCTCATTTGTGTATCTTTACGAGCTCT
Source organism: Neomonachus schauinslandi (assembly GCF_002201575.2). Taxonomy (NCBI): domain Eukaryota; kingdom Metazoa; phylum Chordata; class Mammalia; order Carnivora; family Phocidae; genus Neomonachus; species Neomonachus schauinslandi. The sequence continues at coordinate 26,898,344 of NC_058415.1, forward strand.
ACTCTAAATAATTACATCTAATTTCAGTGTTCATAACAAGTTTCTTACTTTGGCAAACACTCGTTAGAGATTTACACCAATATGTGCAATACCCATTAGAAAAGTCCGTATTAGTTCACAAACCAGTAATGGTATGGAACCAAATCCCTTTTCTAACTTCTCCGCTCTCAAATCACAAAGGCTTTTCACTTAACTGTATTTGCTGTCATCTTCTGGAATAACAATTTCCCTCCAAAGAGCCCGATTAACTCCTTGTTTTTTCTTTTTAAAGATTTTATTTTTAGGTAATCTCTACACCCAACGTGGGGCTCAAACTCACAACCCCGGTATCAAGGGTTGCAGGATCCAACCGAGCCAGCCAGGTGCCCCACTCCTTACTGTTTTTATACAGAGAAGTGGATGGCTGCAGAAATTCTGTCTGATGACGATGACCACGACGATGACAGCAGCTGTCATTACTGAGTATTTTTTATGTAACAGATGCAATGCAAGCACTTTACGTGCACTGCCTCATTTAATCCCTGTAGTGATCCTGTCATAGATGTTGATATTATCCCCATCGTACAGATGGGGAAAATGCTGGCCCAAGAAAATAACTTGTTCGGGGACAAATGACTAAGTGAAAGTAATGGGATTTAAAATAAACATTAAAGCATGGATGGAATTCTGAAATTCAGCCTTTTATCTAACAATATAAGAACTGCAAAGAACTTACTGAAATCCCCCCTTGTAGCATATCCATTCACATCTAGACTAAACCATAACCGACAAGACAATTATCACCTTCTGAACTGAGTTTCACAGGACTGCATGGTAAAAACAGTCAAATAAAATCTCACTGAAGGGAATCCTGAAAGACAAAGCTGGGTATTGCTAAAAAGTTCCCACAATTATGTAGAGGAAGACTACCTGGCTCATCGCAGGTGTCTTGTAACATGAATTCTCTATATACAGTATTCCAAGTCTCCCATATTTTATTTGCATATGGCCCATTATTCCATTCACAAAGTACATGTGTATATGAGTGGATATTTTCCAGCTAAGATCACTAATGGCATTGTCCCAAATACATTAAATTGGCAATCTAGGATATCTGAGGGATGAAGTACAGGGCGGTAACGTAGAACTGAAAAATAGAAAATAAGTATTAAAAAACAAAGCAACTCTTAAGATAATTTTTACTGTCTTCTCACATCATTTAATGAGACCCTTCCTTAATAAGACAGAATTCTGATTCAAGGAAAATTTCAGTCCCTTTAATGAGATCTTTTTAGAATCCTGAGTGCAGTGCAAAGTTTATACTTCAAACTGAATTTCTCTCTACAGCAAGTAATTTCATACCAAAGCTTAATATTTTTCTTATGAAGATGTTCAAGGTCTAGAAGCTGAACAGTCCTTCATCTAGCAATTGTGAAAGCGCACACCTATTCTCCATATAGAGAGAACATGGGGGTTTGGGGATTGTCTTCAATTAAAAGGACAGCAAAAAAATGTTATGTACTTCCTGTTCAAAACCACTTAAAAGTAACTTTTTTAGTTGCTTTTCAGATCAAACAAGAATACATATACAACAAATTTTTAGTCTGTTAACAGTCCCTACTAATGTCTGTCTGGTTGCAAACTTTTATTCTATAAATCTGTTTTTATAATGCTACTTGAGACCAACTTTTTCTTTTAAAAAACTATTGGTAACGGCATTAAGATGTCCATGTCCTACCTGGATACAGTAATACAGAAATACTTAAATAAATACACTTTTAAAAAGAAAAACACCAACCAAAAGCCGAGAAATTATCAATATGTGTTCAGTTTCCCTCTGTCAGACTGAAGGTCCAGTGAGGCTGAGTAAATGGCCAAAGCAGCACAGCACTCAATTTCAGTTCCACTTTCTCATCCACCACCCTGCTAAAATAAATTTAACCTCACCAGGCCACAGCTGCCTGCTGTGAAAAACTGTGATTGTACCCTGATGTATCATGACAGAGCACTAGATCAGACAATTCCTTCAATTTCTTTCTAGCTTAAAGATTTATGCAGCCAAGATTTTCGCTCTCCTGGGATTCCTTTATTAACACCTCATTCTATTTCTACTATTTGATATAAGGCATATTCTCTTGCTTTTCCTACCTTCACAAATATAAAACAGCACCTTTTCTCTCATTTAATACTATCATAAGACCCCCTAGAGATAACAAATGATGTTTTCTCTGTTAAATATTCTAGATGTCCAGATCACAAGTTCTAATGCCTTACCAGTAACATGCATAGATGTAAACTGGCCACTGTGAGATATCACGTAAGGGCTTCTGGATACCTAGGAGTGTGCCAACGTTGCCTAGATGCATGTAAATTTAAAAAAACTTTAAAGTGCTGACCAATTTGCCACCCATTCCATATGGTGACTAAAAAAAGGCTTACAGCCAGGAACCTGGGTGGCTCAGTCAGTTAGGAAGCAGCTGCGTTTGGCTCAGGTCATGATCCCAGGGTCCTGGGATCGAGTCCTGCATAGAGCTTCTAGCTCAGCGGGGAGTCTGTTTCTGTCTCTCCCACTCCCTGTGTGCTCATGCACACTCTCTTTCTCGATCTCACTCTCTCAAATGAATACACAAAATCTTAAAAAAAAAAAAAAAAAAAAAATTTTAAACCAAATATTTTTAAAAGCCCATTTTTCCAAGCATAATTTACATTTTCAGACTAGTTTTACTTTTTCCTTCATATTTATGAGTTTATTTCATTTCAGTTATTACTGTCCATTAGATAATTTTCCTGTTTATAGAAATCATTGCTACATGGACAAAATCTATTCACCTTTTAGAAAAACGTATAATCACTTTGAGGCAATTATTAATCAAGCACAGAGGGCACTCAGAAAAGGGTTTTGGTGCTACAGAAACTAAAACGCAAAACTTTTGTCTGTAATGTGTCCCAGCCTGTTTGCCATGGTCACTTCTAAGAAAAAAAAATAAAAATCTTGGACTATCCTCTTCCGGAGATTGATGCTCTATCCAAAAGACATATAACCCTCTGTGACAGGAAATATATACAGTCTATATTGCATACTGACATTGAATACGATTTTTTTTTTAGCTTTATATTCTGTCATTTATATTATGGACACATTCGCTATTCAAATACAAAATTACAATACATAATTTAGAAAATACATACACACCACTCAGAAAATATGATATAGTCCCCAGGGTGATAGTCACCCTCTTCTGTAAAAGGCATCAACAGGAAATACGTTTACTGAAGTAAAATGAGCCTCATAGCAAAGTGAACTTTTAAAGTGACCAGTACATGCAATGTGTTGAAGTTGCCCAAATACCATGATTACAATTTTTAAAGTATTCACATTAAATAAGCAGGAACTATGAAAAATCGGAACGGCACTGCTGAAAATAATAAACCTCATTTGGATGAAAAAGACATTGCGACTTGGGGCTGTAACTTGACAAGTTGGAACACATTACCAGGGCTTCCCGCTTCCATTTCTGACATGGTTTCTAGGCTTGTCAAGTCTTTATGAAGTAGTCGTCTTACAGTTCTGCAGCCTCTTCCATCTTGCCACCTATATCCATCCTCACTTTCCTGAAAGGAGTCTTTTCTTGGTCGGTTTATAACAGGAATTCTAGGTCCAGGTTTAAATTCCCTCCAACTGTCTGAATTACCAGCAAGTTCATCAGAGAGCCATCTCTTACTCTGATCTTTGTGGTTGTCATTTATCCAAGCGGGTTGACTGTAAATTGGGTTTTTAAATGCATAGGGATTGTTGGAAACAGCATATGGTCCTTTTCTGGGGGTATTCCCATAGTTCCCTGGTGGTATTTTTTTTTTTGGAAGGCCTTTTTCCATTTTACTGCTATGGCCTTTAGCATAATCATCCATTATTAAATAATCTTGTTGGGGGTGGCCCCTTCTGAAATCCTCATCATCTACAGTCCCTCGGTCTTTAGCACGTTTCACAAAATAAGGTTTTGCTGCATCTCCCATGGTCTTTGACTTCAATTTTCTTACTCTGCACCTGAAAGAAGGCATTTTGGGAAATCATCAAACTATAACAAGATATCATACCAAGCATATGAAATACCACACGTTTATTGTACAGATGCTCAAAAGCCTATACAAACTCTTCTTTTCCTAATTTCCATCACATTCAAATAATCACCGCATTACACTAGAAGTTGGGAGGCTTGAATCCTGTAATATTCTTCACGAAAATTAGTACTTACTATTTAACATGAAGATTACATCTGTGACTAAGGGAAGCTCCCTACAGTCTCGAGAACTGCAGTATTAAAAAATGTTACTCATTATCAAGTTGGTTGGCTTTACCTATAAAACAAAAGCGCTTCTCCAAAAAACCAAACCAAACCCTCATTCCCAAGCCTATGTTGTTAGAAACTCCGGAAAGAGTCTTTAAAAAAAAAAAAGTTGGCAATTACTTTTAAGTGTTATACAAAGTAACCGAAACTTTCTGTGAAAGTAGCTCAAATCCACTTTTCTGTCTCTTCTCCGTCCTTCAGGGAAGGGCCTCGGCTCCCCCTCACCACCACCATTCAGAAGCTCGGGCTTCGGTCGCTTGGGCAGGGGACGGGCTCGCTCCCCACCAAAGGCTCCCCTCGTCAAAGGGGCTAGGTTTTTGACGAAGAGACAACTCCGGCTAACCTCCCCGGTCCTCATTCTCTAACCCCAAACAAGTTTGGTTTTGTCACGGAAAGCATTTCTCCCTCTTCGACCCCCGTTTGATCGCCCCACCCTCGACCTGCCTCAGTTTCCACCCTTCGGGGCAGGAGACAGAGAAAGAAGAGGCGTCTCCGCACTCCTGGCCACGAAGCCACCTCGGGGACCAGGAAGCAGGAAGTGACCTGCCTCCTCGATGGGGTTCCGGGGTCCCCCCGGCCAGCCAGGGGGCCGGGGCCGAGTGCCTCCACCCAAGTCCCTTCTTCTCCGGCGCCGGAAGGGTCTGACACAAAGTGAAGATGCGGACTCGAACCCGAGAGCTCAGTCCCCGCCGGCCTGGGGGCTCCCAGGTCCTCGCAACTGGGGCGAGGAGGCCGGCAGGGGATGGAGCCAACGTTTCTCTCGGGCCGGGCCCGCCCTCTACTCCGGAGACCAGGGAACCCACCGGAGACCCACCCCGGAGGCTAGTCTGGGACGGACGCGGGGAGAAGGCGCCCCACGGCACTCACCACCTCCGCCGCGGTCCCCCGCCTCTTCCTGTCCCGGCCGGGCTCCCTCTCCGTGTTTTCCTTCGGCCCCACTTCCGGCGCTCAGCGCTGTCTCATTGTGCGCGATTCGGAGCGGGCGGTGCCCCCACCCGAGCGCTCCGCCGCGCACGCCGGAAACGCGCACCGCCCACCGCCCCGCCCCGCCCCGCCTGCTTCCGCCGCCGCTGTTGTGCGCGCCCTCCGGGGCTCGGGTCCCAGGTCGGGCAGGGGTGCTACCGCTCCGTCCCTACTCTCCTCGCCCGCGCGGGGCTCACGGAAGCCGCCGGTCTCTACTAGGCCTTAAAAGCACCGCGGAGGCACACCTGGAACTCGCGAACAAACACCTCGGGGTTCCCTTTCTTTTCTTCTTTTTGACCTTCCTAGCTGTCATGTTCTAAATGCTTTGGAAAGCGTCCAACAACTAATAAAATCAGGGAGCGTTGAGAAAGTGTGACGGTTCTGCTTTCTCTGCTTTTTAAGAGCATTAAATTTAAATCCATGAGATGCCGTGGAGCATTGGTCCTTAATAATGGACACATACGCACTGGGTATTGCCAGGTACTGTTCAGAGTGCTTTACAAATATTAACTCTAATCCTCATAACAAATCCTCTAGGAAAAAATCATTATACCCGTTAAAGATGGGGAAGTAGCATTTATGGTAAAGTAAATGGCACTGCTGGAAATCAAACTTTAATGAGGCAGAGTCCATTATTAACTACTATATATACTAAGGTGATTTAAAACACACTGGTACAACTTTTTTATAATGCCTTATCTAGATGCTTTGGTTCTGAACAGACAGGAGAATCAAACCAATAATAATAGGCTCCAAAGGGAGTGTGGTGATACATGAATACATTTATTATGGGACAGTAGCGTTACCACACCCAGCTGAGTAATTCTTATACAAAAGAACTGGTTGAGGAAAAGTCTGCCTCAACTCAATCCAGAGTTCTACAGGATCAGTGGAGGATACATCTTTTTGAGTTTAAAATATTTTTTGTTTGCATTTTCTTCAATGTGTTTGTTCCCCAATGCCTAACTCCCATTCTAAATTTGCCTTTAAGATTCATGTTGAGGGTAAATGAGGCTCTCTCAAACGAGATGTGATACTAATCAAAAGATATTGACAGATAATACAGCTCTTTTTGTCCATATAATACTACAGTGGGGATTTAAATTGATCCTTAAAACCCAGTTTTAAAAGTTTGGTTTGATTTTTCTTTGGATGTCACCGGAGGGAATACTGAGTTTCTCAGAACTTTTGTGATGATTGTTTCATGGTCTAGACATATTTCTAACAGCATGAAGCAGAAATTTGGACTCCATCTGCTTCCAGGGATATTAACCCTGCTCCATGTGTTACATTGTATCTTCTATCTTCAACCACACTTTGACATTGTGATACATCTTGACAAGTCAAACTTTAACATACCCAGTGCCACTGTTCTTGTTCTTTGTAGGGCCATGGAGTCAGAAGCTGAGGAGTTGTATTCACAGCTTTGTCAACCCATTTTGTTCCTAGTGTGTTTTACGTACTTTGTTAAGGGAATTGTGTTGGCTCCTTCAAATACGTCTGGAATCCAAGGTTGTCTCACCATCTCTGCTACTTCCACCTGACAGTTACCACCATTGCTTCACTGTATTGTTGCGATCATCAGCTTTCACTTGTGTCCTCCTTTATCTATACACGATAGCCAGGAAAGTAATGTTAAAATCTGAGCCAGATTATGATTTCCCCCTCAAGATCCCTCAGTGGCTCCCCATTCCTGTGGAAGTAAAAGCCTAAGTCCATACAATGACTACAAAGCCCCTCCCTTTACTTCTGATCTCACCCCTAATTCCTCTGACCCCTTCATTCACTCTGCCCTAGCCACACTACTTTCTTGCAGTTCCTTCATCACACCAGGAAAGCTCTTGCCTCAGGACTTAGCACTGGCTGTTCCCTAGAATGCTTTTCCTCTCTTTGGTGTCTGTATTGCTCACAACCTCATTTCCTTAGTATCGTCTCTCAAAGGTCATTTCTCAATAAGGCCTACTATGACTGCCTATTTAAGTTGCTATTCACCACCCTCTCCACTGCCTTCCCAACTCCCCTCACCTCACCTATTGCTTTTTTAAGTTTTTTTTTTTTAGATTTGCTCCACACCCAGCATGGGGCTTGAACTCACCACCCTGAGATAAAGACCTGAGCTGAGATCAAGAGTCGGATGCCTTTAAAAAAAAAAAAAAAAAGAGGGACACCTGGGTGGCTCAGTTGGGTTAAGCATCTGCCTTTGGCTCAGGTCAGGATCTCAGGGCCTTGGGATGGAGTCCCGCATCGGGCTCCTTGCTCAGCAGGGAGCCTGCCTCTCCCTCTGCCTGCAGCTCATCTTGCTTGTGCTCTCTTCTCTCTCCAAATAAATAAAATCTTAAAAAAAAAAAAGAGCTGGATGTTTAACCAAGTGAGCCACCCAGGCGCTTCTCTATTGCTTTTTCTTGTAGCACTTACATACACGTTGTCACCTGCCTTGTCATTTAATTATTTATCATGGTTATTTGTTTTTTGTCTGTCTCCCTCTGCTAGAATGTAAGTTCGACAAAGGCAAAGATGACTGTTCTGTTTAGCAGTATGTCCTCTAGAGGCTAGACCATTGCCTGACTCATAGCAGACTCTCTAGAACTATTTATGGAATGAATGAAAGATACAGGACCAGCCTGGCTCTACAGCAAAGCTTCTTCATGAACATTTGATTCCCCTCTCTTCTTGAGGTTTATCAGTTCTCTTACAAAGGTCTTGATATTACAGTGGAATTGACAATGAACTCAGAAACTTTAAAATATTCTACCCCTCCCTCACCGTCTGCCTGAAGTCTTTAATATCTTCATAATGGCTTTCTTTTTCTTTTCTTTTTTTTCAAATTTCTCAGAAAATTATGTTAGAATACTTCTTGAGGGCGCCTGGGTGGCTCAGATGGTTAAGCGTCTGCCTTCGGCTCAGGTCATGATCCTAGGGGTCCTGGGATCGAGTCCCGCATCGGGCTCCCTGCTAGGCAGGGAGCCTGCTTCTCCCTCTGCCTCTGCCTCTCTGTCTCTCTGTCTGTCTCTGACTTTCATGAATAAATAAATAAAACATTAAAAAAAAAAAAAAAGAATACTTCTTGAATCAGTTAGGATGCATGCAGCTTTGAGTGTGATGCAAAACCTAATTTAAACTGTAACTGGGGCACAGGCAAGTGAAAGCACCTGGCCCTGGGGTCCCAAGCAGACCAGGTTCAGCCACTGGCCGCTGACCAAATCCGAAGGCAGAGAGATGAGGGGTGGTGAAACAGGAAAGGAATTTATTTCAGTGAGGCCAGTGCTGGGAAGAAAGCAGACTAGTGTCTCAAAGACTGTTTCCAAAGTGCTGAAAATACTTCTAGGTTTATATAAGGAGAACGAGGGACAAAGGTGGGTGGGTACGTGCAGGTAGGCAGTAAAGGTGAGGTAGATCCTTGTCTTGGGGTCAATCACACAGGTCTTGCTGGCTCAGGGCACTAGTTATTGCTTGAGAGGGTAGTTTTGGTTCCCATCATGGGATGCTTCGCCCTGCAGGGTCTTTTGCCTGAGTTAAGAGATAAACTGGAAAGAATTTAATGAGGAAGTACAGACTGAGGTCAAAATGGAGGTAGTTGATGTCGTCTCTCAAAACTGGCTTACACAATGAGGATATTTATTGGCTCACAAAACTGGGAGTTCAGAGGGGCATTGTAAGCTTCAATGTCAGCTTTTTTTTTAAAAAGATTTTATTTATTTGAGAGAGAGAGAATGAGAGACAGAGAGCACGAGAGGGAAGAGGGCAGAGGGAGAAGCAGACCCCCTGCTGAGCAGGGAGCCCGATGTGGGACTCGATCCCGGGACTCCAGGATCATGACCTGAGCCGAAGGCAGTCGCTTAACCAACTGAGCCACCCAGGCGCCCCAATGTCAGCTTTATCGAGTGGTTATACCCTTCTGTGTATATGGCCTTATCTTCACGTACAGGGGAGGGCATAACCCAGAGTGTCACAATGGCATTGTCAGCTCCTGACTTCACATCTGTCCACCACTACATCCAGAACGAGAGAAGATGGCCTCTGGAAGCCAGGACCAACCTTCCAAGAAACGTGCAAGCTTAAACCAATCCCTGGTAAGGGGGATGCCATAACCCTTAGACCAGTGTTTCTCTACCGGAGGACTATTGGCATTTTGGGTTGGATAGTTCTCTGTTGTGAAAGGCTGTCCTGTGCGCGGCAGGATGTTTTGCAATGTCCTTGGCCTCTACCTAGTAGATGACTTCCCCCTTGTTGTGACAATCCAAAATATCCCCAGGATGTTTTGCAATGTCCTTGGCCTCTACCTAGTAGATGACTTCCCCCTTGTTGTGACAATCCAAAATATCCCCAGGCGTTGCCAGACATCCCTGAGGTGCAATATCACCTCCAGTTGGGAGCCACATTGTAGAGCCTCAGGCTCACCCTTGGAGTGAGGGGGTGGTGTCAACTTGCTTTGGGACACTCGCATTGCTTGAGGGAGGATGGGATAATGGATAAAATCTGGGTCCTGTTAGGAAAGAGAAGGGTGAGAATGGATGGCAGCCAGCAAAGTTTGTGTCACCTCTATTAAACAAATTCACCTCCAGACTTTGCAACAGACTTTGGCTTTCCTGGAAATTACCGCATGAATGGGAAAATTTAAAAATGCATTTAGAATTTTGATGTTTGATCAGAGAAGAACTTCCAGTCAGATATCAATCTTTTTAGAATATCAGAGGAGACAGATACTCCTTCCTCTGCTCCATGGAAGGCAGAGGACAGAGGAGAATTAGGGGGGACAACATTCAGGGGACCTTTGGGGGGCTTTCTTTGTGCAGTTTTTTCGAAGACCTTCCTCCAAGTCCGGCTTAGACTGGACTTTTCTAATTTCTGTGGCTTGAGGAATTGCCAAGGGCTAACAGAATCTCCTGCTTCTGCCTGCCGAAGAATCTTAGTTGAAATTACTCCGGGACCTTAGATTTACAACCTAAGATGTGTTGCGTAAAGTAAAAGAAGTTTATTTCCAGTGCATGTTTTCAAATCTCAGGGAAGTCAGGAAGCCAGTGACCTCAAATAATTAAAACCTAGACCTTGTTTTTCTAGAATTAGCCATATATTTGTGGTCATTCATTCATTTCATTTTTTCAAGAAATGTTGAGTGCCTGATATGGGCCTGATGAGTGAGAGAAAACAGACATAGTCCCAGATCTTGAAGTATTAAAAAATATGGTGATGGTGACAAATGTCCTGAAATTGAAAATTCAACTTTGAATGTACTACTCCCCACCCCCACTTCCCAAATTGATCTAATCTTACTCTGGGGCTCTACTCTCCTGGGAACTATGGAGGAAAAAAGTGCAACTTGCCAGTAAACATATCTCAGTCTTCGGATTCAGATCATATCTTTGATGGTTTGGTCTCTTGGATATGTGCCCCATTGTTCAGATTTCCTTCTCCACCTTCCTTGAATGCTATCTGGGGAAGTGATGCTCTGTAATCATAGGACTGGAAAGAAGTGCCCCTGGATACACATCCACAGGCTCTGTGAGTGGACTTGTTGCTTCTCTGGTGTCTTTAAAGTCTCTCTTCTTTGCCTTGTTGCTGGACATCTAATGTGAGTCTCAGACTCAGGGACTCATGGTTGGTTCTCTCAGCCCAGTCCATTCCAGTGGTTTGCTGTTGCCGACTTGGACTTGCTCCATACTTGATGGCGTCCTGTGTCTCTCTTGACTTCCAGCTGCAACTCCCTGGTGATTTTCAGCATGGACACTACACTACACCCCCTTTCTCTCCCTCCCCCCACCTCCAGTGCTGGCAATCTCTAGGCTACTTTGCCATCTGTCTTCCTTGGCACCAAGAAGAATCCAGAAACACCTGGATATTTTTCAAGGACACATAGACTCTCAAGCATGCCTGAAGTGCCAATTTCAGCTTCTTCTGCTTGGCTGTGCCCTGCTGTTTTTTCATACTCCTGAAATAAATCCCATGTTTCTCTTGGGTGGTCTACTTCCCTCTGGTTCCAAGCTGGGGATGGGTCACGTGCTTTAAACTTTTCCCTCAAGTAATCTCACCCTCTGAGTGATGGAAAGTTCTGCTTCCCTTTCCTGTTGCCATGGAGACCAGCCACCCTGTCTTTCCCTCCTCCCCCCACTTCCAAGTCACAGCCGTCTCTTTTCCCCATGGAAACCGAATACCCAACTCAGGGCTGTTTCTTAGATCCCACTGTCACAGTGGAGAAAGAACCTCTCATCTCCAAACACATCAAATGCTTCACTCTAGACTTCTCTAGGCTCCCTGCAAGGCTTCTACCCACCCAGAGCTTTCCCAGGGTTACACTTCCCAAAAGGCCTCTGAGCATTCACTCTATTTGGAGGCTGAGAATATCTCTGAGCTCACAGGCTGTACCTCAGAGCCTGAAGCCCTCTCTTGGCTACCCAAAGCTGGGACTATCTGAGCCCATCAGAACTCATCACTAGGCCATCTTTGGCTTTCAAGACCCAGCCCCCTTGGAAGACGCTGGAAGTTACTGCCTCTGTCCTCACTAGTCCGCTCCGCACAGATGGCATCCCTTCTGGCACTGGACACAGGGCAGTGATAGAGAGAAATCAGGGCTGGATTAAGGAAAGAAACTTCTACTGATGGAATGAGCATTCGGTACATGGGTCTGATTGTCCTCTCAGAATTCTACAATTCATGTTATGTTATAAAACAGAGGCTCAGGGGCACCTGGGTGGCTCAGTTGGTTAAGTGTCCAACTCTTAATTTTGCCTCAGGTCATGATTTCAGGGTCATGAGATCAAGCCCAGAGTCAGGCTATGCGCTGGGTGTGGAGCCTGCTTAAGATTCTCTCTGTTCCTCTGCCCCTTCCTGCTCATACATGTGCATGCTCTCTCATTCTCTCTCAAAGAAACAAAAACCAAAAAAACCCCAGAGGCTCAAAGAGTGAAATAATTGGGGGGTGGGGGTGGATGGCAACATGGCTTTAGTGGCGTAATTTAGTCAAGACCTGACCAGAGTCTTTGATTCTAAAATTTTTGTTTTTACCCTACCATGCACCAAGCTCCTGTCCTCTGATGAAGCCTTCACACCCCAAAGAACCATTGTTCCTTTCTGAATGCTCCCATTCTGAGATCACACTCTGATACTGGGACTCACTGGCCTCTGGCTATTGATCAGCTCTACCTCTACTTTGCTTTGATGTTGGGCAACTTATCTTCCTTCCTGAGCCTCAGTTTCCCTAACTGTAAGCCAGAGACAAGGAACATGAAGCCAAATAACCACTATTCCTGTCTGACCACAAACAGTTCAATTCTTCTCCATAACTTATTTTGGGTTGTGCATTTTTATAAGTTTATAAATTTTTAATGACTTGCTTTTATTGATTATTTTAAATCCATGTTAAAAATTAAATTTTATGTTTTTTAATTTTTAGATTCATCTTCTACTTGACTTGCTAAATTTCCATTTAGAGTTGCGAAGTAAAATTTTCCTTTAAAAATATAAATTAAAATGATCAAATCCATTTGAAGAAAATTACTAATAATTATCCAGAGATGTCCAAAATCATAAAGTTGATATACGCATGGTTGAACTTTGGTAAGCACTAGACCTAAGGGAGAGAAAAGAAAATACCCAGGATAAAATACTGAGGCTGACTAACCTTTAGACACTCAGAAAAATAAGAGAAGCTGATAAAGAAGACCAAAAAAGGAGGGGCTTCACTGAATTTAAGAAAGTGTAATATATAAATCTTTTCTCTGAGCTACTCTGGCCTCATGGAGGCCAAATGTACCAAAAATGCAGGGAAAGACATCCAGGGATTCCCTTGGGAGGGGAGGATCTCTAACCAGCTTAGGTCAAGGCCTTAACTAATGGCATTGGGTGGGGTTACATGGTGACTCAAATTTCCGGAAGCAATTCCTGCTAACCATCAGCTGTTGCTTTGGAGCTATTCACGCCTGCGCCAAAGAGGTGGAAGTTGAGAAGGGAAAACGGTAGTGTAAGGGATGGGAAAAGTGAAGTATTTAGAAATCAAAGCTGGGGGGAACCGGGAGAAAACTGAAATGCAGTGAGAGAAAATTGAGTCTAAACGAGGGTTGTACCAACATGTAAGGAGAAAATATGACTTGAGGAAAAGTCTTCATTAAAGAAGAACTAAGTTTGATTAAAGAAAAGTAGTAAATAACAAATATAATAGGGTCCTAACCTTGAACTGTCTTGGTGTTCCTGAACCTGGCATGCTTTATCCCCCGGGCATGGAACAGGTCAAAGTGCCTCTCAGGGTGGGGCTGCCAGATAAAATAGTGTGACCCAGGCAGTATTTGGGGCATACTTATACTAAAAAATTGTTGGTTATTTATCTGAAATTCAAATTTAACCAGTCATCCTGTATTTAATTAATTGATTAAATAATTTTGTTGTTGCTAAATTCATCCATATCCCAGTGTCCCTGGGGCTTTCTGCTGGGGCTTGCACTCTTGGATTCATTCAACTGGCGAATGTTCACTGTTCTCAGATTTTCCAATTATGCTGTCTTTTTGCAGTGACCATATAAAAAGCCCCCCCCCACCATGTTGTATTTTGAAAAATGTCAAACCTACAGAAAATTTGCCAGAAATGTACAATAAACATCCATTTGCTATCTATATAACTCACCAATTTTAACATTTTATCACATTCTTTCTCTCCCTCCCTCTTTCCCTCCTTTTGTGCACATGTGTGTATTTAGCTGAACCATCTGAGAGTTAGCTGCAGACATCTGGACACCTAAGCTCCCAAACCCTCAGCATGGGTCTTTCAAAAATGAGGATATTTTCCTCTAACCAGGATGCAATTCTCACACTCAGGGCATTAATTTTGACACGGTACTATTTTCTAACATGAAGTTCATATTTTAATTTCTGCAATAGTCCCAATGATGGGACATTTGTCATTTAATGCTGTTTTACTTTTTCTATTCCTGATTTGAGGAAGAATTATATGTTGCATTTATTTTCACGCCTCTGTAGTGGTAGTGTTCTTTATTTTTTAAAAAACTTTTATTATTTGTTATTTTTAAAGATTTTATTTACTTATTTGTTAGAGAGAGAAAGAGCACAAGCAGAGGGAGCAGCAAAGGGAGAAGCAGGCTCCTGGCTGAGCAGGGAACCAGATGCAGAATTCGATCCCAGGACGCTGGGATCATGACCTGAGCTGAAGGCAAACGCTTAACCTACTGAGCCACCCAGGAGCCCCTATTCAGCATGTTAAAATCCATTCCTGTCAGTATCCGTTTTAATGCTTAAATTGTCCTAAATCTGGCAAGTGACACTGGTTCTTGTATCTCTTTAACATATCTACCTCAGTTTTGAACACTTCCTTAATTTCTAACACAAGGTATTCTGGGCTCCCCTTGAAAGTAGGCATTTTCCCAAAGGGTTTGGGGAATGGTGTTCAGAAATCAAGACCTGTAGTTGCTTGTCACTCTGGGGTGAAATTGCTTTTAGGTCTTCTCAATGGACAGAACTAGGAAATGCTTTTCTTTCTTCCTTTTTTTTTTTTTTTTAAGATTTTTATTTATTTATTTGTCAGAGAGAGACACAGTGAGAGAGGGAACATAAGCAGGGGGAGCGGGAGAGGGAGAAGCAGGCCCTCCGCGGAGCAGGGAGCCCTATGCGGGGCTCGATCCCAGGACCCTGGGACCATGACCTGAGCCGAAGGCAGACGCTCAACGACTGAGCCGCCCAGGGGCCCCAGGAAACACTTTTCAAAAATAATGAGTTCATAATGACACTTCTAATTGATACCCAAGCCAACAGTACAGGATTCTTCCTTTCCCTCCTCAATTCCGTATTTGTATTTTTGTTCTCCCATAGTGAACTCCTTTCTTTTCTTTTGAAAGATTTTATCTATTCATTTGAGAGAGAGAGGGAGAGAGCATGCTCTCAGGAGGCCATAAGCAGGGCCGCGGCAGAGGCAGAGGGAGAGGGAGAGGGAGAAGCAGGCTCCTGGCTGAGCAGGGAGTCCAATGTGGGGCTCCATCCCAGGATCCTGGGATCACAACCCAAGCCAAAGGCAGATGCCCAACCGAGTGAGCCACCCAGGCGCCCTGAACTGCTTTCTTTAAACATCAATATATTTACTCATTTGCTCAATCCCGCAATATACACAAAGCAATTTCTGAATTGCCTCACCAATATCACTACCCAAACAAGCCTACCAAGTAAAGTTCAAGATTTCTTTTGTCCTTAGAATATATATCCCACTGAAAGCGTACAGTCAGAATACCTTTTTATTATGTTCAAAAGATTTTTGGATCCATTGTTTTTCTTCATAATTATGCTATCAACTTGGTTATAATCAAGTGCATTCATTTCTTTCACTTTCAGTTTCTGTTATCCAACCCCCGCCCCCGCCACCATTCTTGTTTATTTACTTTTATTTTTTGAATATGTAAAATGTTCTGGTTCAAAATCCAAAACTATATAAAAAGTTATATTCAGCCTCATCCTCTTTTCCTCTTCCATCCCATTTCCCCCAACACCATAGGTAATCAAATTCATGTGTTTCTTGTTTAACTTTTCTGTGTTTCTTTTCTTTCTTTCTTTTTTTTTTTTAGAGATTTAATTAATTTATTTATTTGAGAGAGAGAGAGTACAAGCAGGGGGAGCAGCAGAGGGAGAGGGAGAAGCAGGTTCCCCACTGAGCAGGGAGCCCAACATGTAGCTTGATCCTGGGACTCCTGAGCCGAAGGCAGATGCTTAGCTGATTGAGCCACCCAGGCATCCCTGTGTTTCTTTTTTCTGAAAACAAATGAATAAATATATTTTACCTTTATCATACAAAATGTAGCATCCTACAGATAATCTTTAGCACCTTGGTTTTTTTTTTTCCACTCAATAATATATTCTGGAAATTAGTTCATGCCATTGCATATAAATCTTTGTTTTTAAAAATTTTCTAGCTCTATAGTACTCCACTAAGTACACCATAGCTTATTCGATCAAACTATATGGACCTTTACAGTGTTTCCAGTATTTTGCAATTACAAATAATGTTGTAATGACTGACCTTGTGCATGTGTTTTCTTATATAGTTGGAGGTGTATTTTCAGAGGAAGTTCCTAGATCTGCCAAAAGGTAAATGCATATGTAGTTTTTCTACATATTACTCAATTCCCCTTCATGGGAACTGTACCATTTTGTACCCATCAGTAGCAAATGAGAGTGCCTACTTCCCCACAACATGTCCGACAGACTGTTTTGTCAACAGTTTATATTTTTGTGAATACGATGAGTAAGAAATAGCATCTCAGTGATGCCTGGGTGGCTCAGTTGTTTAAGTGTCTGCCTTTGGCTTGGGTCATGATCTCCAGGGTCCTGGGATTGAGTCCCATGTCGGGCTCCTTGCTCAGTGGGGAGCCTGCTTCTCCCTCTGCCTGCTGCTGCCCCTGCTTGTGCTCGCTCTCTCTGACAAATAAGTAAATTAAATCTTAAAAAAAAGAAATAGCATCTCATATAGTTTTTTTTTAAGATTTTATTTATTTTTATTTGAGAGAGAGAGAATGAGAGAGAGGGAGTACATGAGAGGGGGGAGGGTCAGAGGGAGAAGCAGACTCCCCACTGAGCAGGGAGCCCGATGCAGGACTTGATCCAGGGACTCCAGGATCATGACCTGAGCCGAAGGCAGTCGCTTAACCAACTGAGCCACCCAGGCGCCCTCATCTCATCTTTTTTATGAGCTGAGCATCTTTTTATATGTCCTTTCTATTTTAAAGTAGGTATAAAACTTTGAATACTTGACTTGAATCTTTCATCTGTGTTACAATAAAATGAAACAAAATGTTTCTTCTCAAAGAATCTCCCTCTTGGTCCTTTTAAATACATAAGAAGTAGTTTTTTGGAGCCCAACCTGGGGCTTGAACTCATGACCCTGAGATTATGACCTGAGCCGAGATCAAGAGTTGAATGCTTAACCAACTGAACCACTCAGGCGCCCCAGAAGTAGTTTTATAATGATGTTCAAGATAAAGCATTATTTTGTAATAATATTGTAAAACAGTTTGATATGTCAAGTTAAAAAATTATCTGAGTGGAATAAGTTGTATATTTTCCTATGCTGTTTGGAGAAAGGTTAATAATAATCTCTCTTTTTGGTATATAGCTCTTTTACAAAAGGCTCTCACTTTGATCCTGTGGAGTATGTTGGGTAATCGTAATTATCCCATTTGACAGATGAAGGAACTGAGGTGGAGAGAAGTCTGGGGACTTACCCAAGACAATGTGACTAATAAGTGGCTGAGTCAGAATTAGAACTCAGGCTGTTTGATTTCTAATCCAGTGTTCTTTGAATAACTAGATACTGAATTATGAATTTATGTATTGGGCATTTGTGTTTCAATGGTGGTTCAGAATTGGGAGTTTTTCTTGTATGTTGGTGGAAAATACATTTTTAAAATTAATTTTTAAAAAAAATTTATTTATTTATTTGAGAGAGAGAGCACAAGCGGGGCAGGGGAGGGGGGCGGCAGGCCAAGGGAGAGTGAGAAGCAGGCTCCCTGCTGAGCAGGGAGCCCTATGCGGGGCTCAATCCCAGGACCCTGGGATCATTACCTGAGCCAAAGGCAGATGCTTAACCAACTGAGCCTCCCAGGCACCCTGGAAAATGCATTTTAAAAATATTGATTATTTAAGAGAAATTACTAAGTTAACATGTTAAATGTTTTCTTTTCTGACTTTGGGCATGTTCATTTGCTCAGGCGAAGCCAGACTAATAGTCAATGGAGATGCCAAGGAAAGTGGGGATAACGTATGAACAAGGGTCTCTTTTGCCATCTTCAGACTTTCTTGAGGTTTTCTGTCAATTTCCTTTCAATGACTTTGCACTGCTCTTGAGATAAAGACTGACTCCATCCCCTGGTCCTCATTCCCCAAGGGGCCTGGTTCTTGCCTGCCTTTCAACATCCCCTGCCCATTCTTCCCAGGCTCTTGGCCCTACCTACACTTTGCCTCCTCTCAGTCCTCAAACCTGCCACCCCAGGGCCTTTACACACGTTCTTCTTCCTGAGCTGCTTTTCTCCCATTTAACATCTTCTCAACACTCAGTGCTCAGGTCAAGCTTTGCTTATTCAGGGAAGCTTCTCAGATCTCCCCGACTGGGTTAATCTCTCTGTTATTCACTATAGTACCATGTAGTCCTTCTTTGTAGCACCCCTCACAATTGCAATTTTATAAATGTTTCTGCAATGACTTGATCAATGTCTGCTTCACCCACTAATGTGCAAGCACCGGGAGAGCAAGAACTCTGGCTTTGCTCACAGCCCAGCACAGTGCCCAGCACATGGGCAGACTTCCACCAATACTGATGGATGAGTGATGGTGTGTGTGCAGTTGCATGCAAGCACGAGCACAGGGAGCTCCCTTGGCTTGGCAGACCACTTCCATACCTTCTCATCTTCTCTAGGTCTTTTTTTTTTACCTTTGCATATCTGCTCAGGACACTTTGAGCTTTTAGTTGATGTATGTATGTTTAATCACATTTTTTTCCTAGCTCCTACTTCTGCTGTTCTCTGTTTTGTGACCTTTCAACTCAGACACAAACTCTACATGAACTCATAACCCATTCCTGAGCCTTCATGGGTTTAGTGGTTTGGGTGAGAATCTGTGGAGTTGTGTGCTCCATCCATACCCATCATTTCACTGACTCTTCTCTTTCTCCCAACTTTCCATCCCTCCGGACTCTTCTTCCTCTTCCACTTCAGGAGTGTCACAGGCCTCCCACCCTGAGCAGGGTGGTTTTGCAGAAGCCATGGTGCTGGTCAACATCCATGACCCTACAGGTATTCTTCTTCCCCAGGTGGACTGACCTGGGCTTTTCCCCCAACAAACATAGATCTCATACAAGATGAGTACCAACTACTGAAAGTAAGTAATAATAAGATAATACCATTTCATGATGTTGTGTTAGAGTGATATCAGTTCTGGTCAAGTTTGAAGGATGTCCAGGACCCCAGCCCTTGTCATTCGAGGAGAGATTGGTGGAAGGCAGGTTGAGAGGAAGTGAGAATAATGAGTCAATTTCCTCTCACTTCCTGAGATACATCCTTCCTGCCACAGTCCTGTCATAGGCCCTCCATACATTCCAGCTACCCCCTCTCTTCCCATTTCTATCCTCAGACAGAACAGTAGAAAAGATTACATAATCAAGAGTTCCTCTGAGGCCCTGGGCAAAACCAGATTCAGGAGAGATCCTTTTAATTGCTGGAATTGTCAGTTAGGGAGCCCTGATCGCGATGTGCCATCTTCCTTTGCCAAACACTAGACCGTGTCTAAGTTTTCAAAGTGGGTATTTCTGCCACCCTGGGTTCTTCCATCAAATTTCATTGCATCCCTTCACCCCAAGCTGTCTTGTACAAGCATTTCATGTGGTGCTGCTGCCACTTTAGAGGTTGAGGTTTTAATGCTGACTCTGGAGAGTTTTAGTTTTATTCCAGCGAGGTGTTTGTAAGTGCGAACCTTTGTTTAGATAAATCTACAACAACAAACTGCCACCCCTGCAGTCATCCAGTGCTTGCTTGCCAGGAGCTGTCCGGGGGTGATAACCTGCACTATCTCATTGTATCCTCAAAACTGCCCTTTGAGACAGATCAGCAGACTACCATCCCCAATCACATAGGTGTGCAAACCAGAACTTGGGAGGATAGGAAGCTTGTCCTAATACACACAGGTAGGCAGAGCAAAGCCAGGATTTGAACCTCTGACTCATACCAAAGCCAGTGAGCCTGAACATCAGGCTATTTACACGGCTGGAGGGGAGGGACGGTGAGGAATGAAAATCAGTGTTTTGTTAAGTCAACAAACATGTTTACATATCTCTGTATAAGCATTGCAATTTCCCCACAGGAGTCACACAAGAAGAGGGAGCAACTCCTAAAAACACATTAACTTGGCTCTGCCTTAACTGCTGTTAGTTCTCATTTTCTCTTATCAATATCTTGCTTTTTTTTTGCAAGCATCTTTTTTTGTTACCCACAAACCAAAAAGCCTCAGTGAACTCTCTTTTAGAATAACTGGTTTTCTGGTAAAAAAGCCACTTCCCGTTTTGCTTTTTCCTAGGACTTCTTCCCACAAAAGATAGCATCCCTAAATTCGCACCATTCTAGCCATTAGAGAACTGATGTCAATCCTTTACAGGATTTTAAGGTTGTTTAATGCCTTCTGCCCCCAACACACACACAGAGGCACACACAACACACATTGATTTTGCATAGTCATTATTCAAAATATAGACTTAGGGGGGTGCCTGGGTGAATCAGTCAGTTAAGTGTCCAATACTTGATCTCGGCTTAGGTCTTGATCTCAGGGTCATGAGTTCAAGCCCCATGTTGGGCTCTGTGCTGGGTTTGGAGCCTAGTTAAAATATATATATTTATGAATAAACTTAGGGGCACTTGACTGGCTTAGTTGATAGAGCATGTGACTCTTGATGTCCGGGTCATGAGTTCCAGTCCCACATTGGGCATAGAGATTACTTAAAAAATATAGGGGCACCTGGGTGGCTCAGTGGGTTAAGCATGTACCTTCAGCTCAGGTCATGATTCCAGGGTCCTGGGGTCGAGCCCTGCATCAGGTTCCTTGCTTAGCAGGGAGCCTACTTCTCCCTCTCCCTCTGCCCCCCCCCCCCCCCGCTTGTGCTCTCTCTCTCTCTTTTTCTCTCAAATAAATAAGTAAATAAATAAATCTTTCAAAAAATTATGTTGAGTTTGTGTGAGAGTGGAGAAAGGGTCAGTTGCAGTCTCAAGATCTAGCTCACTGTGAACCAGTTCTGGAGCCTGCTTACAGACGACAAGGGTTAATGCAGCAGGAGGGCTTGTGACATTGTCCCTTCTAGAAAAATAGAGTGACTCAGAATACAGATGTTCCACCTACCTAGCCCTGCATTTATAATTATGAGCTGGCTGAGGCAGTTCATGGGGAGTCTTTGAATCATCTGTTCTTATAGTTTCTGATGCTGCTGATCTTTTTAGAACAATCTAGGACATGTCAGTTGAGAAGTACACTAGTTGCTTGCAAAGAGAGAATGGCTTTTTATGGGGGGGTGGGGACACAGTGCTCTTTTTCCCTCTCTGCTTGGTAACATGGTAGGGAGAATGAGCTAATAATTCTCAGGGAAATATATGAGTTCTGATGAACCCAGATACCTGGAGAACATCACGAAGTGGAGACAGTTTAATTTACCTTTTAACTTTAGTCCTGGTGTGTATAAATGAGGAAGACATGATCATTTCACCTTAATAAATAAATACTAACACCAAGGCGATAAACCAGAGAAACCTGAATTTGCGTGCAGCTTCATGAAGTAAAAATAAACTGGGTCCCTACTGCAAAATCATTTTTGGTGCAGTGTGCCTTAGGGCTGTGTCACTCCTGGTATTTTTGTTTATCTGCAATGAGCGTCCCAGCCCAGGCAGACTCTGGATTCAGATAAGGAGATGGAACTTCAGGTCAGACAAGTTCATGGGTTTTGCTGGCACAAGAGAAAGGATCTTATTATTATTATTTTTACTTGTCAAGCATTTTTCTGTACAAAGCATTCTATTAGACACTAAATCCTGGTTTCCATGTCAGCCTCATTACCCCTTCAGTTCCTAGGATTTGGGGAGGGGTGGTGTAAGCAGAAGCAGCAGTATTAATATTACAGAATTTCAGAGCAAAAAAGTACTTCAGAGAAATACTCCTCAAATGTTCCTCAAGTAGAGGTTTGTGGACAGGTGACAATTAGGAAATTCTCTTTCTTTTTTTTTAAGATTTTATTTATGTTTGAGAGAAAGTGTGTGCGCATGCGCAGGTGCGAGTGGGCAGGGGCAGAGGGGGAGAGAGACTCTCAAGCAGGTTCTGCTCCTGGAGCACAGAGCCGTGGAGAGGCTCCTAGCAGGGCTCCCCCAGGGCTTGGTCTCATCACTGTGAGATCATGACTTGAGAGGAAATCGAGAATAGGAGGCTCGACCAATTGAGCCACCCAGGTGCCCCGACAATTAGGAAATTTTCATCAGTTTGGACAAAATGAAAAAGAAATAAGAAACTGAGTTTGTATAAAGTGAAATATATTTAATTTGATAGGAAATGTTTTTTTTAAAAAGATTTTATTTATTTATTCATAAGAGACAGAGAGAGAGAGAGGCAGAGGGAGAAGCAGGGTCCCAGCTGAGCAGGGAGCCTGATGTGGGACTCCATCCCAGAACCCTGGGATCATGACCTGAGCCGCAGACTGACGCTTAACCATCTGAGCCACCCAGGTGCCCATGAAAAGAAATGTTTAAAAAGAATGCCTGTCTTGGGGCGTCTGGGTGGCATCTGACTTTGGCTCAGGTCATGATCTCTGGACTCCTGGGATTGAGCCCTGGGTTGGGCTTCCTGCTCAGCTGAGTGTTTGAGGATTTTCTCTCCCTCTGCCCCCACCCCTTCACTTGCACATGCTCTCTCTCAAGTAGATAAATAAATCTTTTATTTATTTATTTATTTATTTGAGAGAGAGAGTGAGAGAGAGAAAGCATGAGAGGGGGAAGGCCAGAGAGAGAAGCAGACTCCCTGCTGAGCAAGGAGCCCCAGTTGGAACTCGATCCTAAGACCCTGGGATCATGATCGGGGCCGAAGGCAGACACTTAACTGACTGAGCCACCTGGGCACCCAATAAATAAAATTTTTTTTAAAGATTTTATTTATTTATTTGTCAGAGAGACAGAGAGAGAGCACAAGCAAGGGAAGTGACAGGCAGAGGCAGAGGCAGAGGGAGAAGCAGGCACCCCACTGAGCAAGGAGCCCGATGCAGGACTTGATCCCAGGACCCTGGGATCATGACCTGAGCCGAAGGCAGCCGCTTAACGGACTGAGCCACCCAGGCGCCCCAATAAATAAATCTTAAAAAAAAAAAGAGTGCCTCCTAAAAAGACATTTGATGATAATTTTGGGGGAATGAAATCTTTTATCCTCTACCATTTCTTTGTTGCCTCCTTTTCTGTGAAGGAAACCAGAATATGTCACTCCAAAATATGCCTCTGTGACAAAAATTATTTTGAGCTGAAAGCAATTAAGAGAGAGCAAACCCAGAAAAGGCTCCCCTTTTTCTGCCTAAAGCTAGGGTATAAATTCTCCTTCTACTGGAGATAGAATCTTATTAGCCCAAAGACACCAAAGGCATCTGCAAACAAACCTTACTTCGTTAGTTTCCTTCTGTGTTTTTACCTTTCCACAGTTTGCCATCCTTGGGAGTCTGAAACTGCTTTTCTTTGTCTTGTCATTTCTCTAGAAATGTATTGTTCTTGGTTGAAGATGCTGCATAAGCTGGAGTTCGAAGCCACTGCTTTCAGATGCTCTTCATTTAGATTTCTCCCAAGTGATGTGTGTTGCATACTTTGTTTTTCTCTTGTTAATCTTTTCTTTTCTTCCTTCCTTCCTTCCTTCCTTCCTTCCTTCCTTCCTTCCTTCCTTTCTTTCTTTCTTTCTTTCTTTCTTTCTTTCTTTCTTTCTCTTTCTTTCTTTCTTTCTTTCTTTCTTTCTTTCTTTCTTTCTTTCTTTCTTTCTTTCTTTCTTTCTTTCTTTCTTCCTTCCTTCCTTCCTTCCTTCCTTCCTTCCTTTCTTTCTTTCTTTTTTCTAGTTAAGGGGTCCTAGGTGAAAACCTAGGATAGGTGGAGGTAAAGAGGTTCAAGACACTGAGACCCAAATGGAGATGAAAGTATCACTTTAGTCCCAAGCCAGGCAAAGGGACAGAACACTCTAAGTCCAGTCCAGAGGGCAGCCTCCTCCTCCTTCCCTACAACTGAGTTCATCCAGGCTCATTCCACCACGCTGATTGCCTCATAGCTGGTCCCAGACAGAGGAGGTGGAACACAGAGATTATAGATTGCTCTGGATTGCTAGAGTGGGCCAGGTGTAGCTGGCTTAACCACACAAAGAGGACAGGTGCTGTGAACTCTTACCTGGGACTTGCCCGCCGATGGACCATGCTTGTGAATGTCAGTTCTCACCAATCAGATTCGGTGCTTCTCTTCTTTTTAGATTGCAAGAACATGGAGTGGAAGCTCTGTTCGCAGGTTGGCCTAGAGATGGACATGTTGGAGGAAGAGCTTTCTTCTCTGGACCAAAGTGGGAAGTGCAGGAGGGCTGGGTAGGCTATGGAATTTACTAAAAAAACCTCAAGATATCCTGATGGTTTGATTGTAATCTGCCATTGCTGGATAGCTAAGGCTTGGAGGGGATTGTAGACAGGTGTTCTTAGTTCTACAGTCAGGCTAAGGGAGATTTTTTTTATGAAAAAAATTTAAAAGTTGTGGTAAAATAAACATAACACGAAATTGTGCATCGTATTTTTAAGTGTACAGTTCAGTGGTATTAAGTACGTTTACGTTGTTGGGCTCTGCTCCCCACTGTCCACCCCTACAACTTTGTCATCTTCTCAGACTGAAACTCTGTACCCATGAAACAGTAACGCCTAATCTTTCTTTCGGCTTCTGACAACCACCATTCTACTTTCTGTCTCTATGAACTTCAGTCTTCCAGGTACCACATATAAATGGAATCATATAGTATTTATGTATGTATGTATGTATTTAGTGTGTGTATGTGACTAGCTTCTGACTTAGCATAATGTCTCAAGGCTGATCCATGTTGTAACATGTGTCAGAATTTCCTTCCTTTTTAAGGATGACTAACATTGATTATACTTATTTAACTAATCGTCATCAATGGGAACTTGAACCAGACCCTCAATGTGGCAACTGGTACTCATTGCACCAATAGTTCTGGGAACGGCCTAAAATTGCATGGACAGTCCCAGCATCTTCCAGAGCACACAGCTGTGGAGTGGAAGATGTAGGATAAATTCTTTACCTTGGCTGAGAAGCAGAGTTATAGCAATCAAGAGGGAGATACAGGAGTGCCTGTCAAATACTAGAACCATCTCAATGTCTCCTCTCTTAGGATCCATCCTACTGGAGAATGCATGGGCATGATTAGAGCTACTTCTGGCTTGCTCCTGAAAGGACTTCTTATTCCACTGAGATCCATGATCTTCTGTCTGTAACACTTGTGAAGGAGACAGTTTTGATGTTAGGATTATGTACTTGAGAAAAGAATTCCTACTAGCTGCAAATCTGAGTGAGAGAAATGTTGAAACTTAATGTCTTCAGACCTCAATCCTCCAAAGTCAAAGGATTTCATGTTTGGAATTCAGCCTCTCACTGGAAATGTAATCACTAATATGAGTTTGTGTTAAAATTTGGGCTTTTTTTGTGTGTGTTCCTGGCTTTGCATTATTTGGAGTATTTAGACTTTTGACTGGCATTCATTATAAGATCTCTGGTGAGTGATATGGAGCATCGAGTAGAACATCATCTGAGATGGAAAATAGAAAAGGCAACAAATTTTGGCCTACAGTGTGTATGGCCTTGAAGTATATTAATATTCTGTCTGGACCGGTTTCAGAGCTTTCTGGGGCAATAGCTGAGCTGCCCACTTGACAACCCCCGAAGCAGGCACCAGGGCTGGGGGCAGGGAGCAGAGACCCAGCCTCATCCAGCTAGAAGGGGTGCTACCCTGATAGGCTGCTCTGTGTGTGACTGGCATCAGGTGTGGTTGTCAAAGCCAACTCATCGAGAGATGCCAGCTGGCATTCTCTTATTCAGTTTTATGAGATTCCCTATCACTCTGTGGGGCATTTGGCACTTGACCAACCCCCTAATAAAGTTGTTTTTTGGGTCTTCATGTGAATCTTTATGTCAATTCTGGTTGGAGCCAGGATGAGAGGAGGGATGGATGAGTAGGTGGTTGTTGTAGTTGTTGGTATCTTGAATTTATTTCATATAATAAAGAGTTAATCCTTAATCCTTGTTAATGCTTAAAATTAAATCCCATGTTAATCCTTAAAATTAAAAAGTTTTTTTTTTTTTTTCATACTGATCCATGGACTCATCATCTGGAATCCACTACCTTAAAGACCACACAGACCTGCATGATTACTTTACCAGTGAGGAATCTAAAGCCCAGAGAGTTTACTTAACTTGTCTATGGTCACACAGATGATGACCCAGCTGTGCTCATTGCCACAAGCTGTTTCCACCAAACCATCTAGAAGCCTCCAGTTGAGATCTAGGGCTCCTGCTGCATTCACCCGCTACAATTTGCAGAAGCATGAAATTTGCTCCAGGACACAGAATGGTCTGGTGGAAGGTGAGAGAGTCCCCTGGCCCTGTGCTGGCATTGCAGTCATGTCCATGACCTTGGGAGGCTGAGACGGAGAGGGGAAAATAAGATGGAATTCAGTTTCCCTACTTAAAAGCCATGAAACAGTGTAGTCAAAGATAACACCCGGTCCCATCTACACCACTGACATCCTGGGAAGACACATTTCCATAACGAAGGTGTGAGGGCTTGCAAGATTATGTTGTGCGATCTGAAAGCAATGCTCGATTTGCATGAACACCTGGAGAACCCCATCCTTTTACAAGCGTGTCTAAGGGCCAGGTTTCCAAATCAGCCTTTGTATCTCATCCAGAGCGAAATGACCAGTTCAGGAGATACTTGAAAAAGTTCTTTCTGGGGCGCCTGGGTGGCTCAGTCCGTTAAGCATCTGTCTTCAGCTCAGGTCAGGATCCTGGAGTCCCCAGATCGAGCCCCACGTCGGGCTCCCTGCTCAGTGGGGAGTCTGCTTCTCCCTCACCTCTGCCCTTCCCCCTGCTCCTTCTCTCTCTGTCTCTCACTCACTCTCTCAAATAAATAAATAAAAGAATTGAAGAAAAAGTTCTTTCTTGTTGACTTTTGAGTAATGAGTTGAGCTTTCTCTAATGCTTCCGGTTCTTGTAACTGAATGTACCATTAGCACACGGACATTTTCCAAATTTCGGGTGGAAAACCATGTTCCTTAAGCATTTCCTTCTTCTATCCCCTCTTAAAGATTTTGATATCTTTTCATGCCATCTTCTAACTCCCAAATAACTTTTAAAACGAGCTCTTCAGAGTTCTGATGGTCTTCAGAGTACCGATAGTCAGGGTTCAGAAATTCAGTTATCACCTTATCTGAGCCAGGGATTGGAAAGATATGAAGACATGTAGTATAACTTAAAAGGGGGAAAACCTAGGGAAAGGAGAGATTTTAAATGGAGATTATTAAATAGAAAGAAAGCAAAACAGCTTTTATAACTTGCTTTACTTGCTCCAAGACATTCTAAGATTTGGCCTGAAGTAAGCATCTCTATCATCTCTAGTTTGCTTTTTTCTTTTCTTTTCTGTTAAATTAAATTAAAATTTAAGTTCCAGTACAGTTAGCATGTGCTTAGTGGTATTAGAAAAAGTGATTTGATTCCAGCATTACCCAGTTCCTATTGATAACCGTGTTTTTGATGTCAGAATTTAACTCTCAGAGGCCATGTTGACTTGAGTGGAAATAGAGTCAGTGACTTGTAAGAAATGTTTGTCTCCTTAGAAGAGGACGTGTTTTAGTCCTTTTGGGCCACTGTAACAACATATCACAGACTGGGTGGCTGAAACACGATAGAAATTTGTTTCTCACAGTCCTTGAGGCTGGAAGTGTGAGGTCAGGGGGACAGCATGCTTGGGTGAGGGCCCTGTTGCAGGTCACAGATTTCTTACTGTGTCCTCACATGGTGGAAGGGATGAGGGAGCTCTGTCAGAGGCCTCTTTTCCAGGGCTGCTAATCCCATTCATGAGGGCTCCACTCTCCCGACCCACACCCCTCCCAAAGGCCCTGTTCTCCTAATGCCATTCATCACATTGGACATTAGGTTTCAGTATATGAATGTGGGGGGGGGGACACAAACATTTTGTCTATAACAAGAAATATATATTCAAAACCAGGTGGTGGCCTGCGAATGGAAACGTGGTCTTCCCAGGAGAAAAGGTATCACAGTCATCAAGCAACACAGATGTTGCAAATACATCTTCATGTCCATTTCTTGAGTGACCCCAGCCATTCCTTCATTTATTCAATGAACATTTATCGAATGTGTGTCATGTGCGAGCCAGGCATTGCTCTAGACACTTGGGATACACCAGTGAACAAAATGGGGGTAGCGGGCAGTAAAAACCTCTGCCCTCCTGAAGCTTCCATCCCAGCGGGGTGGACACCAAGCATAACAAGTAAGCCAGTGGTTCCTGGGGAAGGAGGCGGCGAGTCCAGGGAAAGGGTGTGGGAACGGGGGTGTGTGCGCCTCCTTTCTCCTCCCTTTTTCTAGCCTATCCCACTAGAAAGAAGGAAAATGCCATACTGAATATCTGAGTATGTGCTTAGAGTGAGAAAGGAAGATGTAGGAACCATTCATGGGGCCGAATGGGCTAGAGGTTGTCACCCGGAAAAGCAAGCCTGATTGCGTAGCTTGTTTTCAGGATGGTGTGAAATACGGTCTAATTTTTAAAGCATATATTTTTTTCTTAGAAGCTATTCTTAATCCAAAGCAAAGCAAAAAGAGCACGGTAGTTTATTTTGCAATAAAACAGTTTATTCTGCAGTAAGACAGGCTTTGAATCCAGATAAGTGAACAAATGGGACACATCCACCTTCTCTTTTTCACAAAGCCCAGAATTCTTTTTTTTCCACACTAGATGGCAGTAGAGTTAAAGGAAAAAAAAAGTCCAAAGCCGCTTTGGTGAATTTCCCCACAGCGCTGGGATGAGGATGGAGTCAGTGCATCCTCTGTCAGAGCCCCACATGATCCAGGTGTGATGTGACATTCTGTCTGTATTTGGGGCAGAATCTCTCTTTCTCTCTCCATGTCGTGTCTTCACAGAGTAAGTAGAGCATTAGAGACCGATTAAATCTAGCTCCTAATACATGATGTAACTTTTGGTTGGCAAGGTGAAGAACTTGTCTTTAAAAATAGCTTTTGTATATATGTACTTCTTGCATCTTTTTCCTGCCACCCAAGATCAGTTAGATCTTAGAGGACATTTTTTAAAAATGGTTTTTAAAGATTTTATTTATTTATTTGTCAGAGAGAGAGAGGGAGAGAGCACAAGCAGAGGGAGCTGCAGTTAGAGGGAGAAGCAGGCTCCCCGCTGAGCAAGAAGCCCGATGCGGGACTCGATCCCAGGACCCCAGGATCATGACCTGAGCTGAAAGCAGATGCTTAACTGACTGAGCCACCCAGGCGTCTCTCAGAGGACATTTAATGTGAAAATTGGAAACCCTAGGGAAGACAGCTCTGTAGTGGTTTTCAAATGTTTGAGTAAGAAATTTAAGAGTCATGTCATCAAGATTCTCAGAATGACAATAAAAATAATAAATATACGGGGGAGCAGTAAAGCAAATATGTTGAACTGTTGGCAATTGGTGAACCTCAGTGGAAGGAATATGGTGGTCATTATATCACTCTTTGTAACCTGTCCACAGCTTTAAAATTTTTCTTTTTTTAATAAAGGTTTTATTTATTTATTTGAGAGAGAGAATGAGAGAGAGAGCACATGAGAGGGGGGAGGGTCAGAGGGAGAAGCACACTCCCTGCCGAGCAGGGAGCCTGATGCGGGACTCGATCCAGGGACTCCAGGATCATGACCTGAGCCAAAGGCAGTAGCTTAACCAACTGAGCCACCCAGGTGCCCCAAATTTTTCAAAATAAAAAACAGAAAATAAAAAAAGGTATGACAAAATATGTAGTTTAACTCACACACGTAATAGGTGTGCAGGAGGAATTACCATAATCAAAACTATAGCAAATATACCAAATATGTGGATCGAAGAAGTCTTAGATAAGATCTATATCTTTCTGGCAGGTCAAGGCCAAGTCTCAAGTATTCATTCATGGGCCCCAGTCTGGTATTCACTCATTCCAACATTTACTGAATAGCTACTAAGTGTATAACACAGGGGTAACAGCAGTGAATAGTGCAGACAAATTCCCTGCCCTTCTGAAGCTTACATCCAACTGGAGAGACCAACAAAGGCAAATAAACATTCTCTAGGTTGAGTAATGATGAGCAGTAGGAAGTTAGGATAAAAAGTGACAGGGCATGGTTACTTTAGATAGGGTGTTCAGGCTAGGCTGGTCTCTCAAAAGGAGGTGACATTGGAGGAGACACCTGGGGAAGTGAGGCACAGACCCTATGTGTATCTGAGGAAAATGTTCCGGGCAGAGTGTCCTAAAAATAAATATTCTTACTTAATCATAATACTATTATCACCAAAGAAATGAATAATTATTTCATAATATCATAAAATACCCATCCACATGCTAATTTATGTGATTGTATTTGCCAATTTTACAAAATGAAAATGCATAGTTTTATAAAAATAAAAAAATTCTGTTTTGAAAATCAGATTTTTATACTCATCAATTTTTATTATACGAGGGATTTAGGAAAACTACTCTATGCAGCCACTCCACTGGGCATTTCAGGTTGAAATTCAATGTGTTTGCAAGTCAAACAGCTCATATTCTGCAAAGCATTTGGTGTTGTTGGTGCTGTTATTGTTTACTGTAGGTGTAGACGGAAGTAGGTAGGATGCTCTATAATCTTTTCTTTGTATTTAAGAATAGAGTTGCATGGTACATGGGGCAACCCATGAGCATGGGAGTTGGTTATACTAATCCTCCTACCATTTTTGTGGATGGTTGAAGATTCCCATAATAAAAAATACATGAATGTATAGATCACTATACCAATAGACTTGGTTCCTGACCTACATGTACTAAGGCAAGTTGCATTTAAACTGTGTCAGACCCCTGTATGTGTATGAACCTCTTATTTTAGAATAAGAAACATGGTAGTTATGTCAAACAAAACATAGGAAGATTGGCTTAAAAAATTGAATGGATTTGAGAAAAGGCTACTTTGTCCTTTGGGAGTCTTATTTTTGTAAACGTTTCATTTTTTTGTGGGATGTGAATCATGTGTTGGAATCACCTGATTTAGCTGTGGTATAACTAAGTCTGGAGGGCTTAGGGAAGACTCTGTTTTTAAAATTCCCCACCACCAATCATGATTATGGTTACATGAGATTCGTGTCTTGAAAAAAGAGATCTGTGTCCCAAAGCTTTGGAATTATTTATACCATGTACTTTGTAAGCTCGTCTTTGTTCTGTTTGAACCATAATGTTATGTCTGCTTTTACCACAATCATATGGATAAGAAACTGGCAGGTCAGGCCCTTTCCCATCATGCCAGTGTAGAATCTGTTCTATAAAGTCAGTATAAAGATCAAACAAATTCCTCTTCCTTGCTTTATGAAGAGCTTGGAGATAAATATTCCAGGGCATTTTTCTTTAAAAGTGGACCCAATCATGCTGTGTTATTTAGTAAGAAAACATTTAATAATAAAAAAAATTGGAAGAGTTATAGTGAGCTCTTGAAAACTTTGGTGTTTAAAAAAATGTTGTGCCATTATATTTCTGCAGACATAAAACATACAGATTTTTAATGTGCTCAATGAGATACAAAGGGAAAAGCTATTAGCTATGGAGTGTTAATTTAGGGCAGCCAGAATTGCTTGAATTTGTATAATAAATATTCATTCTTTTGGAAAGAAATTGTCACAGAACATTTTCTTCCCATTCAGTAGGAAATGTACATTTATTATCCCTTGCCTTTTGTGTGTTCTCCCAATTATATAATAATCAATTTTCTTCCTATACTACACAATCTGACACTTCTTTACTATATCAATATAAAATTCTCTCTCTATATCATTTTGGTTTCAGGTGGTTTCATGAAGCAACTTTTCATCTGTTCATGTCATTTCTCCAACAGATGTCTTCTTTCTTTCTTTTTTTTATACACTTATTTATGACCTACTACAGTTGATTCTTATTAGTCACAGTCATTATGTTCTACAAAGTCACCACAAACAGTGAATTAGTAATACCAAACCATTGCTTCTAGGGGAAAATACAGGGTTAGGTTCCTACTGGTCTCTGGTCACAATGTTTTTGTAAACCAACCAATACATAACTTGTTTTATGGGTGTTTCTGTGTAAGGACACCTTATTTAATACACACTGTGGACTTATTAATATTGAACTCACAGCCAGCAGCACTATAACTCATGCCTGAAGGAAGTTTATCTAACACACATATTTTCTCTGGAAGACACATCCCAGCCTTCTCGTGCTTAGAAATACTGAACAGCACTTGAGCTCTATGCCTGTGGGCCATTTTAAACAGTGAAATTACCAACAAAAACTACAAAATAGCAAAAAAAAAAAGTGGCACTATATAGACCATGGGAAAGACACTTGTTTATATCTGAAAGCTGAAACAAGAAGGCAGGACAGTGCCTTTGGCCCTCAGCTCGGAATGTGTGCGTGGGGTCACTCCAAGTTTGCATCTCCTGCGCATGTGCACAAACGTGCCCCTAATATTGATTTTGGGTGACAAATGAATGTCAGCAAATCCTTAAATATGGAACCTGTGAATAGTGAAGACTGTATTTGCAGTACTCTGCTGAATTCTGGGGACTCAAACATAAGGATGACTTTATTCTTATGCTTAAGTAGCTCAAAATCCAACACATGGGAGCAATGTGGAAGTAACTATGATACAGAGTAATAACCATGGTGTTTGAGCTGTCAGCAAGATGTTATCAGAGTTTTAAGGAAAAAGCACTGACTCTCTTAGGACTCATTGTGGAACAGCGAGAAGACGAATCAACTTTGAAGTCAGGTTTGGGCACGTATTCTGACTCTGCCCTGAAACATCTGTGTGACTGTTTCCAAGTCATTGAAAACTTGGAGTTTCTGTCTACTCACTGGAGAAATGAGGAGGATGGTAACACCTACCTTCCAGAGCTACTGTGAAGAAAGTGTGTTGACACTGTGCTTGAAAAATAGTAGGTACTCAATTGGGTACTTAGGGTAGGTGCAGGAATGCGTAGCTTAAGGAGGTCACATTTGAAGCATGAGAGAGGTGTCCCCAGGTGCACTGCCGATAGAGGGGGGCTTTGAGCTTCTAAGCCCCTTGTGGTTTTACCCTTTATATGCTCCCATCTAGTCAGGTGTGGGGCTGGGGACACAGTAGTTACTCAGTTAATAAATGTCAATAGGTTGGTTGGTTGAATGAATGAAAGGTGAAGGATTTCCACACACCCCCTTTTTTTTTGAAGGATCCTTTTTTGATCTCTTTGGTGTCTGCTTCTTTGCTAAGCCACCTATTTTCATAACGACACATATTTTTGGCATCTTTATGCCAATCTCTGGAGATTTTGTCTATAATTAACTGAATAAAAGAAGGTCATACTTCAGCTAGGAGTACTCAAACTGATTCTGAGTAAGAATGTGGCTGGCAAGTGAAAGACAGGAAGAAAATGTGTGTGTTTTGTGTGGTGTGTGTGTGTGTAAATGGATGTGTATTAAGTGAAAGAATAATTTCCCCCAAACATATGTAAACATACTGTCTGGAGATGCCAGGCAGCAATGTAACCAAGGGATCAAAGCAAATATCACCAACGAAGGGCCCCTGATTTACTAAGAAGGACATGACACATAGCATCGCTTCAGTGGCATCTCTGCCAAAAATGAATAACCTGAATGCAATCAAAAGGGAACATTAGAAGAATCCAAATTGAGGGGCACTAATAAAATCCCAGATGAATGTTAATGTCATGATGAGCTAAGATTTTTAGATTCAGGACTAAAGAGACACATGAGATGTGATCTGGACCAGACTCCATACTTGAAAAAATTGCTATAAATGTTAATATTGGGACAATGGACAAAACTTAAAAATGGACTATTGGTAAGATACAAGTGTATAAATATGGTATTAATGTTGACTTTCCTTATTTGTGGTTATGTAAAAGAATTTCCTTGTTCTTAGGAAATATACAGTGATGTATTAAGGGGGTAAAGAGGCAAGATGTATGAAAACTATTTTTAAATGATATGGAAAATTATAACTCTCTCTCCCTATATATACATATAGGGAGAGAGAATTATAAATGTGTGTATATATATATACACATATATAAACTATATATCAGTAAGTCTATATGAAATTTTTCCTGAAACATTTTTTTTGTAAGTTTGAACTTACTTCAAGATAAAAAAAGCCTGTAAAATCGGGCGCCTGGGTGGCTCAGTCGGTTAAGCGACTGCCTTCGGCTCAGGTCATGATCCTGGAGTCCCGGGATCGAGTCCCGCATCGGGCTCCCTGCTCAGCGGGGAGTCTGCTTCTCCCTCTGACCCTCCTCCCTCTCGTGCTCTCTGTCTCTCATTCTCTCTCTCGCAAATAAATAAATAAAATCTTAAAAAAAAAAAAGCCTGTAAAATAAAGCTAAAACAAAGAAAAAGCACTAATCTTTTCATTAACTTAAAAAACTGGAGTAAACTAATCTTTTCATAAACTTAAAAAACTAGAGTAAAAAAAATTTTTAACACTACACACAGATACAATTAATCAGTATAAAAAGAAAAGAAGGAACGATGCCCGAGATTCTGCATGGTAGCTACCCTGGGTGGGGTGGCCAGGGGGTGGGATAGTGGGCTACAAAATGGTTTCCTACAGGATATTGTTGTGATCCCCTTTTTGTTTCAATGATTAGTAGACTCATTGGTGCTTATTACATAAAAACAAGTAATTAGAAAAAAACATGAACCAAACTAAAGAACCTACTGAGCAAGTCATGAAACACCCAATATGATTAATCTTTTTGTTTTCATCTGCGGCCAATTACAAAGTAGAAGAAAGACAGGGAGTGGGAGAAGAGGGAGGAGGGCAGAGGGGAAGAGAGAGAAACTGAGAAATCAAGGAGCAGGGAAAAGAAATGGACGGCAGGTCTTTTGAAGAAGAAAAAAATGAAACAACTTGGGAGAAAATAATCTGAAGAAATGAGTGAGGAAACACTGAGCATATGCTCAAGAGAAGAGAAGAATGGATTGGAAGAAGCTGAAAGAATGAGAAATGGGAATGCTGAGACAGAAGAAAAGCCTAAATGGTATTTCTGAGCCGCAAGAGGGACACTCTGTCTCCACAGAAGAGTGTCAGCCAAAGGGCTGGATTCCAGGAAAGGGTGATGTGGTTAAACAACACACCAAGGTTTGGTCTAACGGAAGGCTGACACTCAGCCAGCTGGGCTTTTCCAAAAACTCAGAGTGTTGTGGTCACTTCTGGCTTCTTCAATACTCCAGGCTATTAATTAGGAGGAACCACTAGATTAACCTGTGGCCGTAATCACCTATGATGACAGCTTATGCCCAGATGCTTGTGGGTAATTGAGGGCACTCCTCGGGGAGCTGCCATCTTGTTTTAGCCCTTCTGGTGCCCAGTGCGAGACTAGTGCCTGCTGGGAGCACGCCAGGGAAACTGGGCTCATGCAAAATGCAGCTGCATTTATTAAGGACGCTGGTCACTCTGAATAACTGTCTTGTAGCCTCTGGGTGCTCAGTGATGGCTGACCAATGAATTATTGACTTTGTCAGCATTAAATTACTAGGATACTTTGGAAATACTCAAGAGGCCTTAAAGTTTCAGTCCTTCCTCTGTTTTGCTCTATGGCCTTTGGAAACAGAACCAACCAAAGAAAATACCTTTGTCCGAGTGAGGAGGAAGGTTCTCATGTGCCAGGTGATTCAGTCTGCCCCGGCGAAAGGGGAAAACAAGGCTCTCTGTGATTTGGTTTCTGCTTCTCTAGACTTTTCTGTGCCTCATCTCGGGTGTGTTCCTATTGTGCTGAGTTGATTCCAGCTCCCTGAACAAATGATGCTTTCTCCTGATCACTCCCTCCGTTTGGAATGTCTTATTTCCCTCAACCCAGGGAAATGAATTTCTTTTTTAAAAAAAGTTACATAAACACTCTATTCTAGTGGTACTTCTTCCATAAAACTTTTCCTGATACCCTGTACCCCTGCCCCATCCCCCCCCACACGCAGTGTCTCTCAGCCCTTGGGAATCCCTCTTGTGCTTTTTGGATGTCTTTCAGAGGACCAGAGCACTTTACTATATTGCTTTGTTTACAGGGCTTTCTTCTACTTCTGTCCTTTGCAGGCAGAGAATTAAAATCAGTGTGCATTGAATGTCAAGCAGCTCAATGAATGAATAATAAGCACTTTTTACAGGCCATGGAGGTGCGTTACACATCAGGACTCATCTAAGCCTCACACAGCCCTCAAAGGTGGTTGCGATAATTAATCTTGTCCTTATAGACGAGGAAACCAAGGCTCACAGAGGTTAAGTCATTCCTCCAGGATCATATTATGAAGTCATAGAAGTTGGATTTACACCTAGACAGTCTGACTTCAGAGTTCTTGCTTTTAACCACCACACAGCGAGCGCTGCCTCCTGGATAATCATGTCATGTCATAGGTCATCAAGGTAAGGAGCATTTCTACCCCCCCGTGGATGTGATTATCTCTAGGCTCAGTGTAAGCACGATGCAATGTCTAGCTGTACTGAATGTTCTTGATGTGTAAGACATGGGCTTTGCCTCAAGGAGTTTGACCCACTTGAAAAACTTCAACTAATATTTGGAGCAATTTGTGAACAATGCAATGTTATATGCATTCATCTAAATATATATATTTTTGGTACCTCTATGTTCAAGGCATATTATGATCTAGATTGTGTGAGCCAAAAAGAAAAATGAATACAACTATACCATCCCAATTTTCTGGAATGGGATGTTAAAGGCGACAGCTTTATTGAAATATAATTGGTATACCATAAAATTCACCCATTTAAAGTCTACAATTTAGTGGTTTTAAGCACATTCACAGAGTTGTGCAACCATTACCATTATCTAATTTGAGAATATTTTCACCACCCCAACAGGAAATCCTGTGCCCATTAGCAGTCATTTTCTATTCCCCTCTGACAACTTTCTGAGCCCCTGATAACCACTAATCTACTTTCTGTCTCTACAGATTTGCCTGTTAGCAAAATTGAGTTCATGTCTACAAAACCTATTTATTTGCAGAATGGACAAGCTGATGATCCTAAAACTCATATGGAAATGCAAAGGACCCCAAAACAGCCAAAATAATCTTGAAAAAGAACAAAGTTGGAACTTTGTCAGTTTCTGCAAGAAGAAAAGATTTCATAGAAATGTCATCATCTAACATGTGACCTATCATGTCTGGCTTCTTTCACTTAGCATACTGTTTTCAAGGTTCCTCCATACTGTAACATATATCAATAGCTCATTCCTTCTTTTTTTTTTTCTAAAGACTTTATTTATTTGACAGAGAGAGACACGGGGAGAGAAGGAACACAAGCAGGGGGAGTGGGAGAGGGAGAAGCAGGCCTCCTGCCGAGCAGGGAGCCTGATGTGGGGCCCAATCCCAGGACCCTGGGATCATGACCTGAGCCGAAGGCAGACGCCCAACGACTGAGCCACCCAGGCGCCCCTAGCTCATTCCTTCTTATGGCCCCAAACATATTCCACTGTGTGGGTATACCACCTTTTGTTGATCCATTTATCTGTTGATGGACTTTTGGATTGTTTCTATTTTTTGGCTATTATAAATAATGCTCCTATAAATATTTGTGTATAGTTTTTGTGTGGACATACATTTTGATTTTTCTTAAGTACACACCTAGGAGTGGAATTGCTGGGTCTTGTGGCAACTCCATGTTTACTTTTTTGAGGAACTGCTTTGGCAGTTTTTCAAAGTGGCTGCACCATGTTACTTACCCACTAACAATGCATGACGGTCCCAATTTCTCCACATCATTGCCAACACTTGTTATTATCTATCTTTCTGATTACAGCCATCCTAGTGGGGGTGAAGTGGTATCTCGCTGTGGTTTCAGTTTGCATTTCCTCATTGCCTAATGATGTCAGCATCTTTTCCTGTGCATGTTGGCCATTCATATAGCTCCTTTGGGGGAATGTCTGTTCAAGCCCTTTGCCCATTTTTAACTTAGGTTGCTTGTCTTTTTATTGTTGAGTTGCAGGAGTTACTTTATTCCACATTCTAGACTTTTATTTGATATATAATTTACAAATATTTTATCCCATTCTGTAGGTTGTCCTTCACTTTCTTGATAATGTCCTTGATGCACAAAATATTTTAATTTTGATGACGTCTAATTTATATATCTTTTTTTGTTGTTGTTCATGTTCTTGGTGTCACGTCTAAGAATCTGTTGCCAAATCTGAGGTCATGAAGAGTTACCCTTAAATTTTCTTCTAAGAGTTTTATGGTTCTAGCTTCCCAGGTCATTGATCCATTTTTAGTTGATTTTTGTATATTGTGTGGTAGGGGTTCCAATTTAATTCTTTTGCACATGAATATCCAGGTGTCCAGGAGGCTAAAGAGACTATTCTTTCCCCAGTGGATGGTCTTGGCACTCTTGTCAAAAATCAATTGGTCATAGATATATAGGTTTATTTCTAATATATAAACCAGACCTATGGGTTTATTTATTCCATTGATCTATATATTTAGCTTTATGCCAATACCACATTGTTTTGATTGCTATGGCTTTGTAGGAAGTTTTAAAATTGGAACGTATGAGTTCTTCATCTTTGTTCCTTCTCAAGATTATTTTGGCTGTTCTGGCATTTCCATATGAGTTTTAGTATCATCAAGTTGTCAATGTCTGCAAAACAAGGTAGCTGGGATTATGAAAGAGATTATGTTGAGTCTGTAGATCTGTTTGGGGAGGATGCCATCTTGACAATATTAAGTCTTCCAATCCATAAAAATAGGATGTGTTTCAATTAATCTAGGTCTTCTTTAAGTTTTTTAAATGATGCTTTGTAGTTTTCATTGTATGATCCTTACTTTTCTTTTACTAAATTAATTCCCAAGTATTTTATTATTCCTGATGCTATTATAAATTGATTTTTTTATAATTTCATTTTTGTGTTGTTTATAGTGTATAGAAATACTATTGATTTTTTTCAAATTGATCTTTTATTCTGCGAACTTGCTGACTCAATTATTAGTTCAATATTTTTCTTAAAGGATGATTTAGGATTTTCTATATATAAGATCATGTCACCTGTGAATAGAGATAGTTTTACTTCCTTTTCCAATCTGGATGCCTTTCTTTTTTTTCTTCACTAATCTCTCTGGCTAGAACCTCCAGTAAAATGACTAGATATGACTAGAGCAGACATTCTTGTCTTGTTTTTAAGCACAGGGGAAAAGTATTCAGTCTTTCTTCATTAAGTATGATGTTAGCTGTGAGATTTTAGTAGATAGCCTTCATCAGGTTGATGAAGATCTTCCTTTTCTTTTTTTTTTAAATTTTATTTTATTATGTTATGTTAATCACCATACATTACATCATTAGTTTTTGATGTAGTGTTCCAGACCTTCCCTTTTATTCCTAACTTTCTGTGCTGCCCTTGGATGGAGCGTTCTATCAATGTTTGTTAGGTCTAGTTGGCTTACATTGTTTTTTCAAGCCTTTTATTTCCTTTTTGATCTTTTGCCTAATTGTTCTACCCATTATTGAAAGTGGGTTATTGAAATCTACAATTATTATTGTTGAATTATCTATTTCCTCAATTCTATAAATTTTTGCTTCATATATTTTGGGACTTTGTTATTAGAAGCATATCTGTTTATAATTGTTATGTCTTCCTGATGGATTGACCCTTTTATCATCATAAAATCTTCTTTGTCTTAAAGTCAGTTTTATCTGATATTAACATAGGACTCTAGCTCTTTTGGTTACTGTTTGCATGGTATATTATTTTACACTTAAGAGATTTTAAACCTATTTGTGTTTTTTGAATTTAAAGTGTATGTCATGTAGACATCATAGAGTTGGATCATTTTAAAAATCTATTCTGCCCAATGTCTGCCTTTTGTTTGGAACATTTAATCCATTTACATTTAATACAAGTTCTGGTAAGGTAGAATTTATGCCTGTCATTTTATTACTTTTTCCTATATGTCTTGTGTCCGTTTTGTTCCTCTATTTCTCCATCACTGCCTTCTTTTGTGTTAAATAGATACCATTTACATTCTCTTGTTTCTTTTACTCTATTTTTTGTTATTTCCTTAGAAGTTGCCCTGGGGATTACAATTAACATCTTAATATAAAACAATCTAGTTTGGATTAGTAACTAACTCAATTTCTGCAGTGTGTAAAGCTTTGCTGATAGACTGTATTTAGTGTAATATTCTTTTCAAAAAAGGCGAGTTGTTAAATATGACTTACGTTTTACATTTTAAGACTTCTATAATTCTATATCAGGTCACTTGTTTTTTGCTTTAAAGAACTTTTAATTTAGTTGAAGAGAAAATACAGACATCTGTGAACAGTCAGATGGTAGTGAAATCTTTAAATATGAATTCGAGGCAATCACAGGCAATGAACAACACATGTCTAGATGGGATATATGTAGTGGCTTAATGACAGAATATTTCAGAAAGTCAGAGTTGGTGTGAGATCCATCACCCAAGCTCGTCAGAGGAGATTTTGTGGAGTTGGAATCTGACCTAGTATGTGTGGACACGAACAAACTCATTGAGATGCAAAGAGAATGAATGGGAACTCACTAAACTGTCTTCTGTCTTTTCAGTGAAATGGGCTGAGACCATCTGTTCACCGCTATATCCATGGCACCTAGGACATTGCTTGACAGATTGTAGGTGCTCAGTAAATATA
This sequence comes from Neomonachus schauinslandi, assembly GCF_002201575.2. Classification (NCBI taxonomy): domain Eukaryota; kingdom Metazoa; phylum Chordata; class Mammalia; order Carnivora; family Phocidae; genus Neomonachus; species Neomonachus schauinslandi. The sequence goes on from NC_058415.1 coordinate 26,939,127, forward strand.
TTTCAGATGACCTAATGAGTGAATTTGGTTGAATAAATAGGTTACGGGTACAACTGGGACCTTGGAAGGGAGAAGATACACTCTAAAATGTCAACTTCGGACCATTTGCTTAGTAATCGATGAGGAGGAAACAGAGCCTTTAAGCCATCTGAGTAACAATTGGCTCTTGTAAGGGGTATTCAATTGCTGGTATAGACCACTGCGATTATTCCCATTAGTTTTCAAGAACCAGGGAATATCCCAGGGTTTTCACTTACACTTAAAAAAAACTCTAAAGAATAAAAAAAACCCCAAAAAACCCCTCTATACATCTATATTCTTTTCTGGAAGTTCAGAGAAAACAGATATAAGGACACTAAGTGTGTTTGCACATTTCAGGGATGGAAGAATGCGACGGCAAGGCTCCACATGTATTGATAGGAGAGAAGAGGAAATACATGGGAGGGTGACTTCAAAACATTTAAGAAGCTTTATGGTTTTTTTCCTTTCTTAAATTCCCTTTCCAGTCTTTAACTCTCCAGGGCAGAGTTCAGAAAATCATCAGAAAATTTCAATAGTTTCAGCAAATATCAGCAAAAATAAATGGCCAGAAATTATTTTTAAGGGTTTAAACCTGTTTCTGTTAACTCTTTAATGTGCTGTTTGCTAAAGGTTCTGTAAACCTGTGGTTAAGGACTAAGAAACTTGTACCGTCCTTCTATTTCTTGGTCTTTGGAGAGAGGAATCTAGCTAAAAGCCTGAGTTGGGAAGTGAAGTTCATCTTTAACTGCAGGGGCAAATCCAGTAGAGGGAGCTATGCACCTAGCTTTCCGTTTCTGGTCTGGAAAATAAGTGCACAAACAGGCTACTCCTCAAATAGTTTAGATAACCAAGCCTTCATTTTATCTAGAGAGAAGGGAGTCTGGGACTATAATTTGGGTTTTTGGCAATCATAACTTTATGTTAAGGAATTAGAGTTATAGAATTGCTTTATTACCATTGGTGAATGTTGATGAGGGTGCTGCATGAAGACTGTTCTTCTGTTCTGCTTCCCTGGCAAAAAAGTCATTTAAGATTTTTTGGTACCAACTCCACAAAAAAACTGGCTTGAATAAACTCATCAACTGGATTAGATTCTGGGTATCCAGGATGGCTTGCGCAATGGGTTGGGCAGTTCTGCTAATCCTTGGAGGCTTTGATGCGGCAGCGGCAGGCAGCCGATTGGGAGCCGGGATGCATTCTTCCTCCCTGACTCGGCAGCTTGCATTCCAGGAGTCTCCGGTGGTCATCCGGTGCTATCACCACGGCTGACCTAGCAGAGATAGGGCCCCTCCTGTTCTCTCCCGCCTCACCTGACTCACTCCCACACCGTGATTCTTCCTTAGCACCAAGGTCACGGGCAGCCTCCTTGTGGCCACCTCCCCACGCCTTCTGCCACTGTTGGTTTTGCATAACATTTTGCTCATCCTTTCGTCACCATCAGCAGTGGTCTATACCACTGTTTACATGTTTATATGTTTACATATACGACTGTTTCTGGTTAACAGTCCAGATAGGCTTAAGTGGGGGCTGGTTTCTTTGCCTTTGCTTATCTCTTGGCATTGAAGTGAATGCTTCAGTAATATTATCAGCCCATCTTGTTTAGCTTTTCTCTCGGATACAATTCCTTTGACATTCACTCTCGGTCTAGTGATATCTCTTGTATTTCTTGAGCCAGTGTTTAAATCTCTCGTTTTCATTTAGCATTTTTCTTGTTTATGCCTTCTCTTTCTAGCTAGAATGCTAATTAATACCTGTGGTTGAAAAAAAGCTCTTTTGACCTAGGATCCTGGTCTTCTAGGAAAGAGTCTAGGCCTTTTTCATTCGGCTAAAGTGTTTTAGAGAGAAAAAAAAATAGAAATTCAATGTAAATCAGTAATTCTGCCCTCCACCTTTGAAATAAAACAGAAAGGGACTTGTGCTATTTGGGATTCGATGGATTTCCTCCTTTCCCCTGACAGGTTTTACTAAATGTCCCACTCCACTAATATGTTAACATTTCCGGGGTCATTGTGGGTTAAAAAGTCAGTGAGTTCTGTTTTGTTCTTATTCTCTTTGGCTCTTTTCTACTGTCTCCTTTAGGCTTCTTCTTTTTTTCTTTGTTCTAACAGGTCAGAATCTGCCCCTTGTTTGTTTCAGATGTTTGGAGTGAGAAGTCCAGTCCAATGTTCAGGTAATCACTAATCATGTGAACTGCATTGTGAGATAGACAAACTGTTGGCCATTCTTAAAACAGAGTTACAGAGACAAAATCATGTCATATGTCTTTGACCACTGTATTCAGAAAAGATCTTAAATGTAAGAACTTAGGAAAGGACTTCCATCTGCTTTACTCTTATTTTGCAGTTGGTTCAGAGGTCAAGAAGGGAACGGGCGCCTCTAACATCCCCGTCACCAAGATGAGATGAGAAAGGTTGAGTTTCGAGGGTTTGGAGCAGTAGAGTAGGTTTGTGTTTGGTGTTTTTGGAGAAAGGGAGGAAGCCAGAGGGTAAGGCTATTGTGGTTAGAGATGGAAAAACAGAGAATTCAGAATGCAGGATCAGAATTTGAGAGGATTCCAGGTGCGGCTTCTGTGGACCGGAAATGGAGACAGAAATCTAAGGGGTTACGGAGAGTGAGCGTTGAAAACGAGGTTACCATGTGTGAAGAGCTGTTACTGTTGATCTGGGAGTTTCAAAGTTTGGGGAAAGATGTTCAATTCATCATTTACTCTCAGCAAGAGAAATTTTACTGCCTTAGTGACCATTTTGTTTGATGTTCCTATAGCTACTCTAGCTTCTGTTTTGATGGTATATATTTTCCCATTTTTTAACTATAAGTTTTATTTTGATTTTATCTATGCATCACTTACATATTACATAACCTGGCTTCTGCTTTTTTTTTTTTTCAGTTGAGTTTTGCTTTCATTGATTTTGCTTAGTCCATGTAGCTTTATTATAGACTTTCTTTTTGTCTCATTTTTTTCTTGTCCTCCTCCCTTTACTTTTAAAAAAATTCTTCTTTCTTGGGGCGCCTGGCTGGCTCAGTTGGAAGAGAGTGTGACTCTTGATCTGGTGGTTGTGAGTTCAAGCCCCGTGCTGGGTGTAGAGATTACTAAAAAATAGATAAACTTAAAAAAAAATTCTTATTTCTTGACATCCTTTGGATTTAGTTTTGGTTTGCTTATCTTTAAATTTTTTTCTGATTCTATTTTTGTTTGGAGGTGGTGTTCTACTTTTAAGTCTCTAATTGTTCTCTCATAAAATAGAAGGACTTTGGGGTGCTTAAACTCTGTTCACTCCCTTCCCCTTGAACACTATTGCAGTTGTATTTTATCTCCAGAATGTTCTTTGCCATGAACTAGATTATTATTGTTTTACACAGTGAATTTGTTTAGATTTACTTACCTATTTACTACTCCAGTATCTTTGCTCACCATTTTTTTTTTTTTTACATTGAATTCTTTAGATAATTCTCTTGCCTGCAGTACGGTCCTTGCAATGTTTTAGTTAATCTAAAAATCTCCTTATTGCACTTCTTTCTTGAAAAGCAGTTCTCTAGGGGCACCTGGGTAGCTCTGTGGGTTAAGCATCTGCCTTGTGCTCAGGTCATGGTCTCAGGGTCCTGGGATGGAGTCCCTCATCGCGCTCCTTGCTCAGTGGGGAGTCTGCTTCTCCCCTGCTTGTGTCCTCTCTCTAGCTCTCAAATAAATAAATAAATAAAATCTTAAAAAAGAAAAAGAAAAGAAAAGCGGTCTTCCAGTAATTTATTATGAAGATTTCCAAACATATAGCAAAGCTGAAAGAATTTTTTTCAAGTGACTCTTTATATTGAAATAAGACACTTATTGAATATTATTATTTTATTTCAAGTCCAATTTTGGTTCCAGAGAAGGCAGTGTTGTCTTAAAGGCTTGGATAAGGTTTTCTTTTTCTTTTATTCCAGGAAGATCACTTAACAACAAATACTTGAGGTTTCTTAAGCGATGTAAAGCAATGATGTCCTTGTCTGTGATAGTCCCACAAGAAATTGTTTCCATTTCCAACATGCTTTTTTATAAATTTTCAAGTTTACCAAGTCTCTCCAAGCACCGGGCCTTGATTTAATGGCACGCTCACAGCCTCATTTTGCCAACGTGCTGTAAGCGTTCCCGTGACCAAATGCAGCGCTGGTTATACAAGAGTTGGTGGCATCAATCGCCTGAATCTTGTATTCGCCCAGAGGGCCTGTGGGGAGGTTGTGGTAGTCCTTCTGCCACCTCCCCGGGGCCGGGGTGGTGAACCAGGGCCCCCAGTGCGCAGCAGCTGCTCACACACGGCCCCGTCCCGGCCTACATCCGGATGCGCTCCCCATGCACTGTATTAAACACCGCGTTCAACCAGTCCCGGGAGGATCTGCGGTCCCATGACATTGGAAGTTTCTTGAAGCCACAGAACTGCGAGAAATTTTTCCTGACAGCCTCACCTGATCTGGGCAGTGCCTGCGGGCGGGCCTGGGGGGCTCCCCGGGGGGGCTTCTCCGTGGCAGGCCGGCTGGCACTCGGAGGCCCTGGTCGCTGTGATAAGAGAGCTGCAGAGCCAGCACCTCCCGCCTGCACGCTGCTTCTCTCGCGGGCGCCCCTCGAGGGGCTGGTGCCCCGGCTGGACTTCGCTGTCCCTGGCGGGAGAGAAGATCGGGGTCCCGTGCAGCTCTGCTGCAGCCTGGGGTCCCGGGGCCCCTGCAGCATTCACTCGCTGTGTTTGTGTGTGTGTGTGTGTTGGGGGGGGGTTGGGAGGGGAAGAGTAAGAAAGGCGGTGTTGAGTGGAGGTCAAGAGCACTTCTCACAAAGCTCAAAGAATTTTATAGTCAACACCCACATACTCACCACCTGGACTCCACCATTGCTTGGAAAGAATATTTGCTGGAGCCAGAGTTCCAGCTTGCTGGTTATTTTCTGTCATTCGGTGCGTCGTCGTGGGGCCTCCAGCGGATGGATATCAAGACGTCGGCTGTCAGACTTACGGCCATTTCTCTGTAGATAATCTATCTTCTCTCTCTGGCTGTTTTAAAAAATTCTTTCATCTCTGACGTTCTTTAGTTTCAGTATGATGTACCTCCCAGGTATTGGGGTTTCATTAAGTGTCATGATCTGAGGACGGCTATCTTTCAGCAATTCTGAAAAACCTCTCGTTATCTCTTTGTTATTATTAAAAAAAATTTATTTATTTATTTATTTTAGAGAGGTGGGAGGCGCAGAGGGAGAAGAGAATCTTAAGCCAAACCCACGCAGAGCGTGGAACCCTTGGCAGGGGCTTGATTCCAGGATCCCGAGATCACCAACCCAGCTGAAACTAAGAGTCCCCTGCTCAGCCCACTGCACCACCCAGGCGACCCACTCATTATCTCTTTAAATATCGTCTCTTCTTTATTCTAATGATTCCTTCCAGGACTACTTTAAACTCACTTCTCTGCTTAGGAGCCTTTGGACTATCTAAGCACTAGAATTGGTCCCGAAACCCCAGCGAGCGCCACCTAGTGGGTATGAATCCTGGGGGTGTGTGGTGATTTCTCCTTTTCTTTTCCTGTAGCCGCGGAGGCTGGGATAGGCCGGTTTACACGAGGTCCTCTGCCTGTGGGGCATTTTGGTTTTGTTACACCCTCTCAGGGCAGGCTTGTGGGGCCTTGGCTTTACGCAGGGATCTTCTGGCACATTCTTCCCGCTGGCAGGCCCTGGGTTCTACTTCCTGTCTCTGCCGCAAGACACTCCTTGCAGACCGTGGCAACTCAAGGACTTTAGGAAGGCACAGCAAACACCAGGTGAAGTCAGGTTTGGCATTTCCCTCCGCCTCAGAGTTGTTGGTTAGTTTAACAACACATGCATGGAGATTCTGGGTGAATTTGGTTAGATGAAACGAGCAAAGCGATGGGAGTCATTTCAAGGCCATGATCATCAGAAAATTAAACCCGAGGAGAGCTTCTTCCAATCAAATGCTGAACTTTCTGGGGACATAGGATTCGTGGGTGTACCTCACAGTTATTTGACCCTCTCTATTGATGAGGAAACCATAAACTTTTAGCAATGACCATAGTTCAGATGTACTAGTCCAGACATGATGTACCATGATCCCTACCACAAAATGGGCTCCAAAATATCAGGTTAATTTGAAACTTATTTCTATTCGAGGTAAGCTGTTTAAATATATGGAAACCTTTTTGTATCAAGTTGACTTTTTGGGGGGGACCAGATGTCATCTCAGGACGTTTTTTGTTCTAATTGTTAGAATTGTGTTTATATTGGCTAAAACTGCATGTCATTTACAGCAGAAATTTTTATCAGAAATGGTAAGTACAGTCTTATCATCAATACTGAATAGTTTATGTAAATATTTCAGGATCTGAATTAAATATCACCTGCCACTTGACTACATTTCTCATGCTAGCTTGTGCCAACTACATTTTGACCATATCTAAAAAAATTTTGTCGTAATCTGTTCTTTTGGGATATTGTACATATACTTTGGCTGTTGGTGAAAAGAAATATCCCTCATGAAGATTTACGTATTTGCACCCTTATGTCATTTAAATATATGACTCAACGGAGACACATATACCCACAGAAGAACTGTTAGTGAATCTATGCTTTTTACATTAGGAGAATAAAACAAATGATGAAAAAGTGAGTACCTTGCTGTGCTGCTATTTATACTTCCTAAATCATGAAACTGTGGTGGATTTTCAGTATATTTCTCATGGAACAAGCTAATGAGTCTGAAATCATTATTTTTATAATCATTATTAATTGGCCACATGTGCATTTTGGCAATAACATCTTATTAAGACTTTGTATATTTAAAATTAAATAATCCTTACTGTCATTTATTATTTCATCCTGTGGGGTGTCAGCTCTAAAATTATGTTCAATGAAAGTGAGAAACAAGGGGCTCCTGGGTGGCTCAGTCAGTTGAGCACTGGACTCTTGGTTTCAGCTCAGGTCATGATCTCAGGGTCGTGAGATCAAGCCCCACGTCAGGCTCTGCGCTGGGCATGGAACCTGTTTAAGATTCTCCCTCTCCCCCTCTTCTCTGTCTCTAAAAAAATAAAAAATAAAAAAAATAAAAAAGTGCAATTTATTAAAAAAATGTGAGAAACAAGTATGTGAAAAGATACACGAGGCCCACTGAACAAAGTGGAGCCCTTAAAATATGAACAAATCTCTTAACTATCTAATTTATTATCAGAGAGCCATTTAGGCATTGAAAAATCTGACTGAATAAGTAATTTGAGTCCTGCATATTATTTTAGATTTTAGTGTAATTTCTTCCATGTGAAATAAATGTATTCTACCCACTGGAATCTTAGCTCCAAGAGGACAAGGACTTTTTCTGCAACAGTAATTCCTAGTTTGGGACACATAGTTACCAAAATTTTTTCAATGAACAAGTTAATAGTTAGGAACTAATAGTGGAAGATATTCTAGTAAACACAGAAGAAATCAAATGTAGTCTGAATTTCAGTCAAGATTTCCTCAAAACTATTTATTTATTATATTTTGTGACTCCAGGGTTAGGTGCATACAGATTTAAAGCAAGTATATTTTCCTGGTGTATTGTTCCTTTTATCATTAAATAATAACCCTCTTAATCTGTAATATGATTTTTTTTTTGGTTCTTAAAGTCTCTTTGTCTAATATTGCTGTACTGGCTTCTTCCTGCCCTCCCCCTCCCCCCCTCTTCTTCCAATTTCCTTTTCCTCCCCCCCACTCCCCACTTCCTTCCCCCTGCCTTTCTCCCCCACACCCCTTTTTAGTATTTTCCTGGTACATCCTCTTTCTTCCTTGTCATTCGTTTATTTTTGACCTTTTGAACCATTATAGATTCATTTTATAGGAAACAGCATATTAAAAAGATAATAATACAGCATATAGCTGGACTTTTTACATCTGTTCTTTGCAGTCCTCTCTGAGAATCTGTTCTTAAACAGGCATTTTTGTTGCATTTATACTCACTTTGATTACGAGTTCATTTGGCTTACATTTATCATCTTATTTCATATTTCTATTTATCATGCTTTTTTTTCTTTCGCTTTCTTCTTTCTTAACTTCTCTTGGAAAGACTGAGTTTTCTTATTTCCACTCCCTATTCCAACCACTGATTTGGAAGTTTTATATTTTATTTCTGTTTTTTTTTTAGTCGTCAACCTTAAAATTTTAACATTGATACATGACTTAATAGGATTTCATATTAATTAATAGCTCTATCCTCATACCCCCACATATATATTAGCTCTTTCCTCCCATTCCAAATTCCACTGGTTATTTTAATAGTCTTATGTTTTAAAAAAGATTTTATTTATTTATTTGAGAGAGAGAATGAGCGTGGGGGAGGAGCGGAGGGAGAGAGAAAGAGGCAGACTCCCAGCTGAATAGGAAGCCCGACTCGGGGCGCGATCCTGGGACCGGGAGCTCTTGACCTGAGCTGAAGGCAGATGCTTAACCCACTGAGCCACCAAGAAGCCCCTTAGTATTCTTAGAATAGTGTTTTTTTTTTTCTTCATTAGAATAGTGTTTTTATTTATTAGTCAAGGTTTACTGAGATTTATAAGTGATTGCTCATCAGTGCTCCTTACATCTTATATCTTCCTTCTCGATTCACTTTTCTTCTTCCTGAAGCACATACATCTTTTAGATTTACTTTGAATCCTATGAAGTTTTTTTGTGTGTGGGGGTAAAAAATAGCCAGATTGGAAATGGTTCATATGATTCACCCTAATAGTCATTTCAGGAAGGAATTGTGGGTGGTAAATTTTTTCAATTAGTTTATCTAAAATGTTTTCATTTTGCCATTACTGCTGTATAATTTAGCTGTATATATGCTCTACACAAATGATCATTTTCCCTCATTCCTTTTTTTTTTTAAGATTTTTATTTATTCATTTGAGACAGAGAGAGAGAGAGCACAAAAGCAGGGGTGGGGGTGGAGGGGCTGAGGGAGAAGCAGACTCCCCGCTGAGCAGGGAGCCCGATGTGGGGCTCAATCCCAGGACCCTGGGATCACGACCTGAGCTGAAGTCAGACGCTTAACTGACTGAGCCACGAGATGCCCCTCATTTTCCCTCATTCTTAAAGATATTTCACTGCCTTCTGGAATCATTTGATGAGATGATGAGAAATCTACTGTCCTCTAACTGCCATTTATTTTTGGATAATTTGTCTTTAGTTTCTCATTCCTTTGTTGTGGATATTTTTATATGTTTTTAACTTCAATGACTTTGTCCTTCTTTACTGGAGGTTCTAGTTGGCTTCTTTTCAAATTGGCCTGTTCTTTTTCATTGTGTCTTGTCTTTACCTTATGGTTTTCATTCCTTTGTTATCTCTATTAATTTTTTTAAAAATATTTTATTTATTTGACACAGAGAGAGAGACAGCGAGAGAGGGGATACAAGCAGGGCGAGTGGGAGAGAGAGAAGCAGGCTTCCTGCCAAGCAGGGAGCCTGATGTGGGGCTCGATCCCAGAACCCTGGGATCATGACCTGAGCCGAAGGCAGACGCTTAACCGACTGAGCCACCCAGGTGCCCCATCTCTATTCATTTTAAATAAACTTGTTTGTCGTCTCTTTCACACTGTAAATAATCCCTATTTTGGGAGTGCTAATTTTCCTGTTGATTGCATTTTCTGAATCTCCCTCATAGTGTCTTGATTTCTCATTGGGTTTAATATGATTTTCAGCTATGATGGCTCCACCACCCTCACCTCTGCCCCCATGAGCGTTTCTTAAGCCCCCGTTTTTACTAAAGTATCCCCCAGAGAGTGGTTTCACATTTTCTAGGACACTAAGAGTCTTTTAGAACCATTTTTATACCAACTGCATGGTTTGTGTTACCTTAATGGTGTGGGTGTTATCCATTTACACCCTACACTTAGGTAGAATGGATACCTGGAGTTTCGATTTCTCACAGGTGATTTATTTTTAACCCGAGGCGCTGGAGAGGTGGCCAGCCTTCTAACTGCTTTCGCACGTAGTCAGGTGGGAGGAGTTACTTTAATGTTTTCATGGAGGAGGTAGTACTTCAAGGCTCCATGCTTCAGGGGGCTAGCCCACCACATCTCTCCCCCACCCCCCCACCCCCTACCCCCACCCCCACCCCACAGACATTCTATCTCCTGTCCTCAAAGAAGGATTACATGGGGTGCCTGGCTGGCTCAGTCAGTCGAGCGTGTGGCTCTTGATCTTGGGGTTGTAAGTTTGAGCCCCATGTTGAGTATAGAGATTACTCAAAAATTAAAAAAAACAAAACAAACAAAAAAACGTAAAACAAACAAAAAAAAGAGTCATTTGAACTTAGCCCTGAACCTCTAGGGTCTGTGATTGATGTTTGAACTGCTGTTGGGTGACCTCTCTGCTCTGGCGTTGACTTCTCTGTTTATCTGGCATGTGGGGATTTTCTCTTTTTTCTAGCATGGCTATGTGTTAATTTTGTTGTTGCTGTTTTTGCTACATTTTCTCATACTTCTAAATGCTTGTAATGAGAAGGTGATTCCTCGAGGACAACATAGAAATTCATGTTCTTGAAAGTCCTATATGCCTTGGAGATTTTATTTTTTTTAACACTCATTTGCTTCTGGCCCATTTCTTGGTGTATCTTTGTGGTTCTTTGTTGTTCTTTAAGTCTTTGGCCTTTTCATTGCTTCCAGTTGAAGCTCTGACAGTCTGAGTTTATGTTTCTAAATAAGCTGTATTATCTTAAAAATTTAACACGATGTTAATATATTATATATGATATCATATATATGTATTTCCATTAAACATGTGTATTCTTACAGTTATGAAAATCCAGTTTGTTGAAAATTAGCCTCCTCAAGTTGGAGGACCATTCCCTAAGAAAATAGGCGCAAACTTTGAAATAATTTTTCTTCCCTCATCCTTACTAGGAATGCTGAAATTAACGTTTTTGAGGCTATCGGTGCCCAAAAGCTAATGTAGAATTTTAAAGCAAGCATTCTACAATGATCAACCATTTTTTATTCCTTTTTACATTTTATTCTTTTCTTCCATACATATATCAAACACTGGTAAGTAACCGAACACTCACCTTGCAGGATCATTAGGTCTTAAAGATGTTATTTTCTTGGATAAATACTTGTTATTTATTAATATAGTGTTTTTCAATGGGTGGAGATTGCTAATTTTTTTTCTAAAGATTTTATTTATTCATTTGACAGAGAGAGACAGCGAGAGAGGGAACACAAGCAGGGGGAGCGGGAGAGGGAGAAGCAGGCTTCCCGCAGAGCAGGGAGCCCGACGCGGGGCTCAATCCCAGGACCCTGGGATCATGATCAGAGCCGAAGGCAGACGCTTAATGACTGAGCCACCCAGGAGCCCCAAGATTGCTAATTTTTAAAAGAAATGATAAACTGTGGTAGGTAAATCCTGCTGTTTGTACTAAGGAGATTTTATTTATTGAGTCATTCGTAGATTGACAATCTATTTCTATTTTTATAGCTTCTTTTTTTTATTAATTAAAAAAACAGGTAAGGAGAATAACTGATAGCACAGTGGAGTGTGTACTGCGCGCGCGCGCGCGCGCACACACACACACACACACACACACACACACACACACACACACGGCTGTGCCATGCCATCAACGTCATTTTCATTTACTTTCTGTTTTTTCTGGCAACAGAGGAACATGCCCTGACAACCCACCTTCCATTATAAATATTTTAAAAACTAGGCAGGAGAGCACCATCCCTTAACCACAGTCATATAATGTAATGAAGGGTACACACAGCTACAGCAACACTGTGTAATTACTTAATTTGTTTTTGACAGCTCCCATTTGTAGAGGAGAGGAAAGTATGAACCACACATGGGCAAGGATCTTATATGTGCCTGAATTGGTTTGTCAGTTGTGAATAATCACACGTCTTCTTGGGGAATGGCACAAAGTATGGGGCAGGAAATCAAAGCCAACAGTACCGCCCTTCCCAGTGTAGAAACAGCTCAACATGTTTGCTGTCCATGGAAAGTTGAAGCAAAAACCCAAGTCAGTGTCTCGTTACTAGATTAGCAACCACTTGCCAGCTTGTGGTGGTAGGCTCGTAGAGTGAGTTAAGAATATAGACCTTAAAAAAAGCTGGGGGGCACCTCGGTGGTTCAGTGGGTTAAGCCTCTGACTTCGGCTCAGTTCATGATCTCAGGGTCCTGGGATCGAGCCCCGCATCGGGCTCTCTGCTCAGTGGGGAGTCTGCTTGTCCCTCTCCTTCTGCCTCCTCCCTTCCAAATAAATAAAATCTTAAAAAAAAAGAAAAAAAAAGAACATAGGACTTGCTTATCTGATGGAAGAGCTCATTTTAATGAGTAAATGGAGCCTACATTTATCCTACATTATTAATACTGCATTTATCCCAAGCCCCCTTTCATAACAGTTATGTGTTGGGTGGTGTTAGCTCTTCCTGTGGTTTCTAGCACCCAGCTCTGGGGGCTCAGGGGGCTTTTCAACATGCACGTTTTAGGTAACTAATGTCAGTCTACATAGGACAGAGGTCGACAGAGCTGTGGGATGTTCCCTGGATCCCCTGAGGCATGTCCTGAATTGTTTGGGACTGAACACTTTATGGGGCCTGGTCTTGAGGTAGAATTAGGGCAAGATGAAACCCAGTGATCAGGGATGTGTGATTATAATTTGAACTCTTTTTGGGGGTAGGAGAAATAGTCTTCTACTGCAACTGGGCATTGGTGTGGTGATCCTGAGCAACAAATCCAGACAATTCTGTGAGGGGACGATGGAAGCCTCACAAAGTGGGGAGCATTAGGACCAGTGGGGGACAACTTGAGCTAGCTCAGAATTGTCATCGGCAGTCAGAACAGTGCTTCTGGATACAGCAGTCGGGTCTGAATAAGAGGATGTCTGTCACCTTAGAAAGATGGAATCAGGGCAGTTGACATCTCATATAAATTAGAGTAGGGAATTCTAACAAAGGGTATGCCATTATTCTATTAAAATTTAATCATAAGCAAGATAGGAAAGAAAGTAGGCAGAGCTCTGGACTGTCACTTACCTGGCTGACATCTGACCTAGTCCAGTTAAAGATCTGTCTGTGCTTTTTTCTGTCCTTGGTTCCTTCTGGTAATTGAATTCTAATGATTGAAACCACATGCAAATATCATAAGCAACAATTAAAGATGGAGTCCCATGTGGTCTAGTTAGCCCCCACCTTGAAGAAAGTTGTTGGGAGAAGTTGGGGAGGATTTGTTCTTTGCAGAAGGAGGTCATAAAGGAGAGGAAATTTACTTGTGAAAAGAAGTTTGTTTGAGGCTGCAGGCTCTAGGGAGCTCTTGGGGATGCTGATCTATCTTTGTTTCTGCTCCTTTGGTCAAGTCATGTAGTTATATATTCACATTGTCTTGCATGTTCTACTTAGCAGGAAGGAATTAGGGCCTGGTTGGATGCAGAAACTCCCTCTCAGGTGTCTGGGGTACTTTGGTCCAAGGTCATGGTCATCAGACAGCCGGTGGCTAAGATTGCTTTCCCTGCCCTTACCAGCACCCCACAGCCTCAGGCTTCCAAAACAGACATGGTGTTGGGACTATGCTTGAGCCTGCCTAAAGGCAATGGGGATGTATAAACTGTAGGGTGCTGAAGGCTGTGGAACGTCTTTATCCTTTCTTATTCTTATGTTATCTTATTCCAGTTTTCAAAGTCAGTATTCCAAAGAGTATTTTAAGCTATGGTACTTAAGGTGGTAGTCTCCTTTCTCTATAGTCATATTAAAATGTTATTTGATGCTTTCACTGGTGGGCACATTTATATATATTTATATATATTTACTTGAACTTTGGAGAGTGATTTTACTTGATGAATCTCAGCAGCTTAGTACATCACCATAAGGATTTGTCTGAAGGCACTGGCAAGTTATAGATGAGCTTACTGAAGTCAAAGTCCTGTGGTCCTATAGGCACTACCCTATATTGTTTTTCCAAATCCTCTCTTCCACATGAGAAACATTTAAACTTTGACTGCATAGATCTCTCATTTTACATAGCATTGTTTAATGCTAGATTATTCCTGAATGCATATAGATGCTTTTTATAAAGTTGGAGCTGCCAGTTACATCAGGTAAATTTAACTTATCAAAAACATTCCTGTAAGAAGAATTCAAAGTGGAAAGAATTAGCCAAAAGATGTTCATTGCAGCATTATTTACAATAGCCAAGACATGGAAACAATCTAAGTGTCCATTGACAGATGAATGGATAAGGAAGATGGGATCTGTGTATACACACACACACACACACACACACACAGTGGAATATTATTTAGCCATAAAATGAAGGAAATCCTGTGCAACAACATAGAAGGATCTATTATGCTAAGCGAAATAAGTCAGACAGAGAAAGACAAATACGAGATGATCTCACTTCTATGTGGAATCTTAAAAAAAACAACCCAAACCAAACTTGTAGAAGAAGAGATCAGTTGTGGTCACCAGAGGTGGGGGGTGTGAGGAGTGGGGAATTGGAGAAAGGTGGTCAAAAGGTACAAACTTTCAGATGTAAGATGAATAAATACTGGGGATGTAATGTACAGCATGATAACTACAATTAACACTGCTGTGCAGTGTATCTGAAAGTTGCTAAGAGAGTGAATACTAGAAGTTATCATCACAAGGAAAAAACTGTTTTTTCCCTTTTTTTTGTATCTATATGAGATGATGGATGTTAAATAAGCTTATTGTGGTCATCATTTCATAACATATGCAATCATCATGCTGTACACCTTCAATTGCTTGTGATCTCTCTCTCTTTAAATAACCTGCAGTCAAGGCACCAGCACATATATCTTTATGTACAGCCACTTACTCTGAGTGTTTTTTTGTAAAGATTTTATTTATTTAAGACAGAGAGAGAGTGAGCACGAGTGGCAGGCAGAGGCAGAAAGAGAGGGAGAAGCAGGTTCCCCGCTGAGCAGGGAGCCTGATGGGGGACCTGATCCCAGGACCCTGAGATCATGACCTGAGCCGAAGGCAGATGCTTAACGATTGAGCCACACAGGCACCCCCACATTTCACTTTTTAATAGAGTGGCAGATTATCTTTTTAAGAGTTAATTGCAGGGGAGCCTGGGGTCCTGGGATTGAGTCCTGCATCGGGCTCCCTGCTCAGTGGGCAGTCTGCTTCTCCCTCTACCCTTCCCCCCTGCTCGTGATCTCTCTCTCTCAATCTCTCTCTCTCAAATAAATAAATAAAATCTTAAAAAAGAAAGAGTTAATGGCAGTTCAGATTGCCATGTCTACTCAAGTTGTTATACTACTCTAGAAAGGGAGCTTAGGGGGCACGTCAGCTTCAAGCTGCCGTCTTACAGCTGGTTTCGTATTTTAAAGTATGCTATAAATAAACAATTTCAGTTACTCCTACCTGGTCTTTATTTGCTCTTGAAATGAGAATTTCAAAGAGATATTTGGAAGTGGTCCAA
Organism: Neomonachus schauinslandi; assembly: GCF_002201575.2. Lineage (NCBI taxonomy): Eukaryota > Metazoa > Chordata > Mammalia > Carnivora > Phocidae > Neomonachus > Neomonachus schauinslandi. The sequence goes on from NC_058415.1 coordinate 26,954,577, forward strand.
TCAGAAGTCCCCCTTATCTCCTGCTCAGGTTTCTGCCCACTTTCTCCACCTCACTAAGAGAGATGGATGGAACCTGCAGGTCCAGAAGACAATCAAATGAGCACACTTGCAAGAGTGGATGTTTCTCTATTTGGAGCACAAGAAGGAAAATACCACATATTGCCCTTCATCACGGCTTTGGACTATGTCGTGTTTTTTTAAATTAAAGATTTTATTTATTTTAGAGAGAGAAAGAGTGAGCCAGAGCTGGGAGTACAGAGGGAGAGGGAGAAAGAATCTGAAGCAGACTAGGTATTGAGCGCGGAGCCCGGCACGGGGCTCCATCCTACAACCACCAGATCATGACTTGAGCTGAAACCAAGAGGCTGAGGCTTAACCAACTGAGCCACCCAGGTGTCCCCCTTGGCTATGTCATTTTGGCCATTAGATTTTCTATCTCTTGCAATTACCAATGGATGAAGAATCAGGAGAACCAAACGGTGGGGCTAGGAAGAAAAAAAGTAAAAAGCCATCAGTGTAAAGGTTAGTTTGAATTGCCTGAGTTTGAGTCCTTCTCTTGGACATCAGCCTAGTTTTCCAGAAGCTCTGAATTCAGAGTCCTCCTTTATTCTGGCCAGTGTCCATACAGAAACTGTAAACAGCCCATCAACCCTGCATCTGAATCAAGGAACACTTGCTTGGAATTCCTGGGGTCAATCCTTCATGGGTACTTTGTTTCCAGTGTCCACTCACATGCTCAAATACCCTATGTCTGCGTGGTAGGCTCCATTCCACCTCTGCCACCAGCAGCAGGAAGACTTGTCTATGCTTTTCTCACCCCCCTGCCTGTCCCATGTGAGTGTACATTCACTCCCAGCCCAGCCCAGCCAAATCCATTCGGTGTTTTACAAAGTATGGTAGAAGATATGGTTTAGGTGGTGTATTTTAATTTTTATAATTTTATATGTGTGCTTTAATATGTATTATGATATGACTAGCACATCACATCACATTATAATAGTGAGATTAAGGTTCCTTTTTTAAAAACAAATTTAAGTGAAGAAGATGACATACTATATGATTCTTTTTTTTAAATTATTTTTTTATTTAAATTTTTTAAAGATTTTATTTATTTATTTGAGAGAGAGAGAGAAAACACGAGTGAGGGGAGAGGCAGAGCGAGAGGGAGAAGCAGATTCCCTATTGAGCAGGGAGCCTGACACGGGGCTTGATCCCAGGACCCTGAGATCATGACCTGAGCTGAAGGCAGAGGCTTAACCCACTGAGCCACCCAGGTGCCCCTGATTCTTTTGTTTTAAAAGATAGTCTGGAAGAGGCAGATTTATAGGGACAGAAATCACATCTATGATTGCTAGGGGGTGGACTTGGACTACAAAGGGGCACAAGGAAAATTTTTTGGATGATAGAAATTATATCTTGATTGTGGTGGTGTTTACAAAAGTATGTTTATCAAAACTTACTGAACTGCACACCTTAAAAGGGTGAATTTTACTATATGTAGATTATATCTTAATAAGCTGCCAAAAATTTAAGTCAAAAGAAGGAATTAATTTAAAGCAATTATCAAATAATTATAGAGATGGTATGTAGCTATGGTAAAAGATGGTAAGCAAATGATCAGAAGTGGGACATACTGAATTTAAAGATTTTATTAATTTAATTTAATTTATTTGAGAGAGAGAGAGAGAGAGCTCACACACGTGAGCTAGTAGGGGGGGAGTGGTGGAGGGAGAGGATCTCAAGTAGATTCCTTGCTGAGCATGGAGCCCTACACAGGGCTTGATCTCACAACCCTGAGATCACGACCCTAGCTGAAATCAAGAGTTAGATGCTTAAATGACTCAGCCACCAGGTGCCCCAAGGGACATGTTGAATTCAATGATAATCTCAAAATTGGAGCATTACTTAGTATTGCATTAGAGCATTACTTAGAATATTTTTGCCTCCCTGTGTTGATACAGTTTATCTGTGTATTGAACACCATTTCAGGTTCCCAAGACCTCATGTGTCTCTTACTCTGGGCACTGGTACAATACAACTCAATAGTGCTTCACCTCTGGCCATGAAACCACTTGGCTCCCACTGATGCAGTCCCCAGATATGGTAGAGAGATACCTCTGTGGGGCAAACCTGTGTTCAGTGCAGGGTGGAGCCTGGAGATGATGGCTTTCCCCTTGCTACCTAATGGATGGTCTTGAGTCACATTCCATAAAATTCCCGGGACAGTCTTGCAGTTCCAGCAGCCAGTTCCCTGTAATCAGTGGCCAAGTCTTCAAGGCTTCTGTTCTGGCTCTCCCTCCCTTCTGATTTTGTTCCCCCTTTCCCTCACTCCTGTTGCCTGGGATTGTACTCCCAAATAAGGTTTGTTGTTGTTGTTAAATTGTGGTAAAATACATGTAACATAAAATTTACCATCTTGACCATTTTTTTATTGAGATATAATTGACATATAACAATATATTAATTTCAGGTGTACAACCTAATGATTTGACATTTGTGTATATTGTGAAATGATCAGCACAGTAAGTATAGTTAATTTCCATTACTGCACATGGTCACAATTTTTTTTTAAGATTCACTGTTTTAGCAACTCTCAAATATGTAATACAGTGTTATTAGCTGTAGTCACCATGCTGTATGTACATTGTATCTCCAGGACTTACTTATTTTATAACTGGAAGTTTGTATCTTTTCTCTATACCTATGAGTTTTTGTGTTTTTTTGTTTTTTTTTGTTTTTAAGATTCCACATATAAGTGAGATCACAGTATTTGTCTTTTTCTATCTGACTTATTTCACTTAGCATGTCTTCAGTGTCCATCCATGTTGTCACAAATGACAGGATATCCTTCTTTTTTTATGACTGAATATATTCCATTGTGTTTGTGTATACCAAATTTTAAACCATTTTTAAGTGTACAGTTCAGTGGTATTAGGTATATTCATATTATGCAACCATCACCACCATCCATCTCTAGAATGCTTCATTTTGTACAACTGGAACCCTCTCCCCATTAAACAATAACTCTCCATTCCCTCCCCCCTCCCTCAATAAAGTTTTTGCTCGTTGACCTTTGTCTAGGTTACTGCTTTGTGGGTAACTCACACAAAAAGTCCATTCCACACCCAGCCTACTTTAGTCCTTTGTTAATATGAAGAATCGGCAAAACGTAGTGTCGATATGCTAAGATGTGAGTTATAATTTTTATTTGTTTACTTTTTCTCTTTCTTGGACTTGGTTTCTTCCCTTTTAAAAAAATATGCCATTGAGCTCTTAGATTCTTTGTCCTTCTTGGCTCAAATATTAGTTAAGTTCTTACTATATAGGGCAGGGGAGTGGACTGCTAGAGGTTGGTGCACCGTGGCCCTCGGGCCGCATACGGCTCCACATCTTCCTCTGTTTGACCTCTTTATTTGGCTTCCATGGCATTTTGAAAAGATTTTTGTAATCGACAGACATTGCGTTTGGCCTCAAGACAAGTAGCTCAGACAATTGTGTTTGCTACTTGGCGCCCTTTGCCATTTGAGTTTGCGGTCCCTGGCTACCTTGATGGCTATGGGGTGAAGCGGGGCTTAATCCTGGATCCTAGCGAGGGTAAGGGCCCAAGGTTAGGTGGATGTGCAGCCAAGGTTAATGGCTGAACCCTGTGCTTCTCAGTCATGGCTTTTGTTCTTCCAGGCGCACAGGGTGGGGCTCTCCCAGGTGCTTCTGCCTACGCTGCGTGCTTCTGAGCAGCGATCTTATATTAGCTTTATATTGAAAAGAACAAAGCCACTGTATGAGGCAAAATGCAAATTTTTCATCAATTTTTAAGATACATGATATTTATAAATGCTGTCCCAGTGCCCATCTGTTTCCAGCCATGCCTTCAGTATCTCTAAGGGTATGAATTTACTCTATCATCAGTTTCCTTGGAAAAGTCTGAAAAGCCCGGTGTTAAGGCCTTGCCCTCCTTTAGTCAGTGAGCTTGAACTTGGCAATTTTCGGTTCCTTCCTTCTGACTTTGAGTGCATCTTATCTTGGCTTGCTGACCTGGATCTTACCTTTTGTGTTCTCGACCTTGCTTTCTCTTTTCTAATTCTCTCTTGCTTCAGGTTCTTATCTTTTAGGTTTTGAACTCTGGTTTGGCCTCTGGGTTCTGTTTGAAATCTCAGCCAGAGACACCCGTGTCCCCTCCTCCCAACATTTGGGTAAAATGAAGCAAAGGCTAAAAACCGTATGGGACTTTGAGCTCCTTGGACATAGTTTCCACCTTCTTGCCTAATCAGGCCTTTACTTCCTGTGCTTCCTCTTTCTCTCTGTGTTTTAGATTATCTCCATGTTGCTATTTTAAATGGCTGTTTTACAGGCAACCTTTCCATTTGAAAACGTTCTCTCCTGTTTGCAAATGAGCTTTTCTTACAAGCGAGTTGCTGCCTCTATGCTAACCGACTCTCCTTTAACAATAAGATGTCTTGTTTTCCCCAGATTTTTCAAAACCTGAGAATTAACTTTCCAGGAATGCCAAACCACTGCATTTCATCTTGACTCATTTGTCACATGGGCAGGCTTCCCGCTGCAAAATCAGCATGAGTTTAAACTTTTTTTGTTGTTGTTAAAAGAAAAAGAAAGCAATATGATTCTTTGGCAGATACTCACATTACTTTCCCAGTAATCTGATAAAATCCCATTCCTTCCTTCCCCAAAAGCAAATCTTGAGCTAAACTTTCAACTTGCTTTTTTGGAAAGGGGCTTAAACAAATGCACTCAATTTGGGGGAACAGATCTCTATCTAGGCGAGGCAGGCTGGGCTACATTCCTGCATTTCTTATGCTGCAGAGGGAAAAGTTCACGAATGTAAGGGACTCCTTTTCTAAAGTTATCTGCGAAGGGAAAGGAATAATTACGTCTGTGTGATTCAAACCTGGGCACCATCCAGGTTCCCCCAATTAGCTGTAAGAACAGTGCCTTCCATTGTGTCCTGGAGAATTCCAAGGAAATTTGCTTCTCTGATCACTGTGAATAACAGCATGGGCCAACCAGCTTCTTCATGTCTTGAAGGAAAAGAGGCCCATATGACGACAGAGACACTAAGAGGAGAACAACTGCTGTGGCGTTTCAGTGCCGGGGTTTAGGTAAAAAGGGATCGGTGATGTAACTTTTTATATTTTCCCAGAAAAAAAAAATTAAGAAACTTCTGCATTATGAGGGGTGATTGAATATAGATACTTTTCGATGCATGCGCGGATGGTGGGAGTTATAAAATATGTTTATTTTATCTTTCTTTCTTTGTGTAAAGAAACTGTTTTTCAGTATAACTTGTATTTCTGAAGTCACACTGGACTAGGGGTAAAATTAAGGTGAAAATAAGTCACAAAGGAAGCTCTGCCTCTATAAACTCTGGAAACTCCAGGTTCTCAACTTCTTCCTACGTAGCGCGGGGAGTCACGTGGAGGCACCTTGCATGCCCCTCTTGGGTGCTACATGGCACTTGCCATTTCCTGCCTTTCCAGGTGCGGTCCACATAGGACCTCCATATTGTCTGTTTTCTCTGATGACCCCGAGACCTGGTACTGAGGTTCTAGGGTCTGTGTTGAGCATATCAATCCTGATGTCCTCACCTGTCAAGATACCACTGTCAATTGAGTTGCCTGCTGACGGGGTGAGGCTTGGCAAAGCTCGTGCCAAGACTGCCGATGGCTCTTGTTCATGGCGCTCAGCTCCGCACAGTGGTCGTTGCCCAGTGGGGCTCCGTCTGTGTCCTCAAAGCCCCATGGAAATATATCTGTGGGTGTTTCTTTCATTTTAATAAACCCATTTGAATTGAGGATGTGTAGCGTTGTGTTCCTGAAGACTGGCAGGGTAATCCGAGTGACAGGCACAAACTTTCTTCCCACAGAACCTCCCCTCTTACCTGGCTTCTTATCCTAGAATGGACCTAGCAGTGACTAACCTGCGGCCCCTTTGTCCCTCACGTGCATAGCCTCTGTTCTCAGATGTGCCCAGGAATGCCTTAGTCTTTGGGTGAACACAACTGAAGAAGCACAGCTGTATGCATTTGGCTTCATTCCATGTGGGGCACAAATATGTGAACTAAGAGTTGAGCATTTGCAAATCTGTCCGACACACTGATCAGAATGCGGACTTTGCTTCACCTACATGGGCAAGGACAGGTCTGTGTGTGTGTGTGTTGAGGCTAGGCTTAATGTAATGCTCATGAAATGCTAATGATAGATTTCTATGCTTCCTGTGCATAGAGAAGCTATGATCATTTCTCCTTATCCCCGAAAGTGAGGACAGCACTAATGGAGTCGTTGGTGGAGTGTTTGGTCCTAGAGCTAGCACTTAACACGTTGTACTCTTGAGTGCTGACGAGCCATTTTCTCCCGCTAGACTGTGAATTCCTTACGGGCAGGAAGGGCCCTGTTGGTCTCTGACACCTACTAGGCTCCTGATGCATGTTCAGATCTCTTCACTTCAGAGCTGCTTAAATTTTGGGGGGGAACAATTTGAAGAAGTCTAGATACCAGACTTTTTTTTTCCTTTTCTCCCTTCTTTGACTGAAAAGCAAGGGATGCAGTATCTGTGGACATTTGGCTTGAGGGAAATTTTGGTAAAGCATCTATCTAGAAATGTACTATTAAATGTCAAACTCACTGCAAGTTAGCATGAGTCTAAGACTGGTGTTTTATGGGAGAATTCTTACATTATTTTTTTCAAGAGTTTTCTTCGAAAATATTTTAACAATTTGCCCTAAGAATAGTTTGGGTTTAGTCCACTTACTGCCAAAGAATAGTTTGGGTTTAGTCCACTTACTGCCCTGGGTTTTTTCCCTAGAGGTGAATGGTTTTGTTGACTAAAATTCACTAGTTCCATATCAAATCTACAATATGAGATTGTTGAGTGTGATTTTTTTTTTTCTTTCTAGTCTAAATTGGAACCTTATGGACATTGAACCTAGAAACATATGCTGATGTGATTTCTGTGTAGAAAATCCCTTTTCATATTATTAACAGAATCACTATTGTGTTCCACTCTTTGTTCTCTGGGGATGAATCTTAGAAAATCACTTCCCGCCATTCAGATACCCCAGAGCTCCAGCCGTCTGAAGCTTAACAACAGATTCATCAGAAAATACAATTCAAAAATCCAGAAGGTTATGATGACAGGAAAAATGTTTCCCATTTCTCCTGGAAGGGTGGGGAGGGGACAGGAAGGAAAGGAGAGAATTTTAGGATCTGGTTCTTCCATGTCTGAGAAGAGACAGTTCAGATTAATTACAAGTGCCTTAAATAAGAAACAGGACAGTATCCTCTGTGGAGAGTCACGTTAGCCAGCCATAAACATTTGGTACTCATCCCTAGGCTCCAGGCGCAAAGAGAAGTTTAGACAGGTCTGAAAGAAAATCAGGCCAAGCACGACTTTAAAAATGAAAATTGGAAATGAGAAAACTCACTGTGCTCACATGGTTCCTCTTCAGACCTGTCAGCCCTCTCTGTATGTTGAGTCTACCGCTTTAACAAGCCTGGGAAGTTCAAGGTTTTGTGAGTACAATGTGTCTCTACTATTCTCCCTCTTCCCACCTCCCCGCTATAGAACATATTTTTCCAATTTAGTTTACAAAGAGATTTAGGTCTTCTCTGTTGTGCTTTATTCACCTATAACGTGGGGGATCATAAATACGTTTCCATCTCCTGGGGAACATTCTCCCACATTGCATTTCCTAGATGTGCTGTCCAGATGTGAAAGGTTAAGTTACTTTTTAAATTTCTTCGGAACAGGGAATCTCTTAATGGAATGCATTATATTATTCATGCAATGCCAGGTTAGTCAAGGGTGACTTTTATTAGGATAAACAAGATGCATCTGAGCTTCTCCTTTTTTCCGGAGATGTCCATCACAGCAGATGTGATAGAGAAGAGGCTGAGAGTTTGGAAGGTTGAGGAGAGTGGCAGATTGATTCAGATCTATGACTTTCCAATTCCTGAACGCTCAGTTTTTATGTGCTTGTTGCTCCCTGTGAGTCTCAATTCTTGGGAGGCAGCCTATAGGTGCTGGTTCCAAAACTATTGGTATGTTGCTGGGACCAGCGGCATGCGGGGGTCAAGATCAATGAGAATTTTTTTTTAATGAAACTCACAGTGGCTTGATCCAGGCTATGAATTAGATGATGCTGGCTTTTTTTTTTTTCTTTGAAGAACTGATCCTGTCTTTACATCAGTTTGACAATAATCCATTTTTGGAAAGGGAAACACTTTGAAGGAAAAGCACAAAGGTGCCCATGTTGATTCCACCCTTGAAGGCAGGATTGATAGCCCAGCCAGTCAAGCACACTATGGGAACTTTTATGTTCTTTCTGCTTCTCTTTCCCTTCTCCTCATTATTGCTTCCCAAAACTTTATAAAAAGGGAATCTTAGTGGTTTTTGGGCTTGAATCTCCTTCTTAGAACACCTCAGGCAGTGTAGGGAAAAGAGATTGTTTAAGAAACTGGACATTCTGCTCAAGACACCTCAAAAGCCCTGAGCTATGTGTTGCATTTAACACGTTTTAGTGGGAAAAATAATTGGAATCAGTAGACTTGGGCCCTTAAATATGGGGAATGTACTTCCTAAGTGTTTTGTGCCAATGTCTTAACTTTTCTGAAGCTCAGGTTAATTAGTAAAATAAGAATAGTCATATCTTCCTCACAGGTGGTGGTAAGGACCCAGTGAATCATAGATTACATTGAACCATAGGAAATTGCCAGTATTCAATTGTTTTTGACCTTCGCCAACAAGTATCTTAAGTGAGGGCAAACTCATATAAGCAGGGTTTTGTAAGTTGTAAAGTACATGTAAATTTTAGTTATAATAAAGCGAAAAGTTACTTTTTCCTCTCATGCGTGAGGGAGAAGTGGAACTTTCTTAAGGAGCAACTGGAGAACAATGTGACAGGAAGGTGTGTGCAGAATTTAAAGGGAAAAGATGAGGAAGATAAAAATAAGTGAGATGAATTTTTGTCTTGTGGGCAACCTTTTGCTACTTTAATGTGGAATGGGAATGAGGTTGCTCTGTTTAATCAACCGGTTTAATGAGCTGTGTGTATGCGAAATATTCACGTCATTTCTTGTTAATTGTTTGGAAAGTGAGTTTATTAGTATCAAGCCTGGCTTGATATTAAATAAACTTTGTCTTTTTCAAAGGACAACACATTTCTTATTCAAGCTGCTCCATCAAAACCCTCCAATTTAATAATATGATTAATAAGGTCACTTGAAATTTGGATGATATTCACACATTGCATAAAGGAAAAGTAACTTGATGTTACAGGTCATCTGGAATAGATGATCCATGTAATATTTATTTTAAGGAAATAAGGCAGAGAAACATAACACTAGCATGTTTTTTTGAGGTGATTAGGGTTCAAGGTGCAGTAAGGCTTAGTAAATAAACAGGCTAACTAGGGTGGGTAGCACACTTGTTATGTTTTCCTCTTCTCTAGTTGAGATATGTTACTATCAATATAAAGCATATTTCTGCTTCCCATCTTTCAGACTAATGTTCTGAAGCCAGACTTAATAGCTTAGGCTTAAATCGTTGAATAAAAATTGTGACAGTCAAAGTAGAAGAATTAAAACAGTGCTAATTCCCTTCCTTAAGAGAAAAAGATCATTTAGGAAAGGTTAGCATTTTCCAAAGGTGGAGGAATCCTGTCATCATGTGGTTTTGTGTAAAAATTTCGCATCGAAATTCTCAGACGTGAGTTTTTGTCTTGGGTTTGGCAATGAATTTTGCAGTGGGTTAAACCATTTGCCCTTATATTTTCATGGATAAAGATGTTTCATTAAGTACTTGGGGGCTTTTTTTTGTTTTGTTTTATCTTTTTCCTTGGGTAGAGGGTTTCCATATGTCCAGAATGTGCACGTCTTTTGAATATTTGGATGTTTTGAGGGGTCTGTAAGATAACTTAGAAACCCTTGAAAAGGTCTCTGTCTGCTCTCTATTATTTTTGTTCTAAACCATGAGCAATATTTAGAAACCCAGGAAAGATTTTTCTTAGGGAAAGACCTAGACTTGTGCAGAGGTGTGCTAAGTGATCAGTCTTACCATGGGGGTAAAACCCCAGTGGAGACCAAGAACAGAGTGGCCCACCAGTACAAATGTGACTCTGCGTTCAGGTATGTGGACGGCCCCCACAGAGAGGTGACCTGTCTAGACAGGTCAGAGGCAGGGAGGGAAGACGAAGGTCTCGTCCCAACATCATGATCCTTAGCACCTCTTTTTGTGTTCAGAACTGCCTTAGTATGGATGATAAATGATATGGCCTCCAAAGATTTAGACAGTCTTATCCTCAGAATATAAACTGGGCGCTCAAATATACCAGAACTTCCATCTGCCTCCTCAGGAGGGTACCAGGGCCATAAGAACATTTAGCATCCCCCAGGTTTTGTGGTTGTTGCTGATGTTCTCCTTCTGTTTGCCCGAAGCGTTTTGCAGCCCGATCTTAGAGCTTGTGTACCTGTCTTCAGGGTCAGCAGAGAGGTGGGTGGAAAAGATATCGGGCATACTGCCAGCGTTGGGGGAGAAGAGCAGTAAAGAATGGAGTTGGTGGTGGTCTTGGGAGGTCTGCGGGGCTGAGTTACAGAAAGGCCCCCAGGCTCTCCCAACAGTGTTCTACAGAATCACTTGGTCATGATGGTAGCCTTTCAGAGTGGGGAGTGGTCTGAGAAATTAATGCAGTTTCTCCTTTTGCCTCAGGTAGACGTAGGCTGACGTTTGTTTGGCCTATGGAATCTTGTTCTAGTACGTTATCATACCATGTTTCCTCCTGGGTGTGTGTTCAGCAGCAGATTCACTGGGAGAGTCAAAGCAGCCTTGGTAGTGGATGTTTCGAAGAAATTGGTGCAACAGGTTATTTTTAAATAATGAACACACAGTTAGAAATGGGAAATGTGTTATTGAAGAACGGAGAGCAAATAGTAGATGATATGGTTCTGGGTTACTATCTAATCCTGCCTCGATGTAAATTAGTGAAGGTGTGTGTGGATGTAAATTAGTGAAGGTGTGTGTGGCAAAGGGAAATGTCTTCTTGATAGTTTCTGGGCTCCCTTCTTGACTGGCACATTCTCCTATGAGTCTTCTTAATGATTGTTCTGGGTCCAGTTTCTGTTATTTTGAGACCCACTTGGTCCTACCTCTGAAAGTTCATGCCTCGACAGTGTTGGGAGCCTGACGTGCCTAGCGGGCACCATCCCCCACCCCTGGCATGATGCCAATAGCAGGGGAGACCCCTGTCCCTGGAGAACCGATGGATGACACCCACAGGAGACTCTGGAGTCCTCAGGGGCTGCCTGGAAGTGATGGAACCAGAAGGTGGAGATTGGGAAGTAGGGGGGAGAGCAAGCAGATGCATCTTCCAAACACAGAAGAGTCTCAGGAGCCTGTCTGGAAGTTGATCACAAAGACTCAGCAACAAATGGCTTGTAGTGGAGCCCTGACCTGTTTAGAACATGCCCTTTGTAGATCATCTTTCTGCCTCCCCACCCCTCTTTTGTGAGGACTTTGCTGGGGCTCCTTCTTTCCTTAGGAGGCTCCCTTAAGCATCTATTTATTCAGCAAATGTGTATGTATATTTAAAGATTTTATTTATTTATTTGAGAGAGAGAGGGAGCATGAGCATGTAAGTGGGGGAAGGGTCAAGGGAATCTCAAGCAGACCCCATGCCCAGTGCAGAGCCTGACGTGGGGCTTGACCTCACGACCCTGAGACCATGACCTGAGCTGAAACCAAGAGTCAGACACTTAACCAACTGAGTCACCCAGCTGCCCCCAGCAAATGTATCTCGAACACTTCCTATGTGCCAAGATGATGCTAGTCGCAATTCCTTGTGGGCTGTACTAAGAAGTTTGATAAAAGAGTTTTTGTTTTGTTTTTTAAATTGTCAGGAAGTGATATGATCTAGTAACAAGAATTTAAAAGGTACACTATCCGCTGCATGGAGCAAAAACAGCTGCTGGGCAGGCATGGAAACAGCAAGAGTACCTGGAGCTGAGGCCGTCCTTGGGGGCCATCCATGGGGGCTGGAGCAGGGGTGGTGTGGGCTGGAGCAGGGTTAGGATGGATTTATAATACAATTTAGAGAGAGAAAGGGTAGAGTTTGGCAATGGATTAAATAAGGAGAGGAATGAAGAGAGAATTAATAATGACTCCTAGGTTTGTGACATGTGGAAATGGGTAGTTATATACTAAGATGAGGAAGATGGTGGGGGTGGGGTCATGGGAAGATGACCAGTTTTGTGGGGTAAATTAGGACCTTTCAAGCTTTTCATGGTCTTGAAAGCATGTCATGAATTCACTTCTTAAGAATCCCTTTTTCAGCTAAACAACTCTACTTAGCAAGATAAATTTATTTTAATATGTCCATACTGGATCGCGGTTGACCATTGTGTAAAGACAGTCATTATAAAGTCTCTTGCTCTTTAATTTTGTGGCTTTCTGCCAGTGTCTCTTCCTTACCCGTTAAGGAGTTCTGCTCTCATAATATATCTTTGGCTCATTCAATTTAAACAACGTATTTTCTTTAACTTTTTGTGCTTGTGAACTAAACTTGATCTTTTATCACCACCAGTTGTATGTCTTCTAGATCCCACAGTTTTATTTTTCAGTACATAGCCACCGATCATGGTTATAATTACATTTTTTTCCCCATTTTTAAATGGCCATTTTCCTTTATTCAACAGAAAAAAAAGTGCAGAACTGGGGACAAAGGTCTTTAGTGTAAGCAAGTTGAGGGAGATCTTTCTGGAGGAACTAAAGGAATAATTCAGAGGGAAAACTGCTCTGGAAAATACCTAATTTCCTATTTCTTTAAATATTAGTTGCCAAGGAAAGTTTCACAAATCATTGGTTAATATTTGAAGACAAATATAGAATTAGAATGTTTTCCCCCAAAATATCCCAGCTGTTCCCAACAGAACCTCAGAGTCTCACTTCCAGTCAGGATCTGGATTGAACAATAGTCATTTTAGGACAAATGTTCCCCAAAGCCAAGATTTTTGTGGCTGGAAAAGTCAGGAGAGAAATTTAGACCAGCTTTATTGTGCTTGGTCGGTAATTTTCAGTACTTGTTCAGTAATCATATTGGAAGATAACAGCAGAATTCTGCTTCAGAATATCCTTGCAAATAATCATTTGCAATTTAATCTTAGAATTTCCTCTGGACCCCACTACATTTTCATGAATTTATATTTTTCTGGCTTTCTGTGGATATCGCTTGTCTGAGCCTTGTATTCTTGATAAGTAGCCATTTTTAGAATCAAAAAACAAGGGGCCCCTGGGTGATTCAGTTGGTTAAGCATCCAACTTTTGGTTTTGGCTCAGGTCATGATCTCAGAGTTATGAGATCGAACCCCACCCTGAGCTCTGCATGGAGCCCAGGATTGGGCTTGGCACTTGACTCAAGAGTTTGCTTGCGATTTTCTCCCTCTGCCCTTCCCCCTGCTCACGTGCTCAATCTCTCTCTAAAATAAATAAATAAACCTTAAAAAAAAAGAATCAAAAAACAAATCAGAACTTTACCGAGGTTGAAACTTTGCTGGTGAGGCTTATATTGAATGAAAATAAGCATTTGGAAGTTCAGCCTTCCCTGACCGTCCCTCCCCACCCATACCACTTTCTTTCCCATTTTTAGTTGGAAAAGCAGAGTGTCAGTAGTTTTTGTTAGGTGGATTATTAATGTTTCCTTTTGACATGAGCTTGGTGTTTGGAACATGGAGCCAAGATCTCTGCTTTTGGGTTTGAAATTGACTCTGCAATCAGCGGTTCATATCTAGACTTTGGGATTCTGAGCTTTAAAATGAGGATAGTACTTCTCTTCTGCCCTGGGGTAGGGTAGAGGGCTGGCATGAAGCTTCACGAATTTGTAATTTGTAATATGCTTTGGAGAATAAAAAAAAACTTCATAGAAATAATAAACATTGTTATGACAACAACTTCTGTGTTTGTAAGCAAGCTGTTAACACAATTGAAGCTGTGTATGCATCAAAAGTTAAGACGTGGCTTTGTTTCAGTTGATTTAACAAATGTAGCTAACTGAAAGATGTACTTCATGACATAAAGTGGACTTTTTTTTTTTTTTTTCCTGGAGGAGGAGTTACTCTTGAATAAACCAGTTTCCTGTTCTTGTTATTCAGAGGAACTGAAAGACTGTTAAATCTTTTATTTAAGTAGGTTTTATTTAAGTAGATGCAACTTCTACTAGGGTAACAAACGGTTTTAGTTGGTTTATTTTTTATTTATTTTTTTAATTCAGTAGGCTCTAAGTCCAACGTGGGGCTTGAACTCATGACCCTGAGATCAAGAGTCACATGCTGTACCGGCTAAGCCAGGCAGGTGCCCCTGTTTTTGTTTTTAAATAAAGTAGCCACTTCTACTGACAATGTTAAGCATTGGCAAGGATTAGGCCTGCCAGAAAACAAAGCAAAATTTGGATTTCCGATAAGCAAGGCATAATGTTTTAGTGTAGGCGCATCCCATGCAACAGTAGAGTGGAGAAATGAATTGTGTTTTCCTACCATAGAGCAATAAGAATAGACAGCAGTGAGAATAAACAAACTGCAACTGTTTGCAGCAACAGGGATGAATTTCAGACACGTAATATTGAAGGAATGCAATAGTCGCAGAGTACATACTGTATCATCCCGTTTATATGGAATTTAAAGAGAGACAAAGCTAAACTATGGGATTAGGTCAGTCTAGTACTTAATCTTGGAAAGCTGGACTGGGCTGGGCAAGAGGGGGCCCTGGGGGTGCTGGTTGTGTTCTGTTTCATGATCTGGGTGCGTTTTATAAAAATTCATTGAGGGGGGCACCCTCAATGAGGCTCATGGAAGTGAAGTGGACTGCCAAGGTAGGACAGTGTAAATATTAGTTGCCAAGGAAAGTTTCACAAATCATTGGTTAATATTTGAAGACAAATATAGAATTAGAATGTTTTCCCCAAAATATCCCAGCTGATCCCAACAGAACCTCAGAGTCTCACTTCCAAAGCATATTACAAATTATAAATTCGTGAAGCTTCATGCCAGCCCTCTACCCCACCCCAGGGCAGAAGAGAAGTACTATCCTCATTTTAAAGCTCAGAATCCCAAGGTCTAGATATGAACCGCTGATTGCAGAGTCAATTTCAAACCCAAAAGCAGAGATCTTGGCTCCATGTTCCAAACACCAAGTCGGTTGAGTGTACGACTTTTGATCTCAGCTCAGGTCTTGATCTCAGGGTTGTGAGTTCAAGCCCCACGTTGGGCTCCACACAGGGCTTGGAGCCTACTTAAAAAACAATAAATGCATAGCTTAAAAAAAAATTCATTGAGGTGTTATGGTCTATGCGATTTTCTGTTCTTTTTTTTTTTTTTTTAAGATTTTATTTATTTATTTGACAGAGAGAGAGAGACAGTGAGAGAGGGAACACAAGCAGGGGGAGTGGGAGAGGGAGAAGCAGGCTTCCCGCTGAGCAGGGAGCCCGATGCAGGGCTTGATCCCAGGACGCTGGGATCATGACCTGAGCCGGAGGCAGACGCTTAACGGCTGAACCACCCAAGCGCCCCTGTCTATGTGATTTTCGTTATGCGTGTTATATCTGAATACAGTGTATAAGAAAAGAGAAAAATAGCATGCTTTAACATACTTTAACAAATTTCTCAATGTTAGAAAGTTTCAAGAGAGAAATTTGAGAAAGTAAAAAACTTGACAAATATTCCTGTAACTGTGCATTTATTATTATAGATGCCTATTTATTCCAGAAATTAAGATAGCTATTTCAGCTTAAGGTGATGTTTACTATGTTCCTTTATTAGAAGGTGACTCTAATAGTCACCATTTCTAGATAAGCAATTTTTATGAAAGGTCAGAAAGTGTTCTATAATGGTCTAAATCACGTGGCTGAGGTTTCTGGGAAGCAGTCGGGTAGAATGGAGTGATTAAAATCATAGGTAGGCTTCAGTGGCACCTGGGGGCTCAGTTGGTTAAGCGTCTGCCTTCTGCTTAGGTCATGATCTTGGGGTCCTTGCATTGAGCCCCACATCGGGCTCCCTGCTCAGCGGGGAGTCTGCTTCTCCTTCTCCCTCTGCCCTTCCCCTCCTGCTCATGCTCTCTCTCGCGTGCTCCCTCTCTCTCTCTCAAAATAAATAAATAAATAAATAAAATCTTAAAAAAAATTTAAAATCATACATAGGCTTCAAAAATAGACTTGGCCATGAATCTCAGCTAAGACGCTCGGTAGCTACCTTGGCAGTCCACTTCACTTCCGTGAGCCTCATTTTCTTCATCCATAAAATAGGGACAATAACATCTCAATGCTTTAAAGAGGTGGTTGTATATAATAAACACAGTAACAACGAAACATGGAGTGTAGTTCCTGTTATGAGGAAGGTACTCAATACAATAAGCAGTAGATGAAGAAAACCAACCAGTCAATAGCTTGTTTAGGTCTGAAATCCCCACGCTTTCCTCTGGTTGGCAGTTTTAGCTATAGATATCATTCCACCCTGGGTCAAGTACAGGCTATATTTTACAACAGGCCTGGGAAAAGAGAACATGAGTTTGCTGGTGCCAAGCTCTAAACATATTCATGCAGTGTGGTAAACCAACGTTTGCTTTTTTTCACTTGCACGTGGCTGGCTGGAGCTAGGATGGAGAGCCTTGTTTTTGGTCTTGAATTGCATGAAATAAAAGAATCAGACTGCAGTTGTATCCTATCAAATGGGCCTATCATGGCCAGCACTGTCTCTGGGTGACCTTGTCTGTGTTCTTTCAAGTTTCTCATTTCCGACCATCTCAAGATCTGCCTTTTGGACGAACCTGTATGTAGGGCCATGAATATATGTGTGTGTCAACGTTGCATGGTGCGAGGACAGGATCTTCAAAGGTGGGGTGACTCGGATGCACCGAGGGAGCGGAACTACCGTGGTGTGTGAAGCAGGAGTGGTGGGTGGCTTTGTGAAGGAGTTTTCATCCCCGCCCTGGTGATCAGGACACCATGAGTTCCAGCTTTCTCCAGAATGGGAGCATGGAACTGTTGTTTAAAACCAGTGGTTCTGGGGCGCCTGGGTGGCTCAGTTGGTTAAGCATCTGACTCTTGATTTCGGCTTAGGACATGATCTCAGGGTCTCGAGATTGAGCCCTGCATTGCGCTCCGCATTCAGTGGGGAATCTGCTGGAAATTCTCTCTCTCTCTCTCCCTCTGGCCCCTTGCCCCACTTGCTCTCTCTCTAAAATAAATAAATAAATCTTAAGAGAAAAAAATAAAACCCATGGTTCATCAGTGGTTGTATAACGAGGATGAGTTTTAAACATCAGGCATTTTAATGAGCCCCACATGCTTGTGCCTGTACTTTGGATCTCTGTTGCTTGAGAAGATACAAAGTGGCACAAAGATACAGTAAATTTAGTGACACGTTTACGAATGTGTATTTTACCAGTCATGAATATTGAAAAAACGAGCATGGCATGTTGTCTACTTTGTCTACAGATGATACCGGGTGCACCTGTGGATGTTGGGTTTTGTCTACAGATGATACCGGGTGCACCTGTGGATGTTGGGTGCCTTGCATTGCCTCTGGGGTCCCCTCGGGAGTCTCCCTCGCTGGGATCACAGCCCTAAGCTCACTTTGGGAAGCAGCTCTGGTGGCCAGACATCATACATAAAGCATTTCACTGAGTGAACTTTACATTGTGCTGGGGCCCCTCTGGCTGCATCATCTCAGGCAAACCAAGTCATCATTTGCAAAGTGGGACTAGTAGCTTACTTCCTGGGGTTGTTGTGAGGAGTAAATTAGATAAACAAGAGTGCCTAGAGCAGTGAGGCACAAAATGCGAGCTCAGGAAATGGGAGTTCCCTCTAGTGGCCACCGTCGTCTTTTGAAAATGTAAATGAGATCATTTTACTTTCCTACTTAAATCTCTTCAAAGGCTTCCCCTGGGTGTTGCTAAAGTCAAAGTCAAAACCATCCTCTGTGGCCTTGCTCACTAAGCCCCGGCCTCTCGGGGCTTCATTCCTCCGTGGCGTGAGTGCTTTCCTGCAGGAGAAGGTTCTGAGCCTAGGAGCACCCCCAGCATCTTCGGGCTTTTCTTTTGTGGGTCCGCAGAAGACTCATCTCCTCAGAGAGGCTGGGTCTGAAGCACACTCTCCCGAGCACCCCTGTCCTTCTCTGCCAGGGTTGGTTTCTGTTATAGCACATATAATTTGTAAAAACTAACAACTAACTAACTAACTAGTTCTCCTGTTTATTTTCTGTCTCCATCAAGACAGGGACTTGGCCCGCCATGCTCACTGCCGTCTACCGTGCTCCTCACAGGGCCTGGCACTGAGTAGGGGGTGAAAGCAGAGGTGTTGAGTGACTGATGGTGTCTGACACACAGTAGGTGCTTCTGAAGTGTTAGCTAATTGTTTTATGGAAGAAGTATCCTACCCAACAACTGGATGAGGTATGTCTAGATATTGCTAAGTTTTACTGAAAAAATGTGGTCATTAACCCCATTTGCCCTGGTCCTCCTCTACTATAGAAAATGTAGAAATATAGGGGACTACACCCCACTCCCACAGTGTGCCCAGCTTCTTTCTGAGAGTCTCTCAGGTTGCTGTCATCATGTGACACACGTGTGTGTGTGTGTGTGTGTGTGTTTACTTAGAACAGTAACTGGCACATAGTAGATTCTACTTGAAGTTAGCGATCATCATCACCATTGCCAATATTAACGTGTGTTGGGATCAAATTCCTCACTCCTTTTCTCCAGTCTTCTTTCTTTCCTATGTCTTTCTCAGTGGCCACCTTTGGCTGAAGGGCAGAGGGCCTTCCTCCTTCCTCTAGCTGATGTTATTACCGCTCCTCTAACCTTAGGGGGATGGTACTGCTGTCCCAACCACTGCATCTCAAGTGGAGAGTTTTCCTCACACTTCCCTCAAGACAGAGGCCAGGCCACAAGTTTTGCCAGGTCCTTCTCAGGCCAGGAATGACTGACATAAGGACCAGCAGTGTACCTGACTCGTGGAGCTCCCAGCAGTGTCTCTCCTACAAGCCCAGGGACCCCGACTCTCCCTAGGTCTTTCTCAGCTACCCCATTTCACCTCCACCCTCGGCCATGTTGTGGGGAGACAGAGAGAGAATTAAGTTTCTCTCACTGAGGAAAGCAAGAAAGCCTCTGAGTCACAACTCTGACTCCATTCTGTGTAACAATGGACATTTCCAAATCAAGGCTTAACTTCCTCTCCTCAAAGCACTGACTTGAATTAGAGGGTATTTTTTAGTCCTCCCCTAACCACCATTAGGAGTATTCTTGATTTGTATTAATGTAACTAAAGGGCATATTTTGGGGTTTTTCCTAAAATAAGGTAACGATTGCCTGGAAGGTGAATTCAATCTTCCTTTGAGGATTTTTGGTAAGGTTTTCTCACACCGGCCGGTGTCCTCTCTGTCTTTCTGCTATAAGG
The DNA here is from genome assembly GCF_002201575.2 of Neomonachus schauinslandi. NCBI lineage: Eukaryota > Metazoa > Chordata > Mammalia > Carnivora > Phocidae > Neomonachus > Neomonachus schauinslandi. Next base: position 26,974,021 of record NC_058415.1, read on the forward strand.
TTCAGGTACTCATTGCCTGAACATAAGGACCATGTCACACTCTCCTGTCCAAGGAAACAAGCGTCCTGCCTCCCTACTGCAGGTGTGTATCAGTCAGGATGGCCTCTGGCATGCTGCAGTAACAAACATCCCCAAATGTTAATGGACAGAACCATCTCACCGACATTACATGTTCGGGCCAAGTGGCTGTGCCCATGGCAGTCTCTCAGAGACCCAGGATAGCTAAGTAGCCACCCTCTTGAATTTCAGGCTACTGTGCCACAGGGAATAGATAGTGCTGAGTCTTACATCCGCAGTTCAGTGTTCTGTCCCGGAAGTGGCACATGTCATTTCTGCCGTCTGCTTGTCATTGACCAAGACAAGCCACGTGGCCCCACCCTACCAGCTGGGAGCCCAATGTGCAATTCTCCCCCCAGCCTGGGACAGCTGACTGCTTTGGTGACCAGCCCCAGTGCTCCTCACAGCATTCTGAGTATTTGGTGACCGATTTCACTTCTTTCCTCAGAAAGAGCTCATCGGCCTTTTTTTTTTTTACTTCCCCTTGGATTCTCTTTCATTTCTCTTCTTGAGGACTTAGAGATAAAAAATAAGGCCTGTCACATAGTATCAAAAATGCATTTTATTTTTCAACTGCTGTTCTCTTTAACCTCATTTTCCTTGTGTTACTTCTTCCATTCCCAGGACTTTTGATGTGTTATGTCCCCTTCTAGCTTTGACATTACTCTGAAAACTCGAGATTGGAACTTACAGGGCTCCTGACCAACACTGGTAAAAGGATTCAGCTTGGCTCCCTTTCTGGGCCCTGCCTTGTGTCACACTTTTTTTTCCCCCTGCCAAATATTCATGTATCGGTATTCCCAGATTCCTGAGCATTCCGGAGAAAGCCTCACATCCTTCCCTCCCTCCTCTCCTGAACTTCCAACTCCAGAATCTCTTAGACCACATGAAGGGAATTGTGCTGTGAAAATCACAGCCCTGACTACAGTCAAGTCTTTCGTCCAGTAAAAGAAAGTAGGCTTCACAAAAGAAGGATCTTCGCTGCAAGATGGTTCTAGCTGCTTCCAACATTTTGTCTGTTCAGATGCAATGTCCGTGTTGTAGAGTTTAGTAACCATGGTGGTGGTTCAAGTCAAAGCTGCAGTTATGTGAATTATCTACTCAGGTCCTGGAAATAGTAGCTGCTAAAAAGAATTATACAAAACCAGCTTCTTCCAAGTGAAGAAGTTACATAGTTTTTTAAAAACAGAGACATCGCTTATAATCAAACTCCTTAAAAATGTTGGTGTATATTTAGTGGACTTCAAGGTTTCCCATGACGAGATAGTTCACTCTGAGGTAAAACAGATAGATGTATTTATCCAAACATGGGGATAGCCTTATTTCTAAGCCCTTTCCTTAGAGCCATCTATAGAGATATACAAAGCTATAGAAGTGTCTTTGCGACAGGAAAATGCAATGGAAAATAAACCAGACCACACTTTGCATTGAAAGCAAATGATGTGATATATTGTAGGGCAGGCAACTTTAAACACTTCTGTTAGGTCAGGCTAATTTTCTAGTCTAAGATCAGAATGCAAACATGGCTAAGCCAATGTATGTGGATTTCTATACAAAACATATGTGAGTAATATTATTTTTGGGGAAGATTATGGGCAGGCCCTTTCTTGTAAATATAATTATTTAGGATTATGGTTCAATTCCTGGCACTGTCTGTGAAGCTTAAAAGCTTTCCAGGGAATGGAAGTTTTTGCTCGCTGTGTCATAGCTCCGTCTGACCGAGAATAACAGGACATGAAGCAAGCAGGGTTGTTTTTTTCCCTGCCAGGTGCGAGATGCTCCTGGAACATGAGCAGCAGAGACTCCTTCCCAGAAAAGAAAAAGTGATCAAAAATGAGAAAAAAAATTCAAGTGTGACCAAAAAAATGGAATAAAACAACAGGCTTTTATAAACATGGTCCATCCCTTAACTGCAATTTCTTTTTTTTTTTAATTTAAAAAAAGTTTTAAAATATTTTATTTATTTATTTGAGAGAGAGAGAGTGAGAGAGCATGAGCAGGGGGAGGGGCAGAGGCTCCTCGCTGAACAATGAACCCGCCGCGGGGCTTGATCCCAGGACCCTTGAGATCATGACCTGAGTCAAAGGCAGCCACTTAACTGACTGAGCCACCCAGGCGCCCCTTATCTGCTGTTTCTACTTCCCTGGTTTCAGTTACCCGCAGTCAGCCAGGGCCTGGATGCAGATGGTCCCCCTTCTAAGGTATAATCAAAAGGTCAAAAAGGTCAAATAACACGACGTCACAATGCCTACGTCATTCACCTCACTTCATCCTATTGCGTGGGCATTTTATCACCTCACATCATCACAAGAAGGGTGAGTACAGTACAATAAGATATTTAGAGAGAGAGAGAGAGAGAAAGAGACCACATTCACATTACTTTTATAATCATTCCACTTTATTGGTTATTGTTAATCTCTCATGGTGCCTAATTTATAAATTAAACTTGATCATAAGTATGTATGTATAGGAAAAAAACCATAATATATATATAAGGTTCAGTACTATTTGTGGTTTCAGGCGTTCCCCCTGGGGGTCTTGGAACCTATCTCCCTCGTATTAAGGGGGATAATGGTAAGTTTGCCTCCATTCCACAAGGTGGCAGTAAAGACATTCCTAAGTACCATCTGCCTGGGAGAAGAATGAAGCCCCTAAGTGGCAAAGTATTATTTCAAGAGTGTACTGTAGGAATCGATGCTATTGAAACCAGAGTAAATACATTTAAAGCCTGGGTGAGTGTTGTTTGTGACAAGCTCCCTCTGCAATCCCCTTCCTTAGCTCTCAGGTGGGAAATGAAGGAGAAAAATAGAAGTGCAGCTTGACTTCATACCATGAGTTTCTGTCCCCCGAAAGAGGACCTCAAGCTGGAGACCAGAACTTGCTTTCCCTCTCCTACAATCTTGAGCTTTCCTTGAAGTGAGATACTAAACAAGCCATTTGTTGGCTTTCAAGGCTGAAAATAAAGTCTACAACTAAACTGTGAATCAGACAAAAAGAAATTCAGACCAAAGTATCGTGCTTTGAGCACGGCCCAATGACACTAACATTAGTTTTTAGATTTTTTTTTTAACCTAGAAAAATAAATTCATCTGTAACTCAGAAGTAGCATATTAAAATAGTTGAATTAGAACTTCTTGGGGCTCCTGGGTGGCTCAGTTGGTTAAGCACTGACTCTTGATTTCTGCTCAGGTCATGATCTTAGGGTCATGAGATTGAGCCGTCTTGGGCTCTGCACTGAGTGTGGAGTCTGCTTGAGATGCTCCCTCCCTCTCTCCCTCTGCCCCTTCCCCAGCTTGTGCACACGCTCTCTCTCTCTCTCTCTCTCTAAATAAATACAACCTTAAGAAAAAGAACTTCTTCATCACTGTGTTTTCTGATTTCATTAGTGCTGGAAAAAGAACATGCAAGATCTAGGTTAGATAAAGTAAGTTTCCAAACATGGGAATTGAAGAAGAGCCTTTTCTGCAGGTCTAGCCAGATGGGATGATTTAGTATGAATTAGTCAGGGCCCTGCTAATCTAATCTCTATCCACATCTCTCCCCTGAAGGGGAGGATCAGGCACTTGGAAGCCCATGTTGGGCGCTCTGCACAGGGCAACAAATATTGGTTGAGCAATCATGCTGTTGAATTCAGGCCCAAAACTCAAGAATGAGAAAGGCACATAGTCTGCCCTCAAGGAAGGGAGGAAAGTCTTGTCTTTTCCATCTCGTTGCAAAAATTGGTTAGTAGTCTTGTTTATGAGCTTTGTTTCCATATAAAATTTGGGAAGACATGTAAGGAAGAATTGATCTGAAGTTTCTGTTGGGCCCCAAATAGGTGTTTAGCAGTAGCTGGTGCCCAGCTGGGTCTTTCTCATTGAGTATTGCATGACTAGTGAAAGAAGAGATTCCATTACTTTTCCTTGGCAGGGGCTGCAAAGTAGGTTTATTTTCCTCTCTGGTCAGAGGATGATCCATAGCTACTAAGCAGCATTCTCTTGGGACAAAGGGAGGAAATGAAGTCTAATATTTAATATAAACATTACATTCTTTGAGGACTTTCTTTCTAGTGAGCTGAATCTGCTCCTAAAACAAGGATAAACATGGAGGAGCATTATTGTCCCCATTTGACAGATGGGCAGACTGAGACAATGACAGATTAAGAAATTCATCCATTTTTATGTCATCTTTTATTGATAGAGCTAGTTGTAGGGTACGCCGGCCTGTTGACGTCTGACCATACGTCATCTCTCCTACACGGGACCCCTGTTTGACTAGAAAATGCTTTTGTTGTGCATTAGGGAAAGGAGCGCCCTTTGAGCAAATGCAGCCCCATGGGTGCCTGGCTTGGCAAAAGGGTCATGGGCTGCATTTCAGTTCCTACTTACCTTGGTTGGGTGCCCTTGTGCAGTACACAACCTGCACAACTTTGTGTCATCCCTGGCCCCGTTATCGCTTCATACTTGAGAATCAGACTCTTCTATGATTTGGTGAGAAAACTGAGCACTGGAAAAGCCAGCATGGCAGATCTGCCATATGGCAGATGGATAATAAGTGTTTGTTCAATGAATGGATTAGGTCAGGCATCCCATCATGTGGTCACCCTGCACCATTGCATCCTTGTAGCCATAGAGCTCCCTAAAAAGGCGTGTTTGAGGCAGAGGTAGAGGTTGGGGGTAGGCACACTTCTCAGCTGTGTGCCTCTTCTTCCTGAGCATGTTAAATTCCTTTACAAGTACTTGCTCCCAATCTTTATGAGTAAGAGGAATAAAACCACTAACACCGCTTGTTATTCCTTTGGGGTTGACCACACACCTATAAATAGGTGGGCTCCCTACATGGAGGTATGGAAAGAGGAAACCAACAGCTCTCCTCCTTCCATGCCCCTTGGAGTCTTGGGTGAGAGGGTGTGGACAAGGGCCATCTGCGGCTCCTACCAGACAGACTGAGATCTACAAATAGCCCTGGACCTTCAGATGAGAAGCCCTCGGGGCGGTCTGGGGGACGCCTCTTCCTGGCTGCCAGGGTCATAGAGATGGCTCTGGAAGGAGTTAGAGAAAATGGACTCTTGGGTTCAAGGGCTTGAAAAGCACCCGGTCAGCACCCTAAGATGGAGTAGAGAGAATCAAGACTGAGCTTCCCTATTTTAGTTAAAGTCAGTGGAAAACTCTGGGGAGGAACAGCGTCTTCTCTTGTGCCTGCGTCTTGTGTTCCTGTGGAGCTTGCTGAGCTGGGCAGGTCAGACCAGACTCTTGATCACTACCTAGAGCTGCTAATAATGCCCAGTTTGGTCTGGGAAGGGTGTGAGCCTGGGCCGGGTTGGGTACTAGATAAGCCACAGAGAACTCCTCTTTGTAGATGACAGATTTAGGCCATTTGATCTATTATCAGTTGTTTTCACCAGGCAACTGTAAAAATGAAATTATCCTGTGTTGAAAACGAGACTCCCTCCTGCCTCCTCCAACAAAGTCCAGTAACCGGCATGAATTACTTTTCCTTTCTGTCCCAATTCCCCCAATTTCATCTTTCTGGGGCAGCTCAAGAAGTAGATCTGGATCCTTTAAGTCCTCAAACAAACACGATTTCTCTGTCATTTTAATTTCTACGTTTTGAATGAAATGAAAAAAAAATTTAATTCCAGTGGAGTTAATATTTGAATGAATTTTTAAAAAATTGGCTGCCATTATTTCATTTCTTGGTTGTTTACGTATTAATCTTTTTTGGGAGGGGGGAGGCGAGTGAACACGTGGGAACTCACTAATGAGAGGATTGTCTGATTGAAGAAACTTTATACCAGCGGCCGAGTAGCAAGCCTGAGTCCCTCGGTGTGGCTTCTGAATTCAGACACCCAGAATTTTTACTGCACGTATGATTTATCCATTGGTCAATAGATTCCTGCTGCCGGGGAGATTTTAGGGCTGTCCTGTGACAATATGATGCTGAGGCCCCAAGAGAGGCCGAGGCATACAAGAGTGTCTATAGATAGATTTACCCCTGGGGGCAGCACCAGGGGAGCAGATAGAGACCAGTTGGGAGGGGCTGTCTGCTGGGAAATGTGTTTCCTAAATCTGTCCCTTGCGTTGTGAACTACTGAAAGACTCCCACGGCCATGGCAATGTTTCCAGGTAGGAATTTTTTCTTTATTTTCAATCGGAGTGACATTTCTGTTCTCTGTTTCACTTAGAAGTAACCTTTCTAAGCGTAATTCTGACTGGTGTTCCTTCAGGAGCAATGATGGGAAAGATGACTTACTAATTACTAGCTTCTCAAGCCTTGCACTTTGCACCAGCTCCTGAGAAATTAGCACTTGAGCTGTGGTCAGTTGACGTAATGACGTAGGAGGCTGAAGGTTCTCCACATAAAAGCAACACCACATTGTATATTTGTTTTGCTGGAAGTTTTCTTTTCTGACGGAAAGTTTATCAGCTTTTGAGGTTTCTACCCGTTCTTTTTGCTCTGAATTAAAAAGAGAATCTGTGTGATCCTAGCTTTTAGCACAGTCTCAGGCACCCAGAAAGAGCTATAACAGCAGAGTTAATGAATGAACGGAATGACCACGAGTACTTTCGAGTACACTTACGTATCTGACTGTATGGGGCTTCCTTGCCCTGTTGCCCAGTCTCATCAAAACCACAGACAGCTTCAAAAGCTAACGTGTTTGGCCTCACTGATTTGGGAAAATGATTGAGCCACAAAAATGCTCCTGATGACGTATGCTTCCAGGGGCCAGTGGGCATTTCCATGGTCATCTCTTCCTCTGTTTACCTGTCAAAAGGCATAGAGATCACAAACCACATGCACTGAAGAATTCTCATCTTGCCTCATGAAATCCACAGGAAAAAGATGTAGAAGGAGGGGCACAGGGTTTCGTATTTTGTGTTAGACCCATTTTCTGGTTCTTGCTTGGTCAGCTCTGCTTCGTCTCTGGCCCAGGCGTGTGGGCCAGTGAGAATTAACACAGTCATGTGCGGATACAGCGCTCTCAATTCGACCAAGCATTGATGTAACTCCCCAAACTCATAACATAACAGGATTAAATGTTTGCTCCAGTTAGGGATCTAGCCTCAATCAATGATAGTCACACCACAAATAAGTCTGATTGGGGTGTCAAGCCCTGTGGTCACACTCACACGAGTGACATTCCTCCTCGGGGACCCAGCCTATGCTGTCCTGTCCCTGGTTTGTGTATTCTGTCACCACTAATTCAGTAATTGTAACAGCTCGTTTGACTTCTGTTTTGAAAAGAGAGAGTGATTAGAAGGTTATTGTCTGCACATTCTGAAATGTGTGGTGAACCATTCACGCAGAGGTTGTGAGATTCATTCATTCATTCATCTATTATTCTGAATGCCCAGCCCAGTGCCTGGCACGCAGGAAGAAGTCAGTCCCTGTCTATGAGTGGCTGAGCAAAGACAGGATATTATACCCAGTTTTTGGACAACACGCCAAAGCCGTGGGTGGTTTGCAAGGCACACGAATGTCTATGGTTTAATGCCACGCACAATTTTAAACCCTTTGCCTACATCAGCACATTCGATCTTCCTAACAGACCCCAGAGGTGCTTTTCATTGTCACCCCCTGCTTATAGACACAGGAACTGGTCACATGCGAGTTGCCCGAGTCAGTAAGTGGCAGAGCTGAGGCTTGAGCTCAGGCATTCTGTAGGCAGAGACCGTGCCTTTCATCACGATCCCACACGGGCTGTCACGTTTTGATACTGCTCATATTCTTGGGCCCCCAGGAGAAGGAGCGTACATAAAGTAAATTCATTAAAAAAAAAAAATCCAAACAGATAGTCTCTTTAAGTCTATTCTAGACTTGACACAAATGTTTGGGATTGGGTTTAGGAGTTAGGGAGGATAAGTGGAATCCAGCTCACACACCAATGTACTGAAATCTTATCTCTGCTGATTTCTTATCTCATATTTCATGTTGCACATGAAATACCCCTGGACTTCTTTGTCCTCAGAAACCCACACAAAGGGCACTTGATTTAATGACGTCAAGTGACCAATCTTGGTACAGTAGTCTTATCACAAATGCTATGAAACTATTTTTATTGTGTTTCCTTGTGAGCAGCTATGGAGACAGGTTCAGATCCACAGCTAATTCCCATTTCCATGAAACTTCCGTAGCATATGGTGGGTGTTCACGTCTAGACAGTCTGCCCAGCACGTAGTACATGAAATTAAACTTGAAGAGGAAGGCTCATGAATCTGGATCATGGATTCAGTTTCATAGGCGCCTCCCTCGTGTTCTTTCTGATTTATAATTTTCAATTACGCTTATTAATCATGAAAGTAACACATAATTATTGTCACAAATGAAACAACATAAATATATAAAAAGAAAAAGTTAGTAATCACTTCCCCGAACACACACACACAAGTGTGCATCACACCGGCGTGCACACACATTCCTCTCCCTGCTAGAGTAAGCGATAGTAACAGCCAGATATTTATCCTTCTCCACTTTTCCCTATCTTAGTAAAAAATTATGCAAATATAGTGCACATATTATTATAGACATTAATGTGCAATTTTTTTTTTTTTACAATTTACTAGACTTTATTTTTTAGAGTAGTTTTAGGTTGACAACAAAATTGGGTAGAAAATAGAGATTACCCATATAATCCCTGCTTCCACACATGCATAAGCAACCCCCTTAGTAACATCCCTCACCAGAGTGGCACACTTTTGACAGTTGAACCTAACTGCAATGTATTTTTTAACACAGTAATATATGAAGTTGTCGATGTTTGACCATTTTGACCTGCAAAATTGGCAATTTCAGATGGTTCAACATAATAGCAGATTCACTGATACAGATTTCTATAATAATATCAAATAAATGCATGGATGCACAAAATTCCATCATGGTTATTAACTAATTTTCCTATGGATTGTCAGATTGTTTCCAGTTTTTGAGAGCACAACGATGCTGCAGTAAACATCCTTAACATTTTTCTCTCTCTATCCCAATTTCTTAGAACATAGCTTGGCACACAGAAGGTGCTCGACAAACATTTGTTGAGTAGCTAAATGGGGGAAGAGGCTCAGATACTATCATGCAAGCTGTGTGAATCTTAGGCCACTCATCTGATATACTTGCCATTGGATGGGACCATGGCTTCTCCACATCTGGTCTCATTCTTCCTACAACTCCTTGCCATTTACTTCTGCCTGTGGCAGCCAGTGAGTGTTTCTCATACTCACAGTTTCCTTTTTATTTCCTTTAAAAATAGCTTTGTTAAAACATAAGGCTTTTAGCATATTCACAGATACGTGCAACCATCATCATGGCCAATTTTCGAACATTTTCATCACTTCGAAAAGAAATCTCGCAGGCTTTGTAATTGGGTTAGTTGGCTTTTTATTGAGTTGAAGTGTTCTTTATATATTCTGGATACTGGACTCTAATCAGATATATACAGCTTCCTTTCCACTGAAATTTGCCACGTGGTATTTCCCACTTTCTTCAACGGACACTGCTTGCTCTCAAGTGATGCGCCCACGAGGCACACAGGGAACCGGGGGGAGAGAGCCCTGGGTAAAAGTGTAAAGTATGAATGTGTTCGGCTGGTATTCGAGAGCAGGTTATGCACATTTCCTTGCTCTGGTAGAGCGCATGGCAATAAAGCCAGAGCTGGTCTTTTTCAAAAACTACCTCATTGCAGAGGTCTGCTTATTGGGCAGTGGATTAATGTCCATACCTCTTAGCTAATTAGTGTGGAACACAAATCACCCTTACGTAATAAGGCTTGACAATAAAATGAGAAGTCCATGTGAATGTTTCAACTGCATGTCCACCCCTTAGAGCTTTCGAGACAGGTGGATGAGCTGTTTGTGCCTTCTCTAGTCCACTGCTGATAACTTCCATGTTATGAGTCGTGCTTTCTATTTTGCCCAATTACTTCATGGAAAAATCCAAGATGATTTATATATTAAGGTTATTTTCTGGAGTTCGAAATGGAGAATTAATTTTGCACAATTTGATTTCATTCCAGAAGGAGATTTTTGTGGATTTCTGTGATGGGGAAAGTCTGAATTAGTTAGCAAGGAGACAAGATCAATGGCACCTGATTGGTGGGGTAATTGCTAAATTGCAAATGAAGAAAATAACAATCTCTACCCAGAAACCCCTCCTATAATTCCCTGGAATTCCTCTTAATAGACATGGCATATCTAAATTGCTATCTGAAGTTGTTACTCCAAGGACAGTCCTTTGGATAAATGCCTGACATTTGTTTTTTTTTACATAGCTGTCTCTCATTACAAGAACATACTGTGTAATGCTAATTGATAAATGATAAGTTTGGTTGTAATCATCAGCTATTCAGAAACTGAGGTATTCAGTTTGTGGCACTATGAATATTTGTTTTCAGTTTCTTCATCCTGGTGATTTTAAAACCACCCACCCTAAAGAAGATTGAGTCACAAGAGAATCTTTTTTTTTTTTTTAAATTGAGATATAATTGACATATGACATTGTTTAAGGCAAGTTTAAGGTGTACAACATGTTGATTTGATCATTTATATATTGCAATATGATTACCACCTTAGTGTTAACTAAAAGCTAGAACCTCTATCCCATCACATAATTATCAGTTTTTTTTTTTTTTTTGTGGTGAGAACAGTTAAGATCTAGTCTCTTAGCAACTTTGAGGTTTATCATATAGTATTGTTGCTGCAATGACTCTGCTGTACATTAGATCTCCAGAACTTATTGATCTACTAGTTGTAAGTTTGTACCCTTAAATGACATCTCCCCAGTTACCCCACCCCCAGGCCCTAGTAACCACCATCCTCTGTTTTTACAAGTTTATATATTCCACGTGTAAGTGGTATCATACAGTATTTGTCTTTCTCTGTCTGATATATCTCACTTAGCGTAATGTTCACTAGAGAGGCTTAACTAAAGACCGAAAACTGTGTGTAACTGAATTGCCAAATTAGAGTTTGCTGACCACATGAGGGTGGTGTTGACTATAAGAAGGAAGGTATTCTAATTGTCTATAGAACTCAAAACTACAAACAAGGCTTCCCAGGAGGGTGGTGATAGAACCTTGCATCTACCTGACTCTTTCTGTGCGGGACACAGCACATGGCCCAGGTTCCTACTAGCATCTTCCCTTTGGCTGGGGAAGAGCACAGATGTGGGAGTGAGACAGACCTGCGCCAGAGTCCTAGGTCCCTCCCTCACCAAATGAATGATATAGGACAAGTTACTTGATATTTCTGAGACTCCATAGAGATGACAGTTTAGCTCATCTCATAGGTTCATTGCAAGGGATAAATGAGAACATGTCTATAAAATGCCTCTTCCAGTAACTGGCCCAAGGCAGGCACTGACCACATGCTTCTTCCCTTTCCCTCCCCTCTTTGTTTTCTGTCCTCTTTGCTCCCACCACACTGCCTCCACAATTTAAGTCAACTCAGCACTTGAGCTCTTGGGAGAGTAGACTTGATCTCCCACTGAGAAAAGAGACAGTGTCCTAATGCCTACCCTCAGATCTACGTGCAAAGTAGAACTCCTTTCTAGTTATCACGACCTTTTGGCAAAATTGACTGCAATTCTCGATGCTTAGTTCTTTTCCTTGTACAAGTTCCTCCAGTGATTCTTTTCTTTCTTTCTTTCTTTCTTTTTCTTTTTTTCTTTTTCTTTCTTCTTTTTTCTCTTTCTTTCTTTCTTTTTTCTCTTTCTTTCTTTCTTCTTTCTTTCTTTCTTTCTCCTTCCTTCCTTCCTTAAATTGAGATGTAGTTGACATGTAACAATTATCTTAGTTTCAGTTGGTCAACATAATTATTGGACATATGTGTATATTGTGAAATGCTCACCATAATAAGACTAGTTAACATCTATCACCACACATAGTTATGATTTTTTTCTTGTGATGAGTACTTTTAAGACCTACTCTCTTGGCAACTCTGAAATATACAACTCTGTTATTAATGATAGTCACCTGGCAGTTACTCATGACCTTGGCTGTGAATTCCACCTGTCTTCTGTTCACCTCGTAGGTGTGTCACTTAAGAGGCATCATAGGAAAAGACAACCACCCCAGTAAAAATAATGGCACTTTATAGATGAGTGAATCAATGGGATTAAAGAGTTATGAAAAGATGCCCAAACCCACCGGTAATTAGGAAAATACAGATGCACAAAACAATGAAATACTGCTGGCAAAATTGAAAAGACTGGAATACCTATGTATGGCTAGTCGCAAAATGAATTAACACTGTGTTTATGGAAAAAACCATGCAACACCTAATGAATTCAGCCATCAAAACAATCTATTAAAATTTAAAAATATACAATTTTTGAGCTAGCAGTCCACTCTTGTGACTATATTCCTTAGAAATTAAAGCATTGGGGTGCCTGGGTGGCTTAGTTGGTTAAGCGTCTGACTCTTGATTTCGGCTCAGGTCATGATCTCAGGGTCATGAGATGGAGCCCCGAGTGAGACTCAGCCCTGAGCGTGGAGCCTGCTGAAGATTCTCTCTCTCCTTCTCTTCCTCCCCCTTGTTTGTGTGCGCACTCTATCTCTAAAAAAAAAAAAAAAAAAGGAAATTAAAGCATCAATATGGAAAGTTATATTTACAAGGATATTTATGAAGCATGGTTAGTAAAGGAAAAAGCAAAATCACAAACAAACAAATACAAGCTAGAAATAAAGAGCTGTAGGGGAAAAGCTGATAAAGTATTCGGTGTCACTTCACCAAGGTATATTTTTAGATATTAAAAAATAATGTATTAGAGCTACCACAGTTGACAAGGTATTATAGAATAAGAAAATAAGGGATGCAGAGAAATCTGTATAAAATGATCCAACTTCGGGGCACCTGGGTGGCTCAGTCGTTAAGCATCTGCCTTTGGCTCAGGTCATGATCCCAGGGTCCTGGGATCGAGCCCTGCATCAGGCTCCCCGCTCTGTGGGAAGCCTGCTTCTCCCTCTCCCACTCCCCCTGCTTGTGTTCCCTCTCTCCCTGTGTCTCTCTCTGTCAAATAAATAAATAAAATCTTTAAAATGATCCAACTTGTACAATAAACATGGGCCAAAAAAATTCCACGTGTGTGTACATGTGTGTGTGGTTATGATGATATGAGTATAGAGGAAAATAAGGACAATAGCTTTAGGGATACTGAGTAATTAAAGTTAGGGAACTGGGAGCAAGTGAAAAAGAAAAAAAAGACTGCACGAAGCAGATCTCTGTCAAATATGACATGATTCCATTTATGCAAAATTTATGTGTGTATGCACATATGTCTAAAGAAGAAATAAGAGTGAGGAGTTAGAACTTGCTCCACTGACTTGTAGAGACAATTGCTATACAGTGAAAAAAAGAAAGTATCAGAAGTGATGGGAACAGTAGTATCTTAGTTTGTAAAACAAAAGCTCTCTCAGCAATTGTCCAGGAACCCATGCCTCTACCCAGCTGTATATACGTGCATGAGCTTCAGTATGTACATGGATCGTACATATGTGTATGTGCCCAGATGATGTCATGCAAGATGCACGTGGGCATGGTGGATAGCTTTTTCTTCATGCATCTTGTGGAAATTTGGAAGAAATATCTACTTAAATTTTTTTTATTATTTTTGTGACTTGAAAAAATAATAAAGAAAAGGGTTATTTTTAGATAAATTTTGTTGTTGTTTTTTTTTCAAAGAAAGAAAAAAACCCCAGAGGCAAGCTAATGGTTATCAAGAACTGAGAGGCAGTTTCAGAACTGGTTTGATGAGAATCTGGTTGGCTGCCTCAGTGGGTATTAACTCAATGTGAAATAAGTTATTGGTGAGCTGGAACTGGAAATCTTAAGAGGCAATGCGTGTATCCAGAGCTTGCTTTGGGTCAGGCTGGTTCTAGCTCCTGAGAGTTTCAGCCAGAAGAGCTAGGCTGCAGTAGGGCATTCCAACCTTGACTTGGGTCTTAGAGGGGTCATCTTTCAAAGGCAGGCCCTGGCGGATCAAGTGCCTAGACAGTTTGTGGTTTTCTTGCCCAAAACTCAAGATTTCAAATTGGACCGTCATTGTGGCTTCCAGGAAGAGTCCCAGAGTTCTAGAAACTTGAGGTTAAACGCTGGCCAGTACACAGTGAACCTGGAAACGGCCTTTCCAAAACAATCCTTTAAAAACACTTTTGGCCCCAGTGGGAGGAAGAGCAGAAGGAGGGAGGGAGGAGCACCCCATTATGTGCTAGTGGATATTCTGCCAAGCAGAGTCGTTGGAGCTGCTTAGAACATTGGACAGAAAATTAATGAAATGTTTTCCTACAACTTGGGGTTTGTCTGACCGCTGGTGTTAGAATTCCAGACTCTTTTGGGTCACTGTGATTGTTGAAATTCTGCTGAGCTTTAAAGAGATCCTTGGGATTCAGAGAGGTGGGACACTGAGAACCTCTCATTATCCTGAGCTTTCACCACTGAAAAGGACAAACAGTGAATGAACAAGCCTCCTCTACCTTCTATCTCAATGTCCCCCCAACATTTGTCTTCTTCCCCCATTCACCGTAATATCACAAAGCAGTTAGAGATGTTGTACATAACTGCAGTGGACTTTTATCTCCCGTGACTATTTCTTTGGAAGGATGTTACAAATGCATGTGATGAATCTCTTAAAAGCACTGATCTATTAAGTAACCCTAATCCAGAAAATTCATAGACACCCTGTCTAATTATGACAAAGACACAAGAGCACTGACTGAAGAGGTCTAGTGACAATTTCTGATATATATTAGACCACTTGCAGTGTTCCCTTTATAATTTATATATTTTTTAAAGATTTTATTTATTTATTTATTTGAGAGAGAAACAACATGAGAGGGGAGAGGGTCAGAGGGAGAAGCAGGCTCCCCACTGAGCGGGGAGCCCGATGTGGGACTCAATCCCAGGACTCCGGGACCATGACCTGAGCCGAAGGCAGTCGCTTAACCAACTGAGCCACCCAGGTGCCCTATAATTTATAGTTTTTTTTAATGCCAAGAATTCTGTATAGATATAACAGGAGAGCAGAAATATTTCTGGACATACTGCTTCCCAATCTTACTCAGAGAATACCTGGTCTTTGGGAAAGAACGGCATAATCCAGACACAGTAAAATACTAGTCACTTTGGGCAATTTTGCATTCCTTGCACTTAAGCTTACTTTTCACAACTTCTGAAGTAACTACTAGGGTTGCAAAGACAAAAGCCACCCAGCCTCACCACTTCTTCAACTAACAGAGGCTCTTTATCCCTCAGTCTATATATTTTGTTTCTTTAATTTTTCTCTCAGTAGTTTTGCTATACACTTATTATAAGATGCCTCGAATATCATGCCTGAATCTTAGTAGGCAGTCATTCCATATTTTTATCTGAAGGAATGCCATGATGATGAATACATTTAGTCAGGATGGGCTAGGTTATGCTGCTGTAACAAATCACTCTGAAATTTCAGTGGCTTAGCACAACAAAAAGATATTTCTTGCTCATCACAAACTCTGATATGTGACATGGATTCTTCCACATCTGGCGAGTTGAGGATTCCCTTCAATTTGTAAAGTCATCCTCTCAACACTTGACTTCCAGAGTCCAGCCAAGCAAGAAAAAGATGAAGGTGACCCACTGACTCTCAAGTGCCTTGGAATGGAAATGGCACATCACTTCCTCATATTCCCAGGTGCCAGATGCAATCATATGGCCCTGACCCAGTAACAGGCCAGTATAGAGATGCAGGAAGTGCTAATGGTCTCTACCAACCTTGAGTTTTGTTTTGTTTTGTTTTTTATTTATTTATTTTTTTAGGGAGAGAGGGAGAGAGAGAGAGCACAAGTGGGAGGAGGGAGAGGGAGAAGCAGACTCCCCACTGAGTGTGGACCCCGATGTGGGGCTTGATCTCAGGACCCTGAGATCATGACCTGACCCGAAACCGAGAGTTGGACGCTCAACCACCTGGGCGCCCCCTGCCAAACCTTGAGTTTTAGAAAATAGTGAGATATAAATTAAAAGCCAGTGCAATATTTTCCATTGTTATTTGTCTATACTTTATTACCCTGGTACTACAAAGAACTTAGTGGGGAAAATTTTTTTTCATGGTAAAGCTAGTTAGTAAAGGTTTTTAAAAGTGTCACATTAAAGAAACCTATTTAACTAGAATGGGCAAGATATCAGAGTGAATTTAATTTATTTATTTATTTGATAACTGTTATTTGAACACCTACTATTTGCGAGGGGTTGAACTAGAGTTTGGGGGGGAAATTAGATGCATAAGTGCTTTTCCTTACCCACAAGGAGATTAATTCCAGGGGAGGAGTATAAAATGATTCCATATGAGTGCTCACATTACAATAGAGGATAAATATTTACCTATTCATCAATATCTTTTTATGCCAAACAGTCTTGTGATTCACTTGGGCTTCTCTGGGTGTCTATTTTACAGCATATTCTTCCTATAGTAGGTAGGAAATTTTTTTTTTTTACTCGACTTTATTTTTTAGAGCAATTTTAGGTTCATAGTAAAGTTTAGCAGAAGGCATGGAAATTTCCCATATACTCCCTAAGGAAGGTAATTATGAAATATAATGACACTAGTTTATTTTTTTGTGTACTTGGCAATTTTTCTTAATAGTATACACTATGAAATAATTGTTTTAAAGATAAAATATCACAGGATGACAAATTAATAATAAAATATACTAATGTGGCAAATTTTTTAAATTAAAAAGTGGTACATTCTTACAATAAAAAATATTAAGCTTAGAGTACACATAAATATGAAGACTTTTCCTACAGCCTTTAAGTCATTTCATTTTTTTTTAAAGATTTTATTTATTTATTTGACAGAGAGAATGAGATAGAGCATGAGAGTGGGGAGGGTCAGAGGGAGAAGCAGACTCCCTGCTGAGCAGGGAGCCTGATGCGGGACTCGATCCTGGGACTCCAGGATCATGACCTGAGCCAAAGGCAGTCGCCTAACCAACTGAGCCACCCAGGCGCCCTAAGTCATTTCATTTTTTTTCCAGAAGTAAATGCTGTTACCATTTTTCTTGTATTCTTCTAGAGATCATCTGTTATATATACATATGCACATGCACACATACACATATATCCCGTATCTGTCTGTTTGTCTATCTATCTATCCATCTATTATCTATCATCTGTTTTTAAATACAAATGAGAACTTGTGGTAAGGGTTATTCTGTATTTTGTTTACTTATTTATTTATTTAAAGATTTTATTTACTTATTTGACAGAGAGAGAGAGCAGGGGGAGCCGCAGCAGAGGGAGAGGGAGAAGCAGGCTGCCCACTGAGCAGGGAGCGCGATGTGGGACTTGATCCCAAGACCCTGAGATCATGATCTGAGCCGAAGGCAGACACTCACCCGGCTGAGCCCCCCAGGCACCCCTAGATTTTGTTTTTTTTTAATTACAAACATATCTAAAATTTCATCCCTGCCATGCCCACACACTGGATTTACCGTAATTTATGTAGCTAGCACCCTACTGATGATCATTTAAGTCAAAATGACTTCTAAAGTTGATTTTTAAAAATCTCATGTTTTTGAGTTTTTGAAAAAAGCAATAAAAGTAAATTAATGCCCATTCTTAAAATGTGGTTCTTGTGAGACATTTTTAATACCCAAATGAGTTTTTTAAAAAAGTGTACACATTTGCTTTTTCAAAAATTTCTTTTTTCTGTTCTTTTTTTTAAAGTAAGCTCTTTTTTTAAAAAAAAAGTAGACTCTGTGCCCAGTGTGGGGCTCAAAGTCACGACCCTGAGACCAAGAGTCATATGCTCTACCAACTGAGCCAGCCAGGCGCCCCCCCCACTTCTGCATTTTTTAAACGTGTAAGAATATATTGAAAAATTCATTCTACATGTGTATGTTTTATCTGCACCTTAAAAATGTGTTTTTTTCCTTTTAAGTGCATTTTATTTCTTTTAAAAGAAGATTAACTGGTTTAGGTCTCAAGACACATTAAGAGAGAGCATGTGTATGGTTTTGAATTCTTAGAAATACCCCCACGCACATAACATGGGCAAAAATTGTTGCACATTGATAATTATTGATAATTCCATAGCTGTTGTGGAATTTTACAAAGATATTAATTTTAAGTTCTTGCATCTAAAAATGTTAATGCTTTCTGAGTTGTGATGAAAACATGTAAAACTCGAGAACACAGACATTTAGGGCAAAAGGGCTACTAGGTTTCCCTTTGGATATTCCATGTTCCTAGGAGGAGGGAGAGGGAAGGGCATTACGTTTTCTCCCTCATCTAAGATGGAACAAGCCACTGGGACACTTGGACAGATGGAGGGCTTGGGCCAGAGATCTTTTACCTGCCACAACAATGAGCAATCACTCCCGTCTTTGAAGTGACTTACAAACACTAATGAAGCTTCCCAAAAGCCATATGAAGTAGGGAGGTTATAATTACCCTGTTTTACAAATGGGAAATGCAGACACAAATAGGTTCAGTGCTTTGCTGGGGGCACACTGTGGTTCCTCCCGGAGTTATACTAACTCCCCAGAGGACCTTGGCTTCACCAGCTCTGCTCACACCCCTACCCTGGGTGGTCTTCCTGTCCCTCCAGGGGAAGGCCCTTGCCCTGCAGAGACCAGCACTGTTCTGAGAAACCGAGACCAGGTCTCCAGTAGGACAGAGAGGTAGGGAATTGGGGCCACAGTGAGGTAATTCAGTGACTCCATATAGATATGCTCATTAGCTGTCTAAGGGCAAGGACTGGAAATGTCTTTTGATATGGATATACACCCAGTGGCCATTCAGGAAGGACCTGCTGGTAATCTGGCGAATTACCCAGTTTATAAAGGCAACATTCTTTCCCCTTAACTATTTAACTTTTTTTTTTTTTTTTTTTTAGAGAGAGAGAGAGAGACATGGGGGTGGAGGAGGAGATGGGCAGAGGGAGAGGGAGAGAGAGAATCTCAAGCAGACTCCCTGCTCAGAGCAGAGCCCTATGGGGAGCTCGATCCCACAACCCTGAGATCATGAGCTGAGTGGAAATCAAGAGTGGGATGCTTAATCAACTGAGCCACCCAGGCATCCCTCTCCTTAACTATTTAGATTATTGTCCAAAGATTTGACAGAATCCAGATTTCAAAGGGTATCTTTTATCATAATAATGGTTAATTTTTTCCCCAGAATGCTGTTTTAAAATATAAAGCTGGGGCACCTGGGTGGCTCAGTTGGTTAAGCGTCTGCCTTGGGCCCAGGTCATGATCTCAGGGTCCTGGGATCGAGTCCCCTATCGGGCTTCCTGCTCAGTGGGGAGTCTGCTTCTCTCTCTCTCTCCCTCTGTCCCTCCACCTGCTTGTGCTCTCTGTCTCTCAAATAAATAAATAAAATCTTTTAAAAAAATGTAAAGCAGAGTTGAGAAAATTGTATGGCTGATATAGAATGATACATAGATTGGCAACCTGGAAATGAGGAACCGGGCCTATCTTGATACTTGTCCTGATCCTATAACATTCAGAGGTAGTACTTGTTAATATTGTTGGAATTCTGAAGGTGAAAACATATATAAGGGAGACTGTAAAAAGAAACCTTTTAGTAAATATCATTCATTCATTTCCTATTGGTTGGGCATAGGGTAAGTTTGGGTAAAGATAAGAATCAGAGAGTGAGGGGTGCCTGGGTGGCTCTGTCAGTTGATTGAGTGGCCGAACTTGATTTTGGCTCAGGTCATGATCTCAGGGTCATGAAATTGAGCCCCGAGTCTGGCTCCGCACTCAGTGCAGAGTCTGCTTGTCCCTCTCCGTCCCCCTCTGCCCTTCCCCCTGCTCGCTCTCTCTCAAAAGTAAATAAATAAAATCTTAAAAAAAAAGAATCAGAGAGTGAGTAAATTTTTTAGAAACGGTGCTTTATTATAGCTCTAGAATTGATGAACAACCAACTGGCTTCCTATGATCTACGACAATGCGGACAGCCAGTGGGCAAGCTAACTGAAGGACACGCGTGCCACTTAAAGAGAAGGCCTCCACAGAATCTGAGACAACACGTCTTGGGCAATGTGCACGTACATACATATACACACACTCACACATGCATGCACACACATGCACGCACAATCTATCATATATAAATTTCTCATCAATAAGTGTGTATAAGGAAATAAATACACAGTGAGCACATTTACTCCATCATACCTTCTGTGTATGTGTGTATTTTAGTTATTTGGGCAATTGTCTTGCCTCCTAATAAGGGGGTAAGCTCCCTGAAAACTGGAGGGACCAGACTCTTTTGGTCTTTTTCACCCTACCTGAGACACAGCACAGTTTTTTGCTTACCTTTTATTGAATAATATCCAAATACATGTAAATAAGGGTGTAGTCTACTTTCTCAAGAGACTTAATGCTCTGAAACGCTGGCCAGGATTGGTTTGATTTTTCAGAGCTTTGGTACCTGGGAAATAAATCTAGAAGTCTCTCTTAGAAAGAACTTTCTAAAAACCCCAATATAATTAATTACTCCTGATCTAGAGATAGGGCCCAAAGATAAAGACCAAAATTTATAATTTAAATGTCTTCTTCGCCACTCTCACCTTGTATTGTTCTGTAACAGTGAACCGTAGTTAACAAAAATTAGGAACTACGACAGGAGATGACAAAACACCAGGGTGACTAATATTTCTTTACCCTGCCTGTATTTCTGGGGTTTAGAATTTCAATAAATTTCAGTGGATTCTCTGCTTTTTTTCTCTTTCCCCGAACTCCTAACCAAGTGAGTAACCTTCAGTGTTTATCCAACTTTTCATTTTCTCTTGAAGTGTTCTGGTAAAGTCTGCAGATGTCGAAACCGCATTTTAAAAATGCATACGTCTCTAGGTTTTTAAAAATTAAAAAATCAAAACCAAACCAAACCAAACCACAATGTAAAAAACTCGTCCCTCTTGTGTTTGTATATAGATAACACGGAACGTTCTTTGAGGAATGAATTCCACTGATATTTATTCACCTTTGCGTTTTTATCTCGATGCAAAGATCTTGCTGCTTTTTCTCGCTGGCTGTGATTACGCCTCGACGTTTGGTTGCTTTTCCTCTCCGGTTAGCTCACTTTTCGTAGTTAGTTATGGCTTCTGGGTGGTTGTTGGCTGCGGTGGGAATTCTCGCTTTATTATTTTGCGCTCTCTCCTTGGTCCTGGGTGTTCTTTCAGCCAGCACGGGACCCTTCCTGCTCCAGCCGCACTCATCCACCTGTGGGTAGATCAATTCCATCTGTCCTCAGCATTCTTTGAACAGTGGCTCACTTCAGAGCCATAAATGCCTGGGTCTGTGAGCTAATCCAGTCTCTCTGGTTGATAGAATCCATGACAGGATCACAAGCCACAGGGTCATAAACATCATTTGGGTGCTAATAAATTTCAAGCTTTGAAAGGAGGTGTTTATGTCTAGCAAGAGATACTGTTTGCAGAAGGAACTTTCTTGGGGCATCTGTCACTTGTTTGGTGGCAGGGACACCTCGGTGGCCTGGTAAGAGAATTTCTCTCAGGTCTCAGGTAAAGGGAGGAGGGCATCATTTGGTAGCAAGAGCCCTGAGTCAGCCTGTTGCACTCTCCTGGGTCTCAGCCCCTCCCCTGACACCTCATTCTTTGTGTGATTGTTTTCAGAGTGCATCTTTGGTAGTGCCCTTTGTCTATCTGTAAAGGAATAGCTATGCCGGCTTTAATCTACTGGGGAAAGGGAGCTAATTTTTATTACATTTTCTAGCCCCCTTTGGTTTCCCCAGGTGCATGCTCTCCTACTTTGGTGACAGAATTTTGGAACTTTGACCTTTCAGTCCAAGGTTTTGAGTTGGATGATAGAATAAAACACGTGGGATTTTGTTCTTTGGCTGTCCTTAAAAAGAGGATCAGTTCCTATCTCAGTTGGGCTGCCTGGCGGGGTCTGATGTGTTCAACCGGCTGCTCAGAAAGGACTGTATTGGTCAGGAAGCGTTTATGAGTGATCGTCCACTTATTCAGGACTCTTGGATGATGATGGAGATCCAAAGGAAAGCGTGGCCGTGCACTCTGGCTGAGAAGGAAAGAAGAAGGAAAGTGAGGAATAGGTGGGCCTGTGGCTGATCGAAGTGCGGTCCACCCCCTTTCAACTCGGGCAGCCCCAGGGGGCTGTGTGTCTGCTAGGCTGAGGGGGTCAGGAGGACCCACAGCCTGGCTTCACCAACTGGGTACTGGGAGTTCTGTTTCTCTGCTACTTCAGCAGACTGCTTTACAAAGACAAGACAGGAGCTGCTTTAATGTTCCCAGGATGGTGGGAAGGTTTGATTTGTTGTGGATACTTGCTGGTTTGCCCTGCTTCGCAGTTTCCTCTCCCCTCAGCCATCCCTCTCATTCAGATGCGTCCACTGCATTTTGGAAGGGCTGCTGGGTTCATATGTGAATGCAAAACTTGTTCTTTGCAACAGACAGCTGACTGTCATAGAATGAGTTTTGTGGTCAGAGAGTGAAGAGAGGGCAGCAAATCAGTTTATGTCAGTCCCCTGTGGAGGGTCCACCAAAAGGCAGGTGGATCTACTTTTTAATTTTTATTTTTAATTTTTAAAAAAGATTTTATTTATTTGAGAGAGACAGAGAGAGAGGGAGAACATGTGCACGCGTGCACACACACACACACACACGCACGGGGAGGGGCAGAGGGAGAAGCAGACTTCCCGCTGAGCAGGGAGCCAGACCTGGGCTCAATCCCTCCTGGGAGCCAAAGGCTGATGCTTAACCGACTGAGCCACCCAGGTGCCCCTACTTTTTTATTTTTAAAGGTGAGAGGCCACGTAGCTGCGACCAGTACTAAGTCCCCAGCCAGGGAGAAGTGCTGTGGTAAACCACAGCTCTTGCCGTCAACTTTTGCCCTAACTCCTAAGTGTTACCCCCCTGCCCCCGCCTTATGAAATATGCACCTGACACCCTGATGGATGGAGGCTTCTCTGCGTAGGTACTGTGGGTGACGAGTCTGCAGCTGATTAAATCACAGGTTTCCCGTATCATTCTTTGGAGCTGTGTAGCTCAGTTCCATGAGCTGACAGTTGTACAACCACTTTTGAACTATTCCTGGTCTCATGCCAGAAAACTTATCTTTTAATGGTTCTGTACCCACCTCCCAACTCCAAGGGCAAGCAGAGAAAGGAAGGAGTATGCTTTGAAAGAAATTCCAAGCTTCTATTGTGTCTTTTCCCATTTTGCTGTCCGGTTTATCATTGATGAAAGCATCATGGAAAACAACAGAAGAACAGGTTGTTTTAGATTATCTACATAAACTCCAACTTCATCCTATTTTAACACTTCTGTTGAATGCTTGCTCTGTGCCAGACACTCTGCTAGATGCTGGTGATAGCAGCTTAGCACACAGTGTTTTGTCATTGGCATTCTTTTTTTTTTTTTTAATTTATTTATTTATTTGAGAGAGCAAGAATGAGAGAGAGAGAGAGAGCACATGAGAGGGGGGAGGGCCAGAGGGAGAAGCAGGCTCCCCGCCGAGCAGCGAGCCCGATGCGGAACTCGATCCCGGGACTCCAGGATCATCACCTGAGCCGAAGGCAGTCGCCCAACCGACTGAGCCACCCAGGCGCCCTGTCATTGGCATTCTTTGTGACTTTCGTGATCTAAATTGCATGTCATGATTATGAAGTAGGCTGTTTTAGGCTGTATTAATGTCTGTTTTTTGTTTGTTTGCTTGTTTTGAAGAAGGTCCCATACTAGAAAGTAAAGAGCAATAATATCTTCTTTCCCCCACGCCGTTTTCCATAACCGAAATAGATACTGCTCTATGAAAACTCTTTTCTGTAGGATTTTCTTGAGAACCCTGTTAATGTAGCAGTGTATTTTTAATTTTTTTTTTTTTTTTTTTTTTTTACAAAGACTCATGAAAGGAATTTCTCTCAGGTCTCACCTGCCTGAAGATCTGGAGTCCTCACAAATAAGTGGTTTGCCTTGGTCTTGTGGATGCTGTGAAGTTGGAAACATGTGTTTCTCTCTTTGTGGAGATGTGAGGACACTCATGCTAGTTAGATCCCAGGATGCTTGCTGTACCATACGTTTCCCCCTACTAATGCTATTTCTAACTTCATTTAGTTTTCCTGCCCCAATCTTCCTTCTGTTTGGGTTTTCTCACTTATTTTAATCTTACAGAATTATTTACGCACATTTTAATAAATCTCGAATTCTGCTTGCAATGAGGTGGAGGTATTCATAAATACATTAATAAAATAGGAAGCAGTTATGCCTAAGAAAAACTGCAGGCTGCATATATATATGCTTAAAAATTCTGGAGGTTCCAAGAATGTATCTAGCTGGTTTTTATGTTCTTCAGTTTTCTGAGTGAAAAATTCATATACAGCTGGCCCCTCATGCAGTTGAAAATCCATGGATAATACTTTTTTTTTTTTTTAAGATTTCTTATATTTATTCGAGAGAGAGAGCAGAGTGAGAGAAAGAGCACAAGCTGGGAGGAAGGGCAGAGGGAGAGGAAGAAGCAGACTCCCTGATGAGCCGGGAGCCTGATCCGGGGCTCGATCCCAGGACCCTGGGATCATGACCTGAGCCGAAGGCAGATGCTTAACTGACTGAGCCACTCAGGTGCCCGCCTCTTGACTCCACCAAAAACTTAACTACTAATAGCCCCCTGTTGACTTGGATGCTTTACTGAGAACATACACAGTCGGTTAACTCCTATTTTGTACGTTATATGTATTATATACTGTATTTTTACAATAAAGTAAGCTAGAAAAAAGACAATGTTATTAAGAAAATCATCAAAAAGAGAAAATACATTTACAGTACTGTACTGTATTTATTGAGAAAAATCCACATATAAGTGGACCTGTGCAGTTCAAACCCCTGTTGTTCAAGGGTCAACTATACTTCGAGAGAGTTTCATAGTCAAGATGGAACACAGAGATATCTAGTTTGTTTCTGAGAATGTTCTTCATTTATTCTTGTTGGGGTTTGTATATAGAGAATAAGACAATATATTTTTTCCCATTTCATATTATAAAAATAATATAAGCTCATGTTAAAAATTTCACACAGCATATACATTGGAATTAACTACAAAATTAAAAGTCTTTCCTGCACAATATCTAAATCTCATGCCCTATGTGTAATGTTATAGACTTTTCTCTATATTTACAAGAATATATATGTGTGTGGATACTTCGGTGTTACTTGAATGAATCATATTCTTCTGCAAAGTAGACTTTTGTAAGTTGGCAAAATAGGGACTTTTTTTTCAGAGCAGTATAATTAGCTGTCTTTTATTCTTTTTACAGCAGCTTATTATTCCATCATATGAATACTTCATACCTTATTTGACTGGTCTCCTAATGATGGACACTTAGGACTCCCCTTTCTTGCAAGCAAGCATTGCTGCAACCAGTGTCTTTGTTCTGTAATTTTTACACACCTGTGGGAAAGATACTTTTCTGGAAACATAATTGCTGGAGATGCAGGTTGAATTTTTTGATAGGTATCCCCAAATGGCCCTCCAAACTGGTGTTCTCCAATAAAGGTTATTCTTATCCTCTCATCCCACCACCCACAAAGGCCAGACATAATTAAACTTCCTTTTGTTATAAGGAGCAAAAAATGGCAGTTTATGTCTGTTTTCATATGAATTTCATTATTATGAGTGAGTTTGAGCCCCTTCATGTATTAACTGCCTCTTTGGGTTTCTTTTTCTTTGGATAATATCTTTAGTCCCTTTGTACATTTTTCCCTATTGAATTATCCAGCTTTTTCTTACTGTAAAGAGTATTCTTTATTTAAATTTTCTGCCTGTTACAATTAAAACAAAATCTCAGTTGATCATTTGTTTCTATTGTTTTAGGATATGTCTGTGTATCTATACATATATCTGCCTATATAAAATAGATCTATATCCCCACACTGAATGTCTTTTTTTAAAAATTTTATTTTATTATGTTATGTTAGTCACCATTACATCATTAGTTTTTTTTTTTTTTTACATCATTAGTTTTTGATGTAGTGTTCCATGATTCATTGTTTGTTTATAACACCCAGTGCTCCATTCTCCACGCTGTATGTCTTGTTTGTAGTCAAATTTAGCGATAGTTCTTTTATGGAGTCTTTTTTTTGTTTTGTTTTTTTTAGTCTGTTTTTTCATCATGCTTGGATACCCTCAATGCATGTTTAGTTATGCTTTTTTGGTATGTTCTGTGGTTTTAGTTTTTTAAGCTTAGTTCTTCGACCCATTTAGAATTAATTTGATTCAAGAAATGATTTATAAATTGAGTGTTTTTTGTTTTTTTCTGCCTAGCCACGTTCCCCAATACTATCTTTTACTCAGTGATTTGAAATGCTACCCTTATCTTTTCTTCTGGACTCCTTATCCTATCCCATTGGCTTGTTTCTGTATTCTCAGCTCTAGTATTAGAAAGCGTTAATTTTTGGGGGGTTTATTTACTTGTTGAATTTTTAAAAATTGAGATATAATTCTCATACATTTTATTAGTTTCAGGTGCGTAACTTAATGACCTGATATTTGTATATACCGCAAAATGATTGATACAATAAGTAGTTAACATCTGTCTTTACACATAGTTACAGACTTTTTTTCTTGTGATGAGAGCTTTTAAGATCTACTCTCTTAGCAACTTCCAAATACGCAATACAGTGTTGTTAACTATAGTTGCTATGCTGTGTATTATATCCCCATGACTTGTTCATTGTTTCACTGGAAGTTTGTACTTTTGACCCTTTCATACATTTTGCCAACGCCCCACCTCCACCTCTGGCAAAATCCAATCTGTTCTCTGTATCTATAAGCTTGTTTTTGTTTGTGTGTGTTTAGACTCTGAAACACACAATTTGTGTGTTTAGATTCTGCATATAAGTGAGATCATACAGTATTTTTCTTTGTCTAACTTATTTCACTTAGCATAAGGCCCTCAAGTTCCATCCATGTTGTCACAAATGGCAGGATTTCCTTGTTTTTTAATGTCTGAATAATATTCATATGTATGTATAGACACCGTATTTTTTTATTCATTCATCCATTGATGAACATTTTTTTTAAAGATTTTTTATTTATTTATTTGACAGAGAGAGACACAGCGAGAGAGGGAACACAAGCAGGGGGAGTGGGAGAGGGAGAAGCAGGCTCCCCGCAGAGCAGGGAGCCCGATGCGGGACTCGATCCCAGGACCCCGGGATCATGACCTGAGCCGAAGGCAGTCGCTTAACCGACTGAGCCACCCAGGCACCCCCATTGATGAACATTTAAGTTGTTTCCATATCTTGGCTATTGTAAATAATGTTGCAGTGAACATGGGACTGCATATATTTTTTCAAATTAGTGTTTTCATTTTGCGGGGGGTGGGGGGAGGATAATAAATAAATATCCAGAAGTAGAATTGTTGGATCTATGATAGTTCCATTTTTAATTTTTTGAGGAACCTCAATATTGCTTTCCACAGTGGCTGCACCAGTTTGCATTCCCACCTGCAGTGCATGAGGGTTCCCTTTTCTCCACACCCTCACCAACACTTGTTATGTCTTGTCTTCTTTTTATTACTATTATTATTTACTTATTTGTTTTTAAAGATTTTATTTATTTATTTATTTGAGACACAGAGAGCATGCGAGCGACTGAGCAGGGAGAAGAGCAGAGGGAGAGGGATAAGCAGACTCCATGCTGAGCACGGAAGCTGATGTGGGGCTTGATCCCAGGACCCTGAGATCATGACCTGAGCTGAAACCAAGAGTTGGACGCTTAACCAACTGAGCCACCCAAGTGCCCCATGTCTTGTCTTCTTGATAACAGCCATCCTAACAGGTGTGAGGTGCTATCTCATTGTGGTTTTGATCTGCATTTCCCTGATGATGAGTGATGCTGAACATCTTTTCATGTACCTGTTGGCCATCTGCGTGTCTTCTTTGGAAAATTGTCTATTCAGATCCTCTGCCCATGTTTAAGTCAGATTTTTTGGTTTGTTTTTTCTCTTCAGTGGTATGAATTCCTTATATATTTTGGATATTGACCCCTTATCAGATATATGATTTGCAAATATTTCCTCTCATTCAGGAGGTTGCCTTTACATTCTGTTGACGATTTCCTTTGCTGTGGGGAAGCTTTTTAGTTTGATGTACTTCTACTTGTTTATTTTTGCTTTTGTTGTCATTGCTTTTGGTGTCAGATCCAAAGAGTCAAGGCTAAGACCGATGTCAAGGAGCCTATGTTTTCTTCTAGGAGTTTTGTGGTTTTAGGTTTTACATACAAGATTTAATCCATTTTGAGTTAATTTCTGTGTATAGTGTAAGATAGTGGTTCAGTTTCATTCTTTTGCATGTGACGGTCCAGTTTTCCCAACACCACTTACTGAAGAGACTGTCCTTTCCCTATTGTATATAGTCTTGGCTCTTTTGTTGTAAATTAAGTGACCAGGAAGTTTAAATTTTTTTATTTTATTTTATTTTTTTAGTTTTAGAATGTATTTGGCTATATACAGATTGTTTGAGTCAAATGATTTGCCTGTGCTTGGATTTCCCATAGGACTTGGGGCAGCCTGGTAGTGTGGGAAGTGGGCTGGGATAAATGAGCTGAAATTGGTCAGGTGGTCTCTGTGTGCCTCTAAATGCAGTCCATTGGAGCAACCAGCTAATATGCTGCCATGATCACATACTTACTTTAGACTTGCTGAAGTGCTTTCATATGTTCTATCTCATTAATCCTAACAGCAGTCTTGTAAGGTAAAGGTAGCTATTCCTATTTTGGGAAAATGATTTTCATCAGGGTTCCGTCTGAGCTTTGGTCAACATCATACAGCTCCCACTTGGCACAGCCAGGTCTCCTGGCCCAGTTTCCTCATGCACTTGCCCTGAAGCATAGCTGCTCCTTCTCCAGGGCTAATATCAGATCTTCCACTCAACATTAGCCTCACCACGAGGTGCTCCTTCTTCAGGTCTTTGAGCATATGATTTCTTAACTAGATCTGAGTTTTTATTTGTTGCTCCCATTCAGTTAAGTCCTCAAGCACCCTTTCAGAAATACACCTTTTGGAAATACACTGCAGGCTGGTTCCCTTGGCCTTTGTCTACAACTCCTTCGGCAGGCACGATGGGGGAGGCAGCTGATGGTCGGGTCTTTATAGTAGTTCTTTCTTAAAAGGATTAAGTTTTCCACTCTTTGCTTTTTTTTTTTTTTTTAAACAAGGGAATTTTTCTGTAACACTATAAATTCTTTGAGCAGATACTTATCAGCAGGCTCTGTGATAGCAAAATACTTTTTAGCAGAGACAGTCAGTTTGACAGATCAATGTACGGCATAATTAAAGGATTAGCATCCTTTCTCCTGAAATTAAGTTAAGAAGGGAGGACTTTCACGCTAACTTGTTTATGATAAAATTATTTGTTGTCATTTTGTAGGGAATGGCTCTCAAGCTGTGAGGTGGTGTCAGTTTTGATATTTTAGCCTCAGAGGCAGATGGGAAATGACATTTATACATTCCACTGGCCACAGTGGCACATACCTGAATTGTCTCCAGGTTGTCAAATTCAGACGTTTCCCCTTTCATGAGTGTGGGTGAATACTTCCCTCTTTCTCTCTGCTTTGTTTTTCTCTGGAGGTAAAAATTTCATCTTCTAGTCAATTCTGGAAGCAACTTGACTTTGGTACAGACGGAGTGGGTGCTCTGAGTGGGTGGTTCAATCTCTCTCTAACCTGGGTGACAGTGACTGTGGAGGGGGTTTGGGGAAGACTGATTGGGTGGGGGGTGGTTTGGGGGACAGAAGACGTGGCTAAAGGATTGTACAGAAGACCAGTTTTATCTAGTTAGCAAAGCCTGTTTTGCAACTTCTGACCCTCTGTTGCTTTCTTTTCTGCAGGTGTTCTCTTGTCTCTACAATATCTGTCTCTACAACATCTGGCTGGAACATCCTGGGCATTTGCTTCATCAAGCCCTTTGGTGTGGGGTGGGGTGGGGGGATGCTTGTTTTTAGCAGAGGCTCTGGCCAAGCCAGACTGCCAGTGTCCCTGCTCCAGGAGGGGATCTGTGTCTTGGAGACCCTGGAGGAGCCGTCCAAGTGTCTGATGCAGCAGGAAGAGCTGAGCCAGCTCTTGTCAGCGCGTTGGCCCCCAAGTCCATGTTCTTTCTCCATATGCTGCCTCCCAAAGGTGGCATTCAAAGTGGGGCTTTGAAAGATGGTAGGCTTATTTTAGGCTCAGATTAATGTGTGTGGGGGGGGAAGCCAAGAGTTGCATGGTGAAAGCAGGAAAGTTGGAGACATTTTTGGGGAGGAGAGGGAGATCTTGGAAGCCTCCTTGTGCCTCGAGTCACGTCCCTGTGGCCCTCCTATGATTTCTGTGCCTCTGCGGAACCTGCAGTGGTGACCAGCTCCATAACACCGTCTTTCCACCCTGTCTCACTCTCTGCTCCCTCACTCCTGCTTCCCGGGCTCTCCTTTCAAAAAAGACCACCTGCCTATGATCTACGGGTATGGAGGGAAACACTGGAGGGCACACGGCGGTTGTGAGTTTGAGCTGGCTGGTGTGGAGCAGGCAAGGGAAGCCGTGGGCTCTGCGTGAGGTGGAGGGAGGAAGGCATGGGGGGTGATGGGCATAGAAGATACTGGGAACCCCTCTCCCCATTAAACACAGCCTGCTGGGTTCTTGATAGATAATCTGTAAGGAGAATAAAAGGATGGAGGGGGAACCTCTGAGGAGAAGAAATGAAGACTTTTCAGATTTTTAAAAACATGGGCACGACCAAGCTACAGTGTCTAGGATTTCACACTTGGGTGATAAGACGATAAAGAAACACAAGGCAGGGATTAGCCAGAAGTCCCGAGAGTGATTACCTTTCAGAGATGGGGAGTGACTGGGATGCAGCATATGACAGCGATTTCTAAGGGGGCTGCAAAGTTCTATTTCTTGACCTGGGTGGTGGTTATAATAATTCATTACTATTTACATTTGCTTTGAATACTTTTTCTGCACCTGTATTATATTTTACTTTATAATGGAAAGTTTAAAAATCCTGGTAAGTATGATACCATCAATCTGTGTGCTTATGAAAAATTATATGTGTGTGTAGAAAAACAAACAAATGAAAACAGCAGCTGAGCAGTGGGTGCACAAAATTACCCCCGACAGCTAAAGGGAATATTCCAGAATTAGGTCGGGGACTCACCCTTTCCAAATCTATGAGGCCTCAAGGCAACGGGCTGGGCAGCTTCCCTCCCTAACTTTGTCCAGACAGATGAAGGCAGGAAGGATCAGTTTTGATCATGACTGCTAGATGTGTGAGTAACATTCTGCCTGGTAATTATTTTTGACATTTGACAGTTCTGGGCACCACCTTTCACAGCTCAGAAATGTTGGCAGGGTACTTATTTTTGAAGGGTTCACATTTTCCTATAAGTAACCAAGTATTCACGGGATACCTCTTTGGGTGCATAGTTGCCAATTAAGGTAGAGAATTCTGGAAAGTCACAGACCCAGACGGCAGCTTGGAGTTTCAGGAAATAACTCATCACTTAGCAACAACAATAACTACAACAAAAGTGGGACTTTTATTTATTTACTAAAAAATTTCTTTAAGTTTATTTATTTTATTTTTTTTTAGTAATCTCTATACCCAAAGTGGGACTCAAACCCATGACCCTGAGACCAAAAGTCTCACGCTCTTCCAACTGAGCCAGACAGGCACCCCCAAAGTGGGACTTTTAAATTAATTCAAAACAAAATAAAACAAAACAACCCAGCCACTGTGTGTGGAATTGGGCTTACACTCTTTCAGAGCAGATACCAGGTGAATCTTTGTTCCCAGATTCCTCCCCCATCTGTCTGCCACACTGCTGAAATTCCAAGTCTTTTAGATCACACGGTGGGCTAGTGAGATTAAAAATGCAAATGT
The DNA here is from genome assembly GCF_002201575.2 of Neomonachus schauinslandi. Taxonomy (NCBI): domain Eukaryota; kingdom Metazoa; phylum Chordata; class Mammalia; order Carnivora; family Phocidae; genus Neomonachus; species Neomonachus schauinslandi. The sequence continues at coordinate 27,005,919 of NC_058415.1, forward strand.
GCCCGGGAGAAGTAGCTAGGTGAAGACACTCATGTTATGGCGAAAAGAACACATAAAGAAAGGGATTCAGACCTGGAGACAAGAGGGGAGGAACATTGTAAAGGACAGGGACTGGCTCAGGAGAAAAATGCCCAGAGCTTTGCCAAAGAGAGGCAATAAAAAGGCACTGAGTGTCTGCGGCGACATGTACGGGGATTTTATCAATTAGGTTCTTTAGGTTTTAAGTGACAGAAAATTCAACCTCACTGGGATTAAGGAAACAATGGAAATTTATTGGCTCTTATAATTTAAAAGTCCCATGGTAGATTAGGGGTGAGGTTTCAGGCCCAGTGTGATAAAGACGCTCAAACAATACTTTCAAAATTTGGCTTCTCCACTCTTGCATCTGCTTTTTCTCTCTTTTGGATTCCCTCTCAGCAGGCCCTCTGCAACTGGGGTCTCCTGTCATCTCCAAAGTGTAGCATAAAAGGCTCTTCCTTGCCCTGATCATTGCAGAAGAAAATCGTGGGATTAGCTCTAATTGGCTCTGTTTGGCCATACACGTATCTCTGAATCAGTCAGGCCACCAGATGCAGTGGTCTGGTGGGCCACACTGGGTGGGCCTCCTGCTGGAGCCAGAGGTGGGTCAGTTCCATCAATTCACTTGCACTGAGCTAATGCAGGAATGAGTAGAAGAGGGGGGAAATGGGCACTGGAGATGTAGATGGTGCGTGTCCTCCTCAGTAGTCTTTGCGAGTTCCAATCCAGAGTGGCTATAAAATCAGGTTGGTGGATCATGGTCAGCATCACAAAATTATAACAGAAGGGAATTTAATAGAATAGAAGATACCTGTGTGTGTACATACATATGTGAATATATGTAGATATACGTGTATATCTGTGTGTATACACAAATGTGGATAAATACGTATAAAACATCTCTCACCATAGAGCATGGTAAGAAGGTATATAAATGCTGCTTCCCAAGATCCTATACGCCAGCAGTGTGAACTGGTGTTGTTCTTCCTGTTCACACCTGCCTTCTCCAGTCTCTCTCATGTTGCTCACCCAGCTTGGCATGACCTCTCTCTGCTGTTCTCATCCCTCCTGGTCTTCAAGGTTTGGCTCAAATGTCACTTTGTTTCCTGGTATCCCCAGCCATGCCCGAGTACCCAGCTCTTCTTCTGCCTTCAGAGAGGCGGACACTTGTCTTACCTTGCCAAAGTGCTTGCCTGAGAAAGGGGTGGAGTTGCACCACCCAGTATGGCTACTGTCAGGCTCAGGTGGCCACGGAGCACTTGAGATGTGACCCTTCCAAATCGAGATGTTCTGTAAATATTAAACATGCCCTGCGCTTTGAAGATGAAAAAAATTATAAAATATCTCATGAGTAGTTTTTGTATTTATTACATGTTGTTAGGATAGTATTTTGGAATATATTGATTGGGTTAAATGAAATACATAATTAAAATTAGTTTCATCTGTTTCTTCTTATCTCTTTCCAAATGTGGCTACTAGACAATTTAAAATTATACTCATGGCTCGCATTGTATGTGTACAAAACAACACTGGGATGGAGCATTAGCAGATGAAGCCTGGGCCCCACGGGCAGAGGGAGCTGAGCATGGTGCTGGGTGAACTGATTTCCATAGTAGAGATAATAAGAACTGGACTCGTAGGCTATTTGTGCTTATTAATGGAATAATTAATGGTACATGGGGAGCACTTAACAAATGATTGCTGTTGCTTCTGTTATCTATGGCAAGGTCCCATCTGTCTCCTGGATCAGCTCTCTCACTGTTTCTTTCATAGCACCTAACACCCTGCCTGGCTTATAGCGGAAACCAATGAATGTTTCTTGAATGAATGAATGAATGAATGAATGAGTGAGTGAACATCAGAAACCATTTGAGAAAATTTCCCCAAGACAAAATTTACCCACTTGATAATTTGACTAAGAACAAGTCGGTCAGAGATCCTAAGCCGCTTTATGATTGCCTGAAGGAAAATTCATAGCTGGTAACTATGGCAACTGGGCAATTCCTGTCAATCTTCCTTGCCCCAGACCTGTCTCACTTCTTGTCGGTGGGTCTGGAGATTGACCTAATCTCCTGTCTGAATGAGCATTTAAGCATTTTCAGTTTCCACCATTCTTGTTTGCCTTTTTCTTTTTTGTTTAAACTTGTTTTATTTTAAAGCCACATCTTTTTCGGTTTTCTACTTGTTACGTGTAATCGATACCATGCGACAATTACATGCACTTTGGAGGATAACTTTATGTGGTTTTCCCATGAGCTATGAAATACGTGTGTGCTTTTGCTGCGCATGTGTGCACACACATGCACTTTTTTTACCCTAAGGGCATTTGGTGTAGCAGATTCGGAAATGAAATTTTTGTGGTACAGGTCCCCACAGGAGATCGGGGTACGTGATGTTAAAAATATTAGGGTAAGAGAGGGGCACCTGGATGGCTCGGTCGTTGGGTGTCTGCCTTCGGCTCAGGTCATGATCCCTGGGTCCTGGGATGGACCCCTACATCGGGCTCCCTGCTCTGCGGGAAGCCTGCTTCTCCCTCTCCCACTCCCCCTGCTTGTGTTCCCTCTCTCTCTGTGTCTCTCTCTGTCAAATAAATAAATAGAATCTTAAAAAAATATATTAGGGTAAGGGAAAATTTCCTTCATACCACAGAAGGGCTAGGCTCATAGACACTGGCCAGGGGTTCCTGGGAGAAACGCCTTCAGATATTTCTTGACCTCATTCCTCCCTGCCTCTCCCCACTCCTCCCTGAGATTCTGGCTCTAACATTTGCATAAATGTGCCAGAATACAATTCCTCCGGACATGAGAGGCTGGGAATCTGGAGCCTCTGCTTATTATGCCTGAGGGGTGCTGGGGCAATGCTCGTGCTACGCAAGGACACACTGACCCTGGGACAATACTTCAGCTCTCTGCAGCCTCAGTTTATTCATCTGTAAAAGGAGGGTACACCACTTGCTTCACAGGGGTTTTATAGAGATTAAATGTGATATTTGCGAATAGTGCATCAAATACAAGATGCCTTAAAGATGTGGGTAGAATGATGCATTCAGGTCTTGGAGTTAGCAAGTGAGTTGAAGACCCGAATGATGATAGGGTCTGAGTAGGGGGTTTCAGAGTTGGCCAAACTCAACTCTCCATTTTACAAGACTGGGCTTGTGTAATGAACAATTGGAAACTCTAGCTAAAATTGAATTGGGCCCTTGAGACAAAGAATAGACCGTTAAACAAAAGCCAGTTCCTAGAGACACTAAGCTCTCAAGATGACTAGAAGGTCCTAGTGGGGGACAGGTGCCCAAATGACAGAGCCTATCCAAGCCTAGATGAGGGACTTTGAAGAAGAGGACCCTCAAGGGGCAGGATCCCATATACACCTGCCCCCAAATTTAACTCCCAGACAGAGGTGCAAACAAAGGGCCCACAGCTCTGTGAGGAGGAGCACCATTAACTCCCACTTGGAAGGAAAAGGTCCATGGCAGGCCTCCTGAGGGAGGTACAGTTTGGCTGAGCCTGTGAGAGGGCAGAGGGTGGGTAAGTGGTGAGAAGTGGGAAGGGAGAATGTACTTGGTAGGGGACGGCATGAGGAAAAACATGGCAGTGGAAAGCCTCCATGCTGTCTGATGATTGAGCTGGTCTGAAGGACTGGAGAAACACAGGGGCATGGGAATAAAACTGAGAATTTAAGTTGAGATCATATCAGGAGCTAGACAGAGGAGATTTTAGTGTATTGGGTAAATAATAGGAAGCCACTGAAGCATTCTAAGCAGGGAAGTGTCATGATCAAACTGATATTTTAGGAAGATTGCGTAGTATGTGTGGGATTTATTGGAAGTAGATGGGTAGGGAAAGCTGCTATTGTCAGTTTCCAGTGGAAAGAGTAAATGAGAGATTTGGAATCAGACTTAATTTTGGTTCTTGACTCTGTGACTTATTGGTAGTGTGAATTTGGGAAGGTTACCTAACTTCCCTAAACCTCACTTTTCCCATCTATAAAATGGGGATAACATACTGCTTACCTCAAAGGATTGTTCATTGAGATTCTGTAATGAATTTATTTATTTTTTTTAAAGATTTATTATTATTATTTATTTATTTGACAGAGAGAGATAGCGGGAGCAGGAGCACAAGCAGGGGGAGTGGGAGAGGGAGAAGCAGGCTTGCCAATGAGCAGGGAGCCTAATGCAAGGCTCGATCCCAGGACCCTGGGATCATGACCTGAGCCAAAGGCAGACGCTTAACCATCTGAGCCACCTGGGTGCCCTGAGATTCTGCAGTGAATTTAAAGTATCTGACAGGGTCTAGCACATACCAGTGAATGGGTAAGTAGTATTAGTAGGGAGAAGTCACATAATAAGGCTAGACAAGAAGCCCTAAATGAAACCATGAGAAGCATTGATAATATCCTTTCTTCCCTCCCATCCTTTAGATCAGGGGTCAGCAAACTATGGCTAGTGGGTCAAATCCAGCCAGTGGTCTGTTTCATATAGTCCTTGAGCTAGAAATAATTTTTACATTTTTAAAGGATTGTAAAAACCAACCAACCAACCAACCAACCAATCAACCAACCAACTGAACAACCAACCAACCAAACATACAACCAAACAAAGAAGATGTGACAGAGACTCTATGTGTTTCACAAAGCCTAAAGTATTTATTATATGGCCCTCTTCAAGAGAAGTTTGCTGACTCCTTTTCTAGAGCAAACCCTTGAACATCTGACCAAATTCCACATCTATGGAAAGCACACATCTATACAATGATACTCATACACAGAAGGTCCCATTGGGCACCTTCTTGGCTGGGAGACTAACAAAGCTTTTTGCATGTTGGGAACAGTTGAGACTAACAAAGCTTTTTGCATGTTGGGAACAGTTGCTTTGCTTGAGAACTTCACCCTCTGAGTCTTTTTGTAAATGCAATTGTCTCCTGGGTCTTGGGATCTCAATACCTCATTCCTCTTTCAAATATATGGCTCTTGCTTGCTACAGAGGAATATTGTGGGAATCTCCAATGTCTGCAAACATTCATAGGCCCTTGAGAGAAAAAAAGGCGTCTTTAGTATTTGCAAAATATTTTGGAAAAAAAAAAAAGTACATGTCCTGGAAACTTCTAGAAAGATTTTTTTTTTTTAATAAAGGATAAGACAGCAAAAGGAGGTCCCTAGGTGCATTGATCATATCATTGTGTTATAAGTCTAAGGCTTATCTAAGGTAAAACAGATTTGCTGGCCCAGAGATTAAAAAAAAAAGATATTTAAGCTACAGTTACAAAATACATGACATAATGGAAACATGCATGAATATTTCAGAGAAAAAAAAAGAAAAAAAAAAGGAAAATAAAAAGCAGCAGCAAAGATCTGACTAAATCAGAGCCAGATGGGATATGTGGATTTGACAAGAAGGAATGAGCTTCAAGAATAATATTTTTCATGCTAGTACTGTGTTTAACTGTACCTTTAAAAGGATACTGGAAAATGCATCCTCTTCTTTATTAAACTATCAAGATGATACTCAAATTCAGAATCTTAATTTTACAAAAAAAAAAAAGCCATCCTCCTTGAACTTTATTTTGACATTCAGGGAATAAATCCATTAATTCCACACATATTCCTTCAACAGATATATCGTAAGTGCTGACTACATATCAAAAACTGGGCAAAGACAGTGGTCTCAATCCTTATACAGGATGCAAACTTGAGGCTAGACAAATAATACATAAATAAACAAGGGGTTCGATGTTGAGGTAAATTTGTATAAGGGAAATAAGCAGCATTTTGTGATAGAGAAGAACGGGAGACATTAGGGGTCCCCTACTTCAGAAAGGGAGAGTCAAGGGAAGTCTCTCCTTCTGAGGATTTGACATTTTAGGAGAGACCAGGGGGTGTCTCAGGTCAGGTTCTCCAGAAGCAGAGCTGGAGATGAAGACTGTGTATGAGTCATTAGTTAGGAAATGCTCCTGAGAGGCCCAGGACTAGGGACGGGGCCTAGAGCATGACATTTCAGGAGGCACTTGCTCTCAGGTTTGTGCAAGGACAATATTGGCACCTGAGAATGAACCCCTCCTTAAATTTTGTGCCCAATATTCCATATTCACCTCACCTTGATCATAGCCCTGATTGACAAGTGCAAGCATGAAAAATATACAAAGTTACAATAAGTGTTTAAAAGCTTCCATCCACACTGCTCCCAGCCTCTGCTTCCAGCCAGGTATCTATTATCGTTAGTTTATTGTTTCCTTCCAGAGGATTTCACGCATATAAAAGTTAATACACAAAAAACTATAAAACACTGTTGAAAGAAATTAAAGGAGACTCAAATAAATGGAGAGATATTCTGTGCTCATCAGATTGGAAGATTTAATATTATTATAATGTCCATACTAACTAAAGCGATCTACAGAATCAATGCAACCTCTATTAAATCCTAGTGACATTTTTTTGCAGAAATAGAAAAATCTATCCTAAAATTCATATGGAATCTCTAGGGGCACTGAATAGTCAAAATAATCTTGAAAATGAAGAACAAAGTTGGAGATCCCACACGTCCTGATTTCAAAACTTACTACAAAGCTACAGTGATCAAAATGGTGTGGTGCTGGCATGTAGACAAACATATAGACCAATGGAATAGAGACCCCAGAAATAAGCCCTTGCATATTTGGGAAAATGGTTTTGACAAGAGTGCCAAGACTACTCAATGGGGAAAGGAGAGTTTTCTCAACAAACAGTACTGGGAAAACTGTATATCCACAGGTGAAAGAACGAAGTTGTATCCTTACCTCACACCATATGCAAAAAATAACTCAAAATGGATCAAAGACCTGAATGTAAGAGCTAAAAGTATGAAACTCTTGGAGGAAATGTAGGGGAAACACTTCATGGTACTGAATCTGGCAGTGATTCCTTGGATATGACATCAAAAACAACCAATAAAAGAAAAAATAGACAAAGGAGACTTCATCAAGATTAAAAACTTTTGTTCACCAAAAGACATTATTAACAGATTGAAAAGGCAAACCACAGAATGGGAGAAAATATTTGCAATTTATATATCTGATAAGGGAGGGATTAATATCCAGAATATATAAAGATTTTTTTATTTATTCATTTGAGAAAGAGAGAGAGAGATCGTGTATGAGTGAGAGCACGAGCAAGGAGGAGGGGCAGGCAGAGCGAAGCAGACTCCTCACTGAGCAGGGTGCCTGATGCGGGGCTTGATCCCAGGACCCTGAGATCATGACTTGAGCCAAAATCAAGAATTGGATGCTTAACTGACTGAGACACCCAGGTGTTCCCTGAGGACTTTCGTCTAGAAATTCCACCAGCCCTGGAAACCTGAGATGAAATTAGCCTGATATTTTCCTGAGGTCACAGCGGTGGGTGTGGGTTTCTTTAGGAATGCCAAAGGGCGGTTCTGGGAACTGGTGGTAGTTGCCTCTTCAGTTTCTCTGAGAATCAGGGTCTGTTCCTTGCTGGGAAGAGTGGGGCTGATTCTTTTTCTAGTTTAGAGGAAAGCAGTTCAGTTTTGGAGAGAATCTGGGCTGAAATGACAGGAGGTGTGATCTCCCTCTATCCACCTCCTTTGCTTTAATAGTTTATGTGACTTGCCAAGTTGTCTCCTTCTTCCTGCCAGGAGAGACTCCAGAGGGTTGAAAAGCTGATTTTGTCATCTCCCCTTTCAAGAAGTCCTGAATTTCTGGGTCTGGGATGATTCATGGTTTTTAGGTTTTCTGACCCAAAACGACAATTGCTGGGCACCTGTGACACACCCAACCCAGGTGTTCCCAAAGAAGGGGAGATGGAGTCTGGGTGGGGATTTGGGGGTCAGTAGAGGGGCAGTTGCCCACAGTTTACAGTGGCTCCAGGGATGGAGGGAAAGAAAGATGGGGGTGAGCCCCACTAAGGGCAGAGTCCTGCGTGGGAGGTCCTGCAGAGGCAGCAGACTGACGGGGTGAGCCGATGTGTTTGCTGGAAGGATTAAGCATTGAGTGCCGCATCTCCAGCACAGAAGCAGGAATGGAGCCTTGCATCACAAGGAACCACTGGGATGTTAGTGATGGGATGCACGATTTATCGGCTTAAGCAAAAAAAGGGGAAGTATTAATTCATGTAATTGACAAGTCTGGGATTAGGGCTGCAATGAAGACCTCACTTGAAGTCATCAGGATTCAGGTTCCCTCTAATTCTTGGCTGTATCATTCTGAGTTTCTTCATTCTCTGGCTTCATGTGATAAAATGTCAGGTACTTCAGATGTTGAGTCCCCTGGGTTCAGTTGCAATGGAAAGTGTGCCCCTGTCACACAAGTTCCTGAAATAATCTTACTCTTCTTTTTCAGCTGTGGGTTAGGGTTGCCAGATTATTGAGTAAATATACCGACACCAAGCGAAACTGAATTATTTCTAACTGTCTGTGCATATGTACATTGAGATTAATTTTTCGTTAATATATTCATTGCATGGACATACTGATACGAAAAGCTATTTGTTGTTTATCTGCAATAAAGTGTGAGTACTTAAAGTGTATAACTTTCTTTAATTACACTTTTCTGATCATTTGACTCTTCTAATTAGTTTCTTGTTTCACAAAATTTGCTTATAAAATTACTTATGGCTACAGTCTATGTTCCACTGACATTGTAAAATTGTTTGGACAGTGGTCATATCCAACTTATTTCATTCTTTTGTCCCGTGAACACTTATTAACATACGAGTCAGTATATTGAAAATGTGTTTGCGTGAAGTTGACAACTCTAAGAATTGCTTTCAGATTTAATTCGCTGCAGCACATAATACCATTTTTCGTAGCGTACTTTGTTTATCCACTCTTAAGGATTACATTTGCAACTCTCGATTAGCAACTTTTCAAAATGTCCACTGACAGAAAAGGGTGGGAGGTCGTCAACTTTTAATCCCTTCTTCAACACCACACTGGATGGTTCCACTTGCTCTCATGCTGGAAGGGTATTCAGTAATACCCATGCCAAAGAATTGAATTCTTAAAGGATGAAATCCATTTCAAAAGCCATTCATGAAAAGAGGTGCAATAACCATCCACTTCAAGCCAGAATTTCTTTTCCTGTTCATACGTTCACCCTTTTAAGAACAGTCTCGATACCTGAAGGGGTGTTTTCCATAGATTCTTTTTTAACGCCTTCAACGAGTTTCCTTCAACAGTGGAATTACTTCAATAAAATGGTTTCTTTTTCTTGCAATTTGCATATTATTGTTGTTAAAGAGACGAAAAGTACAAACAAGAAATAAGTAGGCTTTTACTCACTGGATTATTTAATAAGTCAACCGGAATTTTGGAGCCCTTTCTTTCAGAATTTAAATATGATTTCAGTGCTTCAAATGGGAAACATGGTAGATGTTTAGGGAGATAAATGACTTTCTTCTAATTTATAGAGTAAAAAGATTACTGTGGTTGTTAAAATACTATCTATCATTTATGGAGTTTCTATTACATGCCAGACACTGTTCTACGTTCTTACAGCTGTTGTCTCACTTCATTATCACAAACAAGTGTATTTTTTCTTCATTTTAAAGAAGAGGGAACTGAGGTTTATGAGAAGTATTATCTCTAGATAATAAAATCAACCTATTTTATTTTTTTACACGAACCTATTTTAAATGTAACATTTGATGAGTTTTTGACAAATGTATACAGTAAGATAGCTGCCACCACAATCAAGATCTAGAACATTCCTATCACCCCAAGAAGCTCCCTCATAGTCCTTTGCAATCAATCCCCCAACTCCAGCCCTAGCCTAGGCAACAACTGGTCTATTGTCTCTCCAGATTAGGGTATTGATCTTATACACACACACACACACACACACACAATGTAATATATATAATGTAAGAGTACAATATATACAATATATACTCTTTCTGGAGGGGGAGGGGGTCTGACCTTTTTTCAGTCAAGCATAATTACTTCGAGATTCATCCATGCTCTTACATCGATCTTGTTTGGCTTTGCTGAGTTGTATTCCACTATATGAGTATACACTAACCAGTTGTTGATGGATGTTTGGATTGTTTCTAGTTTGGGGCAATTATGAATAAAGCTGCTAGGAACTTTGGTGTACAAGTCTTAGTGTAAAATATATTTACAATTCTCTTGGGTGAAGACCTAGGAGTGGGATGGCCAGGTCATGACCAGAGGGATTTTACCCAAGGAATAAAACTAAGAAGAAATAAAACTAAGAAGCCATTTAGGGGACAGTGTGACAATCCAGAGATTTGAATAGCAGGGGAGGAGGCCACATTTAACCATGGAGCTCTGTGGACAGGAGCTGGCTGCCCACTGCAGAGAAGGTAAGAAAGTGAGACCAGCTATTGTGGATTTGATTCTATCAAGGTGCCTGCCAAGGCACAGACAGGGTGAGGCAAGTGAGTTGCTTGCCTAGGGCACAAAATTTAAAGGTGTGCTCAAAAGCTCAGTAATCAAGAGAAGTAATATTTTAATGCAATATTTTACAAAATCAAAATTAGGGCAAAAGTCCATGATGAACAAAATGCCCACATTTTAGGACAGGATCTGACCCTGCACTTATTTCAGTCACCTCATTCTAATCCTGCCTCTGTCCCATCCTGTCTTTATTTAAAATGCGACCTTTTGTTCACTATGGATTTTCCATTACTTTTTGAATTTTTAAAACATTGCGTCAAAATATTATTTTTTGATGACTGAGCTTCTTGGTGTCCATGAATTCTGCATCCAAAGTGAGTGCCGCCCCCTCCTCACCCCACATGTAATCCTGGGGTCAGGACCTGTGTTACAGAGCAGTGGGGGAAGAGAGGGTGGGACCTGAGGCCAGCACTTGTGGTGGGCACTCTGGTAGGGAGTGGGGAGCCAGACACTGTGCTCAGAGAGAGTGGCTCTGGACCCCACATTCTTAGCCAGTTTGGAAACCCGGATCAGGATCAGAGGGTATTAGAATGGAATTGGGGGATGCTTTAGAGGGCATCTCAGTGATTCAGGCCAGAGATGAGTTGGCTTGGGTTTGTTGATGCCCGTGGGGTCAAGAGAAGTGGGTGGATTCCAGCAGACCAGTTATTAAAGTATTGAACAATTTTCATTTCAATAGGTGTGATGCCTAATTTTATGTGTCATGTTGACTGAGTCATGTGGTGCCTAGATATTTGGTCAAACATTATTCCAGGTGTGTCTGTGAGGGTGTTTTTGAGTGAGATGAATATTTAAATTGCTAGACTGGGTAAAGCAGATTGCCCACCCTGACGTGGGTGGACCTCATCTAATCAGTTGAAGACCTGAATAGAACAAAAAGTCTGACTCTCCCCTCAGTAAGAATCCTTTCTGCCTGATGGCCTTTGGACTGGGACATTGGCTCAAACTGAAATATCAGCTCTTCTTCCATCTTGAGTCTGCTGGCCTTTGGATTGTGACATTGGCTCAAACTGAAATATCAGCTCTTCTTCCATCTTGAGTCTGCTGGCTTTCAGACTGGAACTCTACCATCAGTTTTTCTCGGTCTTTGGCTTGCTGATTCACCATGCAGATTATGAGACTTGCCAACCTCTGTAACTGTGGGAGCCAATTCCCTGTAATTAATCTCTTTGTATATATACACGCATCCTATTAGTTTTGTTTCTCTGGAGAACCCTGACTGATACAATTGGTAATTAGCTGCTATTCCCAGCTCCTTGAGTGCCCCTACTCCCATCGCTCCAGCCTGCCTCGCCCTATATTTGACATTCACCCCTCTGCCCATGATCCAGCAACGGAGTGATAAAACTGGACCCAGCAGAGGGCCTCCAGGTCCACACTGCGTGTGCTCTCATCTGTGCTTCCCTTAAGGCCCTGCCAATGGACTCAGTGAGGCCTGGGTGGACTCTGATGAGGGCCACTCTCACAGCCACTGGCCGCTTCACCAGCTCATTGAGACTGCGATGTACCACCTGCCACCCTCAGGGAACCAGTGGGAAGACACTACCCAGGGCAGTGCCAGCCGTGAATACTCATTAGTACCAGTTGTTAAATATTTTGAACATCACACCTGGTATTAAGATATATTTTTGAGGTAGGAGCAACAGGTTATTGCTTGAATGTAGGAAGTGAGTCAAGGGAAGAAATCAACAATGACTTTCAGGTTTGGCTTGAACAACTTGGCAAGCGGTGGTGCCATTTTGTGAGCTGGAGAACCCTGAGGAAGAACGGTTTGGTGGGGAGGGGAAAGAATCAGGAATTGTGGAGGGATATGTCATTTTAGATGACCATGAGACCTCCAAATATCCTGTGAGAAGCTGCTGGGTCTGAGTCTGGAGGTCAGAGGAGAGTCTTGAGCTGAAGATAAACATGGGGCATTGTCCCCACATAGAAGGTATTTAAAGCCATAGGGATAGAGATGGTCCTTTTGGGAGAGAGTGATGAAGAAGGAGAGGAGTAAGGGACTGAGCAGCCCACAGGAACTCCAGTGTTTACAGACCTGGTCAGGAGGTTGAGCCAGCCAAGGATATGGGGATGGAGCCACCTGTGAGGTAGGATAAAGGCCAGGAAACAAGGATTTCAAGAGCAGGAGTGCTTGTATCGAGTGCTATTGAGAATAAGATTGAAAGATTACAGGCTTAAAAGGCATCAGACTTTATTTTTTTCATAATTTATAAGATTTTGACTATAAACCAACCTCCACACTATTCAATATGGAAAGGAAAATTGGAGTCGTTGGCTGCCAACGTGGCCGAAAGGATAGCCCATTTATTTTACGCCATGGATTGGCCCAAGGCAGTGACTTGGTAAGTTTTTGTGGATGAATGAATGAATGATATTGGTTTACTGAAAACAAATGATTCTAATACCCCTGAGAAAGCCAAACTGGTCTGACCAGTTTTTCTCTGAGCTCCTGGCTGCCCCACAGAATTTGGGTTTATTAGAGAGCTAAGGTTAACCTGTTGGCCGGATGTGCTGCTTGTATATAGAGCCCTTTGATCCCGCTCTGCAGCTCTCAACCTCTGCCAAAAATATAAGACCACATATTAAAATGTTTTCAATCCTCAAAAATACGGTTCTGTGAAAAACATTTTAAAGATTATGAGGGTTGTTACAGGCAGAGCTGAAGCTGGGGCAGCTGCCTTTTCAGACATCCGTGAGTACAAATAAGCCTTCCGGATCTCTGAATTTCACCATGGTGTCGCTTTCTGCTTAAAGTTTTTGCTTCCAGGATAGAAAATGGACTGAGAAAACAGAATTTACTGAGGTTTTTGCATGAAAAGAGTAAGCCAGATATATTTTCTATTTTTTTGTGTCAAGTGCACCAAAGTTTTGAACACGTTAATAAGGCAAACTCTTGCTTAACGGACCAATTGTTCCTGCATTTCCCTGTGTCTGGTATATGTACGGCCAAGAAAAACTGGACATGTTGGGAGAGAGTGGCTCAAGGGTCTCTGTTGGCCATGGGGCCCTGTTGGGCTCTGCCAGACCTCAGACAGGACATGGAGATTAATTTTTTTCCTCCCTTAATTCCAACCCCACATGACCTGTCTGGGATCCTTATGAGCAATCTTCATGTGTCTGTGCTGATGAAGGCGCAATCACGGCTTGAGAAGCATAAGCATAAGTGAATAAGGTTAATTTGGAAATCAAAACAAAATAGTAGCTTGAAGATAAGAGATACCGTGTGAAGTCAGTCTGGTAGTGTCACCGGGAATAAAGGTCTTGAGACAGTTTTACGTTTCTGGTTTTTACATCAAACTTAGTTCTGAAGTATGTGTGAGTTGCGAACTCTGATTTAGGAGGAAACAATATACTAAAAGAAGACAGAGGATGACCATGATCTTTCCGCTGGAATGTGTTAATCCAGTCTTGCTTCATGGGTAGCAAAAGAGGTGGTGGAGGAATGGTTCATCCAGGTTGAGGAATGAGAGCAAATGGAAATAGGAAAAGGAAGCATGAAGTGAAAGAGAGGAAAACTGGGGCCGGAATGGGGGTTAGCGGGAGGCAGGCAGGGGACGTGGTTCTAGATGGTTCAGGAACAAAGGTGCCACAGGATGCTGGATTGAGGTAGAGGAAGGGAAGGCACTTATGTGGCATCAGCAGGAGGGCACAGCCTAGGGCTTGATGCTGCCAAGGAAATGGATAGGAAGAGATAGATATTAGGTGACAATTGTTTTTCAAATGTGTGATAAAAGAGGCAGTAATTCAAGGCATAGGCTACCGGCATTGGGTATGTCTTTAAAAAAGTACCTAACTGGCAGTTGAAAATGACATTTATTTTAGTTTAGTTTTTTTAAAAGATTTTATTTTATTTTATTTTTAGAGAGAGAGAGAAAGCACACAGTTCCATGCCCAGCGTGGAGTTTGATCGATCTCACGACCCTGGGATGGGGTCGATCATGGGATCGATCTCACGACCCTGAAACCATGACTTGAGCCAAAATCTAGATTGGATATTTAACCGACTAAGCCACCCAAACGCCCTGAAGATGACTATTTATTTAACTTTGCATGCATAAATCTGATTATTGTTGGACGTTTCCTCATGTACTTCCTTAGAATTTATATTTTATGAATTATTTACAATTTTTCTGTGCTTATTTTCAATAGACGTATGTCCAGCAGACTGGACATACCTATTTTCAAAATGGAGGTTGCTTTATCATCTTTGCCAATAATAAATGACATAATTAAAAATTATACCTGCTCCTTATAAAAATTCAGACTTTCATCAAAGGATAGAGAAGTGAAAATCACTCATAATTCTACCACTCAGACAGTAAATATTTTCCTTAATAATAACAATTACATTATTACTGTTTTACATCAATTTTTTTTAACATTTATGAAAATTAGATTTAATCAAGCATGTTGCTTTTCTATTGTGGTAAGATATACATAACATAAAATTTATCAGTTTAGCCATTTTGGACTATACAATTCAGGGGCATTACGTACATTCTCATGTAGTGCAAACATGCCGTGTTTACTCTGAATTGTTTGACTTAAACTGATAGCTTCTCAGGTGAAAAACGCAGGCATGATTCTTTAAAGGTTTTGTAGCGTTCCACTGTAGGTCTGGCCTTGATGTCTCCACTGATGAACATTTGGTTGTCTCCAATGATTTTAGCTGTTAAAAACCATATTGCAACATACATTCTTTTTTTTTTTTTTAAAGATTTTATTTATTTATTTGAGAGAGAGAGAGAATGAGAGGGAGGAGGGTCAGAGGGAGAAGCAGACTCCCTGCCGAGCAGGGAACCTGATGCGGGACTCGATCCTGGGACTCCAGTATCATGACCTGAGCCGAAGGCAGTCGCTTAACCAACTGAGCCACCCAGGCGCCTGCAACATACATTCTTATGTCATTACTTGTACATATTTGCAGACCTACTTAACTTTCGGTTGAATCCCCAGAGGGTGAATGGTGGAATGAACATTGTTCACATTTATAATGCATTTTATACATATTATCAGATTGTCTTCCAGAAATGTCATACCAATTACATTCCTACCAGCTGTGGATGAGAGAATGTGGGACAATATTTTATTGATACATGTATACTTTTTTGTAGGTGAATTTTTTTATAGAGTAAAAGTTATTAAACCATTATCTGTCCTCTACACTTACTACAAATATACCACTGATTTGTCTTCTGGCTTTTATAGGTTTCCACTCTGTCAAACCTGCTGATTAAAAACAGTTTTTGTATTGTTTTCTATTGTATTTATTTTTCTATTGTTTTAAAATTATAAAAGTCCTTCTCCCTTCAGACATTTAATCCAATGATTTATTGATTCACTCAGATAATTATTATTCTTTTTTCAGAATTATTTTTTTTAGATTTATTTATTTATTTAAGA